>NC_031970.2:13704508-14077841 GCF_001858045.2 Oreochromis niloticus
GTGACCTACACCCGTCTTCACACCTTCACTAGGGGGTCCATTGTCCCTCTTGGGGGGACACTCCCACAGAGCTGAAATCTGGGACTCTCCACCATTTGACCCTAGAACTGAAGAAGCTTCTTGGATGAGAGGCGAAACGTCGTCAAGTAACTTAAAGAAGTCCAGACGCTTTTCTTTTCAAGCTCCTTAGACTACGATGACCTGGATGACTGAGAACCTTCACAGACATTACAACAAGTAGAGATGGATAAAACCTTAAAGTATGTCCAGTCGGAAAACTAGAAGAAGTTGATGCATTCTGTTGGCAATTCATTTTGTTTTGATTCTACTCTCTCTCAGTGAATAACATATATTTACTATACAGGTATCATCATTTTCACTCATAATCACATTCTAGTGAAGAAATCCAGATATGATCAAGCCCAGTATGTTGAATTTCACAGTACCGTTAGCTTGCCGTTTAAATACTGTGCATGTAATATTTAATATTTAATAATACAAAAACAGTTGGATTGCATTCATTCTGTCCAATGATCTCCATTTAAATGATGTACAAACAAGAGCCATGAGGCATCTCTGTCAACAACAATAAGTATCTTAAAAACATGATGACTCATCACTTCAGTCTTGACCTTCATCTCCTTATGCACAGTTTGTATTCAAGCCTTTTCAGCACAACATGTGGGAGTAGGTGGGGGTGGGGTAAACAATAGCAGGGATTGTCTCGTGTGTCATTTGAAAAAAACTAAATAAAACAAAACAAAACAAAAAAACACCAGCAGAATCCCCATAAGGGTATGCAGTGACATTTACAACCACAACCTCCTGAATAATTTTAGCTGAGCTCATTGCACTGGAATTCACTTTAAAACCCAGGCATGGGATCAACTGAGTATTAAGAGAAAGACAAAGTAAACTGCAAAGTGGATAAATATACAAACAAAGAAAGAGTAAACTGAGGAGAGAAAGGGGGCAAAAAGAGATAGAGAAAGTGAAAATCCTCCACGTAGCATTGTTTAAAGTGCGTCAAAAACCTTATGACCATCTAATCTTTTAAGCGTGTGGCTATTGTCTGGCTATCATCTAAAAAGGATGGTGTAATCTCCCCCTCCTTTTTTTACTCCATACTGTTCCTTTGGAATGCCACAAAGGAGCTTAGTCTAAGCAGTTAAAAAGGCCGCTCTAAGCTGTAAAGTGTGTTTCTAGTATCCATTCTGTGATGTCGTTAGAGGGATATTGTGTCACTGAAGCCTCCGTCCACCACTCTAAGGGACATCTGACCCAAAAACATTCCTTTTGTGTTAAGCTGTATTTAAAGTCATCTGTTGGGGCTGGCGGGAGTAAGCATCATTATTTATGTACTGTTGGGTTTGTGTGTGTGTGTGTGTGTGTGTGTGTATGAGCAGGACTGTGTGGTTGTCTTTAAGCTACTCTGAAAGATTTAGCTTCATTTATTTCTCTACTTTAAAAAAAAGCAGAAAAAGTATATCATATCAGTTTATTTGCATATGTACATTAATACCGATGATTTTAAACACAGTTGTTGTAATTTTCTTTTAGAACTTTTTAGTTACTTTGATATTGAAGTATATTTCAAATAGAGTATTTGTGATTATGACTGTGGCTTTGTTTATGTGTGTGACCCTGAATCTTTTTGCTCACTCTAATACTGGTTCTTAAATCCAGAGTGGCTCATTTCCCTTATTTGTGTGCGAGTAGCTTAGTACTAAAACCATCTCATTTGTGTTTCGTAACAAGCATTATTGCATATATCAGAAGATTCAAAATTCAGAGATGCAGCATGCAGTCAGGTTGTCGTAGTGTTTTTGTGTTACACCCTTAGTGCAAAATTAACAGTCTAAAGTGCAAAAAAACAGACTCAGTGTTTGTATTTACAATAGACATAACACAATATAGTTTAAACAATAGTACAATAATACTTTAATAGTACCAGTAGCTGACAGACAGTAGACAGAATGATAACTAACCCAATGTAAATGTAAAATGTATATAGCATACATCATTATAAGAATGTAAAGTGCCTTGCTGTGCTGAACAGGAGAGGAATAAACAATACATAGGAGAGTTATGAGGGGTCTGCAACAATGCTGCATATACACAGAAATAAATAAAAAGATATTATAATGAACCTGTGTGACATTAAGGGCCCTTAATTATTCTGTATAGTCCAAATGGCCCTCAATTAAACTATATATTTAAATACTGTCCTCCATATACAATAATGATTATTACTCTTTAGTGACAAATTTGTTCACCAGTGACAGGGCAAAACTGCCTTTTAAAGTCTGCCAAAATAAATAGGCCTAATCTCTTGGGCAAAGTGGGACATTAGCAAACACTACTGGTTTGCTGTAATTTAGCATAATACATCACACCCTGAGTGAAATGGATAGCTTGTAGAAAAAACACATACCTATCTCACCCCTTCAGGAGACCTTCAGTAATGAGTGTCCTTTGATTTTATTATACCATTGCTCTTTCTCTTCACCTCGGTTCTACTCATTTTATTCTTGTGAGACAGGAGGGATATCAGGGAAGAAAAACAAGTGAGGGGGCTGGGTAAGATAAAGAGACATAAAGTAGACTGGCAGAAAGAGAGGGAGGACTTGCAGTAGTGAGTGTTTGTGTATTGGAGCAACTGAAGTTGTCAATAAGTTAATGGAGAAAAGCAACAGTACTAGCATGGCATTAACAGTATAATTATTTTACTGTATTCAGCAATGGATAAAAATATATGCGGAATGCACAAGTTTTGCTGGATTAATAACCCGACATGCAACCACCTAAGGGCACAGGGTTATAAAATGGTGTCACCTAACCTGTGAAGACTATTCAAATCAAACCCAAATCATCAACACTCCACTATCATGTTTCATAGTTGATATGAGTTGTTTGTGTAGATTTCTTGTATTTGTTTTTCACTTCTGGCTCTGTGCATTATGGCTAGAAATTTTGGTCTCGCCTGTCCAACAAGCATTGTTAAAGATGCAGCTTTTATTCAATTCCCCAGTGATTGTTGGTCCCAGAACCCCATTTTCTACATCATATTGACATAAGCATTGGGCTATAGCTGTTAATATTTGGTGTTTTCATTCCCATGGCCACAGGTATATAAAATCAACCACCTGCAGTCTGCCTGTACAAACATTTGTGAAGGAAAGTGTAATTCTAAAGAAATCACTGAATTCGAGTGTACTACTCTAACACATTGCCACCACTGCAACACGTGAGTTCTTGAAAAATCTTTACTGTAGATATTCCACAGTTAACTGTAAGTGATATTATCATAAAGTGGACACATTTAGGAACTAAATGGATACAGCAACAGATGTGTTTCGTAAGTGGCCAACAAATGTTGAGATGCACAGTGCTTCTAAAAAGACACACAAACAGACTGAAATCACAAGATTTTCTGATGCTGTGACATAAAACAAGGAACTCTGCTCACTGTTTATCCACATCTTTAAATATGGTTAGAAAAGTGAACTGATAAGTGTTATACAGAACCTATAGGCCTGACATAAGAAAGTGATCTTGTCACTCAGAAACCGCAAAGGATTAGCTTTTAGGAAGTAAGGCACAAGCGTACAACAAAGACACACTTTGTTTCTCACCAGCTGAGCAGACTGAGGAGGGATCTATGCATAAACCATTGAGCATTTCCTTTCTATTTTAATGCTTCAATCAGACATGATGCAATGTATGTGCAATGCTCAAGTGAATGTAATAAGTCGTCCCTTAATGACTGACGGCCATACCTGATGACTAAGATTTCACACAGTGTGATTTTTTTCTTTAAAGACCATATCCGACCATATTAATGTTAATCTTGGGAATTCTGATGAGTTTGATTATGCCCAGAAAGATGAAATTTTAGTAAATGAATAATTAGTAAATGGTTGTTAATAGAGAAAAAAAAGAACAAAATCTTGCCAAACCCTTTAAAAATCTAGCCTTAATTCTTAAAAATCAACACCAGGCAAGAAAACAAATTAAGGCTTAGGTTGCAAAAAGACAGAAATGAGAAGAACTGATGGTAAATACCTGTAAAAAGTATATTTTCTGTGCACTTCATTAACAGGTAAAAAGAAGCAGATTTAAAGAATAATACATGTTACCAGTGCACATTTTTCTTTGTTATGCCAATGACATAGACCTAGATTACACACTAATGTTTGAAGACATGCCAAGGAATAGTGAAGGTACAAAGAAGCCCAATTTTCATTCACACACATGCGTGCACACTCAAACAGAAATTGTTGGCATTTATTCATTTTGGCTTGGATCCTCTTAGAGGGAGAAAAGCCAAACCTTTCATCTCAGTCAACATTTGCTATTTTAGAAGTCAGCTATTTGCATACTGGTTGCATGCATGTGAGTATGCGTTTGTGTGCTAGAAAGCATATTGTGTCAGGAGGTTTAAAGAGAATGATATTCTGGGTGGAAAAGTTAATCCCAAACTCAAAAGCATTAGTCACACTCTTTGCTTTTTACCAAGAGATGCATATGCAAAATGTATTGCGCAGGTGACTCTTGGTTGCCCTCTCCTGATCATCTCAGTGGTATTTTCACAATGCTATAATGTGACAGGAACAACTTGCTATATATATATATATATATATATATATTGTTTATGAAGTAGAAATTGACACTAAGTTGTTATTCTGATCTCTGATCTCACTTTCTGTATAATATATAGTATGTAATAAAGTCAGAATCTCTGGTTTATAATTAACAAAAATAGTAGGGGAGACCGGGGATAGTTGTAACGTGAGCCAGTTGTAACATTTCCAATTTCTCCAATCAGGGCTAAGTTTCAAATGATGTGACTCATCCTGTACATGCACAATTCAGTTCTGCTATCACATGTGAAAAATCAGCACATTTTGTCAAACACAGACAATTTAACACACAAAAAAGTAATTTGTATGCCAAAAAGTGAGTTTTTCTACTTTATTTCAATTTCTAATAGCATTATCTGCTTTGCAGTTAAACTCATCAAACTTAAATTATGTTATTTGTATGTCTATGGGGATATATTCTGTGTAGGTCTTTAGTGCTAATGTTTTAGCCGTTGGCTGTAATGTTAGCTAGTTCATGGCTATAGGAGTCTGGGTCAGTTGTAACAGCAACAGTCTGGGTTAGTTGTAACAATAATGCAGATGTTACAACTTACCACACTATTACTTTAACTTATATTAAACAAGTTGGGGCAACGATATCAGCAGAGAGAGGTTCACTGGTCGCCTTTGTATATGTGGTTAATGCCATTGGCAACACAACCACTGTTTGTGTTCCCACACATACATTATGCAGACCACTGTGTCAGAGATGGACCAGTAGGAAGTATTGGTAGTGGAAATAAATAAGGATGGGTGCAAGAAACAGATTTCCTCATCTTCCCGAAGCACTTTGCAAACCACACCAAGGTAAGCCATGATAAAAAGTAATGGAATTGCGATGCTGGTGCACAACTACATTTTTTCAGCTTCATTGTTATGTTCAAAAGTTGGTGCAAGAGTTGTAGGTTATAATGCCCACTGAGCCAATGAGGCCAAACTCAAGGAAGACCAACCAAAATTAATGAAATATTAAGTTGCAGAAAATTCCATCATTTGTCTTTTTGGGGGGGTTGGAATATGTTCAAAAGCTAGATTTCTGCAGTCTGTCACACACACAAAGCTACATTAATGGCTCTAAGTGCATTCATGTGTTGAATAAAAAAGATTACATGTTAATGTTTTGTCAGTACCCTTATTTCATTGTGTTACATTTCACCCCAGGATATGTTACAACTAACCCAGACTATGGGGTTAATTGTAACATTTCACTCTTTGTGTTTGAGACCATACCATACAATGGGTAACTGTGCAGCAGAGAAAATAGCTGCACTATTTAATAGCAGAGACATGTAAATACTTTGGATTAAATTTTGAATCCACTACCTTAAAAGAGCTCCAATTTACAGACAGAAATGTCAAAAATGTTACAACTATCCCCGGTCTCCCCTACAAACAAACAAACAGGTGCAGATCTCACAAATTTTTTAGGACTTCTTTTTTCAGTTCCCATTAATATTTTAAGAGGTATTCATACCACACAGTGTCCAAGCCTTGTTATTCAGCTAGTTTTTGTTGTTAATATATTGTTATATTTGTTGGTTTAAGTTCTGGGTTTTTCACTGCTTTAAAAATGACCACATAAAAGTCACCTTGCAAAATAAAAAATAATAACCTCGTTAATGGGGCTCGGGCTAATGCATACACTCACACAGAATAAAGATTCACACACATTATTGGCTGATGCAGGGTGAAAATAATTATTTTGTTTCTTTGATAATTGTACCATCAGATTGCCTGTTTGAAAGCCATTGATCTGCAATTGGTATTAAGTCATGGGTGTGCGTTTGTAAGTACAAAAATGTCTGTGGGTATGTGTTTATTTGCGGGTCCATGTTGAGTTATCAGTTGGCCTGGCAGTGCTGCAGGCTAACAGATAAGAAAGCATTCCTTCATTCTCTTTGCTTTTAAACTCGCTGTTCCACACTGCTGTTACTCCTGTATAGGTGTGAAAATGGATTTTGTAGGTGATAACCTGCTTGAAAAATAGTTGAACCATAATAACAACAGACTATGTCATAAAAATGGCAAACATATTTCAGCTGTTTTCATGAGGTAATGATCAGTTTGTTTTTTTCTTTGATTGGTAAGTGATCTTTGAATTTTCTTCTTTTGGGATCCGCACTCCCTCATCACACCTCCACTGGTCAGCAATTTCCCCCCTTGGCCCTGTCATCTTTTCCAGAGGTGCCAGCGGAGCAGAGCAGAGGTTGAGCGTGTTGCCTTAATTACGTCCTCTATCTCTTTCAGGCTTGGCTCTCTCAGATTGAACATTATTGTTGGAGGGGCTGGGTTGATGAGGGCTCTGTTGGGTTTAAGCTCCTGTTCTGAGTGTCTAATCTAAATAAATAAAATACAAATTAAATTTTCACAATTGTTACAAATACAAATCATTACTGAAATTAAAATTGGATTATAATAATTGCACATTAATAACCAGACACCAAAGCATGTAACTTAAATGTTTACACTATGAGGAATGACCCACGGTAGGGATTTAAAAAAAAGTCAACAACTAATCCCAATATCATTAACATAATTGGCAGTATCCAGCACTCCAGCGAAGCATAATGTAAGGGTGGAAAAGTCTGGTACAATAATGGTTTGGACCTTCCAAAATGGCTTCACAAATTCAGGTGAATAATGCAGTAAATCTTTTAAAACCACACAGAAACAAATGTCTAAATCAAAGCAGTCTCAATTCTGTACTTTCTACCATGTGCCAGTGATTTGAAGGCCCAAAATAATGACCTCCAGCTCAGAGCAGTTTCACTTCACCCCACTTCCCTCTACATATGAGTGGTCAATAATCACCCACTTCCTCTCAAGGCCTACAATAAGCAGGCGGCAACATCAATTAGCCCCCTTTTAGTGCAGATGCCATTGGGGACACTAACAATAGCAAGTGCTGGGAGATTAGTGCTTTTGCAGCTTAGCTTTCTCAGTCAATCCTATTGGGAAGATACTAACTCAATGCTAAAAGGCAGAAAGCCCCAGATGGCTGATCATATAAGGGTGAGGCGAACCCCCATTACAGTAATCCAAATGCTGAGACCATTGTGGTCAGGCAGTGAAGGGCATGCTATTAGAGACGGTTTAGGAAGAAAAAAAGAAAAGAAAAACTTGGGAGTTGAATTGAAAAAAGAATTAGAAGACAAGAAAATGGATGGGAGAAGATCACAGAATAACGGCTAGGGGACAGATAAAAGATCTCTGTGTGTTAGAGATGCACAAAAATGCAACGAATCTATAATTTTACTCCAGGGGTCACAATCTGTAGAATGTTTTTTTTTTTTAAATTCAACGCAAAGTTTCTAATAACTAATGCATAGAGAAACTTCAACCTGATTCAAAGCTCTCTTCATTCATTTTTTTCCATTCTCTGTGAGTTTATAGACCACTTCGCATTGAATTATTATTATTATTATTATTATTATTATTATAAATAACAATAATAATAATAATAATGATACATTTTTAATCTCTGGCTCCCTTCCATGGTATATCTTTGTCCTGGAGAGGAGCTGGACTCTGCCCCTCAGTCAGAGGTGGCTGGCTGAGGGGGGACAACTCCTTTGTCCTACGGGGAGCTTCAGTGCTCACATGATCAATAACAGTGAAATCTGTAATGGCGCAATTGGGAGGAATGGCCTGTCTGATTTGAACCTGAGAGATGTTAGTGATTGGACTTCTTTGCAAATCACAGTTTGTCCATAATGGACACCATGTTTGAGCATAAGTTTGTTCATAAGTGCATGTTGCACTAGGACACTCTAGGTCGCAGGTCGATGATCAGTTCATCATTCTGAGGCCATTTGTCTTAGACATTAGGGCCGAAGAGAGGAGCTGAGCTGTCAACTGATTACCACCTGGTGGTTACTTGGATCAGGTGGTGTGGGGTAAGATGCTGGACTGGCCTGGCATGCCTACATACCAATACCAAACATATTGTGAGCCTGTGCTGGGAATACCTAGCAGAGGCCCCAGTAGGTGGGATCTTCGACTCTCACTTCTGGCAGAACGTCTACAGCATTCCCAGAGAGGCTGGGGACACTGAGCCTGTTGAGGGTGCATTGTGGGAATTAGCATCTCCAATTTTGAGGTCATGGGCCTCAGCCAGAGAGAGCCACTATGCTACCTGGAGTGGAGGAGTTTAAGTATCTCGAGGTCTTGCTCATAAGTGAGGAGAGAGGGAAGTGGGAGATAGACAGATTGGACCCACAACTACAGTGATGTGGAGACTGTATCGATCTGATGTGCTGAAGAAAGAGTGGAGTATAAATTTACCTCATCAATGGTCATGAGCTTTAGGTAGTGACCAAAAGGATAGGATTGTGGATAAAAGCAAAAGAAAACAGCTGTCTTTGAAGGGTTCCTGGCTTAGAGGTATTGTTAGGAGATCAGTCATTCAAGAGGGGCTTAGAGTAGAGCGGTTACTTCACACTGGCAGGTGGTTCATAGATCTGACAACGATGGCTCCTGGGTGCCTCCTGTAAGGTGTTCCAGGTCTGTCCTACTGTCCTACCCAGGGTAGACCAAGCACTCACTGGAGAGATGTTATCTCTCAGCTGCCAAAAAGTATTACTTAAGTTTCTTTAGCCAACTAGAACTAATGTTAAAATTATTATAAATAATATTAAAAAGAGAGATGACAAGAATATGGATTGGCAGAGCTATGGAAAAGAGGAAATAACAGATGGCTTCACAGCTGATCAATCAATCAATCCCTTTTTTCTGTTACAGAAATCTCAAAGATATAAAGTGACAACAATTTCACAGAATCCTGTTTGCTTTGTTACCTCTTAAAACAAAACTAACGTGTGCTGTGATGCATCTGTATGAAACGGATACAGTGTAAACAAGAAATGCATTAATTAGAAGAAACCTGAATATCCATCTCAAATTTTTCGTGTGTGATCTAAGAGTCTTTATATGTATGAAGGTGTGATCATATCTACCAATAGGCCTCCCCTTCATTCAGGTTGAACACAACCACTCAATATAGTGTGACTAATGCAGAATGTAGGGAAGAAAAGAGAAAATGGCGAGCTTCTCTTGTCAGGATAAAAATGTACGTTCCACCAATTAGATGCAGACAGATGTGAACAATCAGTGAGACGAATCACAGAAAATCTGCCCTGTGAGCTATCTTTCACTTACCACACACACACCCACACACACACACACTTTATCTCTTTCTAACTATCTAATTCATACACAAACTCCATTTATCTTTATATTTACCTCGATTTCTCTTAGTCACAGAATCTCTTCGTTTTGCTTCATTTAGGTGGTTTGGAGACAATAACAGCATAAACTCTAGGTTTTACCACTCTGTTCCCATCTGTTCCTAGGTATATATACCAAAAACACATGTGAAAAAGCAAATTAAACATATCTATATGTACCTCTTCTTCCTAATAAAGTTTGTAGTTGTGCTCCACTTCCAATAAG
Organism: Oreochromis niloticus; assembly: GCF_001858045.2. Taxonomy (NCBI): domain Eukaryota; kingdom Metazoa; phylum Chordata; class Actinopteri; order Cichliformes; family Cichlidae; genus Oreochromis; species Oreochromis niloticus. Next base: position 13,714,603 of record NC_031970.2, read on the forward strand.
ACGAAAAGAGCTCATGCCATTTACAGCATTACCCTTCCCATTCGCACACATATGCCTTGTAATTGGGATGGAATTATTAAGTGGAAGTAGTAACGCAATTAAATGTGTAAATGGTGAAATAAAATATTACATAGATGTTACTGGTGTTAATTAGGGTACATACAGTTGAGATTTGGTCCATTTGGAAAGCATAATGTAAATTACTAGGTTTTGATGTAGAAACATGGCTTTAGTGACTCTTACAGAAAAGTGACCAAACTCAAATTTTGTAACCTGCTTTGAAAATATAGTGGTGTGAAAATAAATGCTCCTTTCATGATTTTTTTTTTTTTTTGCTCATTGTTACCTTTAATTGTTTACTTCAATTAAAATATCCATCCATCCCCTTCTCAGGGTCGCGGGGGGGTGCTGGAGCCTATCCCAGCTGTCATAGGGTGAGAGGCGGGGTACACCCTGGACAGGTCACCAGTCTGTCGCAGGGCTAACACACAGAGACAGACAACAATTCGTGCTCACATTCACACTTATGGGCAATTTGGATTAATCAATTAACCTATCCTCACAAACTGCATGTCTTTGGACGGTGGGAGGAAGCCGGAGTACCCGGGGAGAACGTGCAAACTCCGAATAGAAAGACCCCGGCCTGATGGTGGAATTGAACTCAGGACCTTCTTGCTGTGCGGCAACAGTACTAACCACCTTGCCACTATGCTTCGGTTAAAATAGATTTATTTATATAGCACCAAATCACAACAACAGTTGCCTAAAAGCGCTTAATATTGTAAAGTAACCCTACAATAATACAATAAAACAAAGAAAACCCCAGCACCGTGACACCTTCAAACCAGTGCTTTGGCAAAAATGGGAAGAAAAAACCCCTCCCTTTTAACAGGAAAAAAACCTCTGGCACAAGCAAGCTCAGGGAAGGGCGACCATCAGCTGCAACCAGTTGGGGATGAGGGGAGATAGACAGGACAAAAGCACACTGTAGCAGAGAGCCAGAGATTCAAAATAACAAATGATTAAATGGAGAGAGGTGTATAAACACATAATGAGTGAAAAAAGCGAGAGAAGAAGAAATACGGGAAGCTGTTTCCAAACTGGAAGCTGGTTCCACAGAAGAGGGGCCTGAAAGCTGAAGGCTCTGCCTCTACTTCTAATTTTAAATACTCTAGAAACTAAAAGTTAACCTGCAGTCCGAGAATGAAGTGCTTTATTGGGCTGATAAGCTACTATGAGGTCTTTAAGATAGGATGGAGCCTGATTAGTCAAGATCTTGTATGTAATGGGAAGGATTTTAAATTTTATTCTAGATTGAGCAGGAAGTGAGGCCAATGAAGAGAAGCCAATATAAGAGAAATATGCTTTCTCTTTTTAGTCCCTGTCCGTATTCTTGCTGCAGCATTGTGGCTCAACTGAAGGCTTTTCAGGGACTTTTTCAGGACATACTGACAATAGTGAATTGCAGTAGTCCAGCCTAGAAGTAATAAATGCATGAACTAGTTTTTCAGCATCACTCTGAGACAGGATGTTTCTAATTTAAGAGATATTGCACAAATGGAAAAAAGAAGTCCTAGATATTTGTTTAATTTGGAGACTGAAGGACATATCCTAGTCAAAAACGACTTCAAATTTCCTCAAAGTGTTACTGGAGCATCTAGTTAGATACCATATTTCTAAGATTTTTAGGGCTGGAAAAAATAGTTTCAGTTTTATCTGAATTTAGACGCCGAAAATTAGTCTTTAAGACATTCCTGCAGTTTATCTAATTGGTGTGTGTTATTGGCTTCATGGGTAGATAAAGCTGTGTGTCATTTGCAGTGTGAAAATGTATGCTATGCCTTCTAATGATACTGCCTAGTGGAAGCATGTTTAATGTAAACAGAATTGGTCCTAGCACTGATCCCTGTGGAACTCCACAATTAACGTTAGTGTATGAAGAGGACTCTCCATTTAGATGAACAAATTATACTCTGCTAGATAGATATGATTCAAACCAATGCAGCAAAGTGCCTTCAATTCCTATGGTATGCTCTAATTCCTGTAATAAAATATTGTGGTCAACGGTATGACATGTTGCACTTAGGTCTAGCAAGACAAGCACAGAGATGAGTCCACTGTCAGAGGCCATAAGAAAATCATTTATAACTGTTACTAAAACTGTTTCTGTACTGTGATGGGAAGTTATCTGGTGTACAACCACTCTTTCAAAAATTTCTGAGACAAAAGGAAGGTTGGAGATTGGCTTATAATTAGCCAAGACAAGCTGGGTCAAGGAATGGCTATTTAAGTAACAGTTTAAGTGCTGCCAGCTTGAAGGCCTGTGGTACGCAACCGATTAATGGAGATAGGTTAGTCACATTTAAGAATGAATCATTCATTAATGGTAGGACTTCTTTGAGCAGTCTTGTAGGAACGAGGTCTAAAAAAATGTTGATGGTTTAGAAGAAGTAATTATTAGTTAACTCAGACAGATCAATAGGAGAAGAAGTGTTTAAGAATGTTCAGCAAATTTTAATATTATATAAAGATAATTTGTGAACATGTCAAATGTAGTTTTTAAATGATTACTTGCCAAAAATGGCATCCCCTATCTTTGTCTATGACATGGATGCATGTGAATATGACAGATACTGTATGTAAAAAACAAAACAAAACAAAACAAAAAAACCCTAAGAAATCAGGAAGAGGACTTATGCTTTTTTTGTGGCACTGCATATATCTTGAACAAATTGGCTATTATTGCACAAAATTAATCTTGTGGCACAGTGGTTAGCACTGTTGCTGCACAGCAAGAAGGTCCTGAGTTTAATTCCACCATCAGGCCGGGGTCTTTCTGCGTGGAGTTTGCATGTTCTCCACGTGTTTGCGTGGGTTCTCCCCGGGCACTCCGGCTTCCTTCCACAGTCCAGAGACATGCAGTTAGTAAGGATAGGTTAATTGATTAATCCAAATTGCCCATAGGTGTCAATGTGAGAGCGAATGGTTGTCTGTGTCTCTATGTGTTATCCCTGCGACATACTGGCGACCTGTCCAGGGTGTATCCTGCCTCTTGCCCTATGACAGCTGGGATAGGCTCCAGCACCCCCCGCCACCCTGAAGCGAATGGATGGAGGGATATATGATAAAAATAAAATTTCCCTTATTAATTAAAATTACAATCATTTGATGATACATAGGAAAGCACATTTGTAACTGTTAAAAGCTAGTGGAATTGTAATTAGAAATGTAAAATTAGAATCAAAAAGGTTAAAACACAACTCTTATGACAAATGATAACCAAATATTTATGAGGCCCTTGTTTGCAATATGGATGCCTCCTTTTTTAAAGCTGTTTTCTGCAGACAGTCACCTTAAATAGAACTATAACTATAGTTGACAGAGAAATAGGAAAAAAAACAACACACAATTGAAAAGGACATTCTATTACATCCAGGATAAAAAGCAGTGAGTGTTAGCTAGTTAGGAACCTTGATCTGTTTCTAACGTTTTCAAAGGCCTGGGTTTTGAGTCGACTTTGACTGACAGTGCAAATCACTGACAAGACGACTGAGACATGTTCATCTTGTCTTTTATCCTCTCTGTTCTTTTATGACTGATATATTCCCTGTATTATCTGTGCTGTTCTTTTGGCTGTCTCTTTTAATCTCTTCTTTCTCCCTGCTACTTTCTCACCATTTTTAAACCCTCATATCTCTTCATCTTTTGTCTCTTGTTCGCATTCCACCATTCGGTCAATTTCACATCCTTTTTCTTTAAACGACATTATAATTTGTAACACTATTGTTGTCTTATTTACATACAGAAAACAGAAATGGCAACTATTTCAAGTATAGTGGTCCTAGCAATAAAAACCATGGTGTTGTAGAAAAGGAAGACGATTCGACACACTGTTCTGTGTTTATTTGTCAGTTTTTATTTGGTGAAAACTGTTTGCTGTTCTTTCAGGTTAGGCACGTGCGTCCCGCAGCTTTTCAGCTGGACTCCAGCACACACACCATCCTCTGGGCTCCGACTTCACAATGTACAAGGGAGAAACCTCATTAGTTAATTCTGTGCACCTGTCCCACCAACCTCCCTGGCACTGCCCCTTGAGCACACTGCAGCTGAGCCAGGGATGTTATCAGTGTTGACAGGTGAAGCTGAAATGGAGATGCATTTATTTTGAAAGTTTCAGTTCTGCAATACCAAATTTCATTGGTCTAAAAATTATCTCAAAATTAAAATGAGTCCTAGGCAAGGTTATTATGGTTAACTAAAACTAAACTTAGAACTAAAACTAGATATGAAAAAAATATTTTAGTTAAGTAAAATAAGAATAAAATAAATTAATTAAAATGATTTTAGAAAACAGAGGAAGTACTCTTATTTTTAGTGTTTGTCAGTTTGGTAAAAACTTTATTACAACTTGCCTGATGAATCCTTGATGGACATATTTATTAATACTCTATAAGGCTGTGAGTCAACTGATTTCAAAAAGTTCTGTGCATTTATTGTAATAACTTTACTGATTTTCTTAAATCTTACTTTGGCAATATTGTTTTTAGAAATGATCATGCCAGTAGAGCACCTTTATATTTGAATTTGAGAGACAGAAACAGAGAGAGAGAGAGAGAGAGAGAGAAAGAGAGATATTAGTAAGCATATGTAGTTTTCTACCTCACTGCTTTCTCATTAAGCATTAAGAACCCATTCCACACTTGCAAAAAGTCCTCAGGGTGGACATGCACACAGCACACACCTACACACACACACGTGCATGTACAGATGCACACACATATAAACACACACATACGTACACGCACACAGTGGGAAAAATGGTTTTACACATGCTCACAGGGGGATTCAAAGGCAAACATCCACAATGAAATTCAGACAAAGGCATACACATACATGCTGAAAACTGACATTGTGATATTTTTTTGCACATAAAAAGAACGAAAGGGCAATTGTCATGCAGCAAGTGAGGAAAGAAGAGAAAGTAACAGGGAAAAGGGAAAAGATCTATTCCTGTGTTGTCTCAGCGGGAGGACCCCAAAGTAGAAACTCATTAACTACTCTCCCTCTCCGAGAGCAATATTACAATTGGCGTGACTAAAAAGGCAAACAATTTAAATTGTTAATGCCCAGCAATCAGCCAGGAGGAGGAGTAGGGTGGGAGGGTGAACAAATAATGCGAGGAAGGAAGGGATAGACACGAGTTCTATAGGGGAAAAAACCGATCAGCGATAAGACTATTTACAGGAATTTTTTATATTGCATACATGGTACAAAACTATTATTTCCTCATAGTCTAAGCAGCTTGGAACTACGATGACCTGGATGATGAGAACCTTCACAGACATATTTCCTCATACTTTTAGTAACAATAAAAACATCAACAACAAGAAGAAAAAAATCCTGGCAATCACTTTCAAAATCCAACATCACCTTGTTCTCAAGTTATCGAATTCACAATGTTTTTTTGTTTTTTTTAAAAGGCCTCTGACCTTGAGGTCAATGTCATTGAGATTTGAACTCATCTGAGATTTGTAGTAGATGCACCTATGGTATCATTTTAAAAGTGCTATGTTGCTTCATCCTCAAATTCTCGGATTCACAAGTGATTCAGAAAACTTGACCTCTGACCTTGACCATCAGGTCGAGGTAAACCAAAATTTGAACTCTAAGATTTTTAGTAGCTGCACCTATGGTGTCAATTTGAAGCTCCTACGTTGCCTCATTTCAAGCTATTGCATTCATAAACTTGGATCTGCTTGTTGGAGTGATGACATACCCCATCAGCCTTTTACATCTGAGGGGGAAAAAGGAAACAAAGTTAACTTGCACTCACATCAGCATATGAGCCTTCATCTTTCTCACATCAAAGACCCCAGAAAATTTTTGGTAGTTTTAAAAGTCATAATGTTGTGAAAGGGTATAATTTAATCCAAAACACAATCTACAATCAAAAGTACAAACTTCAATCAAAGGTAAAAACCAAGTGAAAGTGAAATTAATGAGCGAGTGAAAAAAAAAGGAAACAACGTGCAAAACACAAAGTTCTCAAATGGGACTTTACAGCTTCACAGCTGAGAAAATTGTGAGCACCTTTTACGGTGACCAGCCAAATTCACACCTATGTACTAGTCATTCTGTTTAGCCTACATCCAGATATACCACTTCTGTCACACCCCACAAAAAACAACAAAAAAAACAAACAAAAGAAATAAACCCCCAAAAAGCATAGCAGTCATAGGGAGACGTCTTTAAAAAACTTAAAGTCACTCCAGTCACTTTCCTTTCACGCTCCTTAAACCACCATAACCTGGATGACCGAGAACTTACACAGACATAATTATGTAGCACAAGCTTGTTATCGCAAGAGAGGCTAGACAATTCTCACATATGCAAGCAATAAACAATCAGATTATTTCTCTTTTAGCTTTGATAGCTGTCATTTTTAAATGAAAGATAACAACCTTAAAAGCATATTAGAATTGATACATATTTTCTTAATATAATCTAATATATTCTTGTATAAATTAGGTCAGATCCAGCATAATTTGGAGTGTTTGGCTCCACAGCAAACTGAAATAATGGGGAAACCTTAAAGCCTACTAATTTTTGCATCAAAGTCCAAAGTTCATGTAATCGTTGTAAATTTCAAGTCAGCATGTTTACGTAACACATGAACTTCCTTTTTTTGTGTACGTAAGAGTAAGCTTTTTTTTTTACACTAATGAATAAATTAAAGCATGCAAAATGGAAATTCAGACCTGTCACCTTGTAAGGCCTGGGCTTATGGCATTAACTAGAAATTACATGCTCTTTTTTTAAAGGACATACTTCAAGTCCTGAGAAATCACAATTCCACCAGCCAAAGGAGCCTTGGTTTTCATTTTTTATAAAAGTCCTCAAGGGTATCCTTCAATTACACTGCAGTACTTGGTCCACTCCTAGGTCTTCCATCCTCAGAAATGATTCATACACCTAGAAAATACTTATTTTACAAGCATTATTCCAGAGCTTTGTATTAAAACTCCCCTGAAAGGCCCACAATGGCTGTGTTCAGAGCTTGCAGAGACAATCGTGGAGTGAAAGAAGGTCATGTTGGTAGGAAGACAGAAAATCCTCTACATTCTCCACACTAGAGAGAGGAAATAAATAATTGGTTTTCTGACTCATGGAATGAAATCTGAAGTTGGGGTTGAGAGAGGAAACTGAGCATATTGTCAATCATTTTTCTGTCTTCAGAAAGGAAGTAATGAGTTAAAACACACACACACGCAAAATGACAAATGAAGGAGTTGCAGTTAAATTATATTGGTATCTATAATTCAACAGTCTGTGAGGAAGTATTTTTAAATTTTGAACCAAGAACAGAGGAAATTGGTGAGATAATGAAGGATTATTCTTAATGTGCTTCAAGAGTGTTGTAGTACTTATTATTTTTTTCTTGCCTTGGGAACCATTTTAGAATCAGGATAGTAAATACATATTTCAGTCATAGCAAAACTTATTTGAAGATTTTATACCTTCCCCCTCTCACACCCAAAATGACCTAATAATCACAAGAGAAGAGACATTCAGTTTCTGTATTCATTAGATTTGTGCCAGATTCTTTCATCACTCCTCTAAATCATGACCCCCTTACACATCCTAAGACCCTTACTTAGATGCTGGAACGAAGGCAGCAAAAAACAGATACAGAGCTAGATAGATGTTACAAAGACTTTATTTGATCTAAGGAATTCAAAGAGAAGTCTTGGAGGACAATGCTGAGAAGTGTGAAGTGAGAAATGAAGACTATAGAAGAGGCAGCATAAGCAGAGGACAGAAACTCAGGAAGTGTGGCTGTGTGCATGTTCACTTGGTATGAGAAACGATTAGAGATACTTAAGCATACAAGTACAAGAAAGGTTGCAACATTAGAGCAATGCAAATAATATAAAACAAAGACCTTTTTCAGAAAATCCACCCAACCATCCATTTTTGTCCGCTTATCTGATTTGCAACAGTAGTAGTCTCACAGAGGAGCCCAGACAGCCCTCTCCTCAGCCACCTCCTCCAGCTTATCCAGGGGAACACCAAGGTATTCCTAGGCCAGCCGTGAGATGGAATCTCTCCATTGTGTCATGAATCTTCCCTAGAGCCTCTTCCCAGTGTGAAATGCCCAGAAAACCTTACCCAAGAGGCATCCTTGTCAGATGGTCAAACCACCTAACTGGCTTCTTTAAATATGGCTTCTTTCAATATGAAGGACAGATCAGCCTCCCTACAGAGAAAGCTAATTTCCACTGCTTGTATCCCATTCTTTTGGTCACTATCCAAAGCTTGTAGGTGAAAGTAGTATGGAATTCTGTCTATAAATATTATGGAAAGACTTTGTGACAAAGTGCAGCCCTGGCAGAGTCCAACACCCACCAAGAATAAGTGTGACTTATTGCCAGCAGTGTGGACCAAGCTCTTACAGTGGTTGTGCAGGGAAATGCCCAGATGTATATGCATTTGACCAATATGGTCAAATGCATATACATACAAAAAGTAAGCCAGTAAAAATCATCAGTGATTGAAAGTGTTTTACTTGTTTGTTTGTTTGTTTGCAATTTGCCAAGTAGAGGACTTCTAATGATGTATTAGTTTAGCACTATGGCCTTACTTAATAAGTGCTCATCACTTCAGGGTCGTGATTTACTAAGAAAAAAACTGAAATTGGTTTGTTCTAAGATCCCTCAACATAATTTAGATTGATTTATATTTCTTACAGCAATTCTGTGTTTTACTGTATATTTGGACTAGTATGTTTTGGCATATCCATAAAACTGTGACTGTTGAGCTGAAAAAAGGATGACAATATTTCACAAGGCTAAACATGGCCTACTAGAAAGTCATACTAAAATTTGTTTTTATTGCAATTTATTGTCAGATACATTTGAAATTTAAAATAGTTTGACTGGTGAACTCACTTGTTCCTGAATTTGTCAATCAATCAGTTGAGTTTAAAAAAATACGCTAGACAACTAAAAGGAAAAGATATGTATCAGCCAAAGCATAATGGGACTTCAAGGAAGGACAGAGTTGGGTTGAGGTGGGTAAGGGGATCCAATCATTGCTGGATTGATTTTTTTTTTTTTTTACAAAACAGAGAGAAACAATTATGGGCCTGAAAGCAGCGCACTGAGTCTGGTGTTAAAAGATGTTTAGAGAAACAGCAATGTGCTATCGATCTAGGCTCATTCCTACACATTGGTAAACACTTTGCATTAAAAGGTGCTAAGTGGCCCTTGCTCACACTGGAGTGTTGCCTTGTGGGTAGATAATAATGGACACAACAATGGTAAGAAACAATCTGGTGGAACATGGCACTGAAAGGACAATCAGTGGCCTAAATGGACTGTTTGTAATTAGACAGAAGTAGAAAGAGGTAACAATGGAGGGAGATGGATAGATCAATCGATCGATTGATCGATCAGGGATTAAAAACAAAGTTAGTGCAGACATCAGATCTATTCTATTTTCCATTTTTCCTCAATAATTTTGCATTTTGGAGACTAAAAACATTTCAGGATTTGTTGGATTCTTCTCTCTTTTGGCTCCTTTGATGTTTTACAACAACCATCATTTTTCTGTTCTTACTTTCTGTAGCCTGCTTTCTCTCTATTCCCCCCTTATTTCTCAACTTTTAACATTGCATTTTTTCCTGTTCATTTCATGCTCCCCATTAGCTGACTCATCCGAGACCTATTTTGACACTATAAATATGCTACAGTTGCTAGTGTTGTTCCTAAAAATTGAGCTCATAGGATCAACAGTAAAGAACATATCTGTCTGTTGCAATTAGACTTACATTGTTTGGATACGATCACAGGGACATACTCCATATGCTTACCTTGGCGCTGTGGTCATTTGCCTTTCCAGTTTCTTCTCCATCAGCTCCTAGCTTTCTTTTTCTGTCAGTCTCATTGTGCCTTGTATTTTCTCCATTCGCAAAGCTGAATTTGAAATGACTGACTGAGGTTATCACTTTTAGCATTTTTTGTATGTGCCAGCTGAAAAGTGGTGGGTTCTGTGATTTTTTTAATGAATATTCAAATCAATTCAGTTTTATTTATATCACAACAGTCAGCTCGAGGCATTTTATACTGTACCACAAAGTGGTAAAATACTGACCACAGATTCTGTTTAATTCATGAGGACACAAGAACACATGCCTCATGGCGCTTTTACTGTAAGATAAACACCCTACAATAAAACAGAGAAAACCCCAACATTCAGACGACCCTCTATAAGCAAGTACTTGGCAAAAGTGGAAGTAGACAACAAGAAGAAATCTTCAGCAGAACCAGGCTCAGGGAGGGACAGCTATCTGCTACAATAGACTGGGGGTGAAGGGAGGTAGACAGGACAAATACACACTGTGGAAGAGAGCGGGACAATACATACATAGTCAGTGTAAAGAAATGTCACTGAGTGCATCATGGGAAGCTCTCAGAACCCTAGACCTTTTTCTGCGCAACTAAGGGAAGATTCAGGGTCTCCTAATCCAGCCCTAACTATAAGTTTTTAGGCCTAAAAGCTGAAGGCCCTGCCATCCATTGTACTTTTAAATATCCCAGGAACTATAAGTAGACCACCAGCTTGGGAGTGAAGTGCTCTGTTGGGGTGATATGATACTATGATGTCAAATTATTCAAGGCCTTGTATATGAGGAGAAGGATTTCAGATTTCATTGTGGATTTAACAGGGTTCAAATGAAGAGGAGCCAATATGGGAAAAATGTGCTTTTTCTCTGTATGTGGTGCATGTGTGTCTGTGAAGGTCGAGGGGTGTGTGCGGAGGGTGTTTGGGGCATCCCTGTTACACTGCAGAGTTGAAGTCTTTGCTGACAGTTTTTGTTATTGAGGCTAACTTTCATAGAGCGGAAGAGATGTGAAGAGACAGAGAAATACCAAAATAGTAAGATGAGGTAAATGCGAAACAGGAGTCACAAAGGAGGAAAATGGAATAGATCAAAACTGAAAGACAGGGAAGAACTAAAAGTGAAAGAGAGGAGAATGTCAGGAAAGAGAGTTGGATTGTAAGGGCTAATAAAACTCTTTTCTTACCTGTGCTTCACTTCATTTCTCAGTCCTCGTCATCTACCCTAAACCACACTTTTCCCCATGCCATCTTTCTGTCTTGCCAATATGCACCTAGTGAGCAGCCTTCAATAAATGAGCTGGATGGAACACTATCTCGTTCTTCCAATAAATCCGTGTTTATGCCACACATGTTGGGTTCCAGGAGTCAACTCTAGGTTTGATCTTGTGGGCAGCCACAAAATTACTAGATTCACTATACTTGAAAACAAAAAAATAATCTAAGAAACTCTTATCTCCCAAAACTGCCACTTTGTCATTAACAAATATCAATGAAAATTAATTAGGATGTCTTGGTTATTGTTGGGCAAACATTGTGGATATGGTTAAATTATGTTTTGGGACCTCCGACAATACATCTGATCTTAGCTGAAGCCTGATTTCTTGTTTCTGTACACATACTTAGTCAATAAAGCTGATTCAGATAGTTAACAGTAAAGCCCTTTACACACCAGACACGTAAAATCCATGCAAATATTTTCTGTGTTAAAAATATTTTTACGAGTTAGATTTTTCTGATCCAAATAAACAGATATGACCAATCACAGTACTGCATTTGGCAACAAATGTGCTCGTAGCTTAAAATAGGCACCCGTACTGAATATACAAGGATATGGTAAAAGTAAAATAATAGTATTTTACCCCGGACACATAGCTGGACACTCCTCCAGGTCATTCAGCTTTCTGAAATGATTTCTCTGCCTCTTCGGATGTTCTGCCAACTCTGCTAACAAGAGCTCAAACTATACCACTCAAATCCTGAAATATGTCGATATACATCTTAAAACTTCTGGATCAAGCCACAAAATTCTCCCTGTTGCTGCCTTCTCTTGAGAATTGGATGAACCTAAAGTCTCAGTTTTTTTCCTTTTCTTGTTTGGAACCATCAGAACCAGCTCATCATTGCTTGACATCAACTTAATTTTTTCCTCACAGGATGTTTTTTTTGAGGACAAATTTTCAAAAAAAAGAAAAATATGTGGAAGTTGGAATGGCTGCCCATTGCCTCTGGTTCTCTAGGAATCCTGCCCTGTGGCCTTGGGTGTCCCATCTGAGGCCTTCCTTGTTCTCCTCCTGGGATGGATGCACAGATGTCACTCAGATGTGTGGCCTTAGGTCTTCGGTACTCTTGGGTATCTGCAGATGGCCACCTGGGTGGCCATCTGGGTCTGTCTTTGGCTCCGGGGGGTGTTATTGCGCTTCCCACCATCATCAAGTACGTGTTGTGACAAAGACACATACACAGATACTCACTCTCTCTCTCTCTCTCTCTCTCTCTCCCTCTCTCTCTCACACACACACACACACACACACACACACACACACACACACACACACCACAGCAAGATTGTTCCAGGTGCTGTATGTTTGGTTTTTCTTAAAGGTGCAGCAGTTGGTGATACATTGCACATTTTCTATTTATGCTCTATCCTTTTATTATATTTTCTGCTATCCCCGTTTTCCCTGCCTGACAGCTTAGACATTGTCATACTATACTGCATATAATGTCTGCAGTGTGTAACTGAAAAAAACCAAAACACAAATAGAAATGAATAAATAAACAGATAAAACACATGAACAAGTGGAACCTATACAGAATTTATAGAGCTGATCTTGGAAAAGCAAAAAGTGTTTGGCACAACACTCCATTCAGATCATAGTTCTGATTGCAAAAACAGCTACACAGGACAGGACAAAAAAACAGGGGGAAAAAGAAAAATTTGGTAAAGCAAACCAGTGGTGTGTAATGGCCTTGCTGTTTGGTAAACAAAAAAAGAAGAAAAAAAAAAAAGGACAACTACTTTCCTATGGGTGGCTTCTAATCTCGATTGAAGGATTATACTTCAACTTACAACTTTTTAAGTGTCCACATTTATCCCTCTCATTTCTGGCTCCCCTCTTTTCTACAGTTCCCTGTCTCTTCAAATCTTTTTCGAGCTTATTACTTTCTAAATCACATGCCCTTTTCTCTCCATCTCCCCTTCTGTTTTTGTAATGTTTTCTTTTTTATTTCTCCTTCATTCTCCTTGTCCTCTTATTTCCTCTGGCACCTCCAGTGTCCCTCAACACTGTGTGAACCAATCAGAGTTTGTTCATTTGCACAGCAATCTTGGCTGAGCCAATGACAGTCTGCATTAGACTGGGCCAAGAATTTGAACTTCCCAAGAGGTGCTTGTGGCAACGGGCAGGTTCAAGGTTATGAGAATTGTGCGTACGCACATACATACACACACAGACACACACACCCTTAAGCATGAGATGCAGGATACTCTGGTTTGTGACCAAATAAACTAGCAAATTTCATTTGAGGGAGAGTGGCTGAGGGGACGGGAGAGAAAAAGACAGGGTATCCCACGGTGGAGGACGTCCGGTATATTTGTCTGTATCTTGAGAAGGAGATGGACAGTGAAGTGGTGTATTATTCCCACCTAGTGAGAACATCCAAATGCAAAGGAGTATATAACAAACATCTGTTCAACCAGTGTGCTTTAAAATAAGCTGGTTTTTGAATGTCACTGCATATTTATCCACAAGTCTGAATTTGGAATCAGTGAATACTAAAAGTTCACTTTGGGATTACAGAGTAAAAAAAGACTTAAAGATTAATTAAAATTTTGTTTTTGTTTTCATCATATAGTTAAGAAGGAAAAAGAAAGTCTTAAAAAAACCAATGCATGGAAGGCCCACAGAATGTTCTTTAAAAGATTTTTTCAACTACATGTCATTTGGACAAATACAGGAAATCTTTGACATCTAGATATCATAGATATAGATAATATATGATATCTATCTACAATACATCAACAGCAACACCGCAGATTGCCATCTCTTATTTTTTGTCATTTTAAACTTGCTTTGTTGATTTCAAAATCTTCTTCTTTGTATTATTATTACCAATAATGCTGATAATGTTTTTAATAAAAATTATATTAACTGGTATAACAAATCAATTTCTCAAATAAAGGATAAATAAAGTATACCTTGTCTCATCTGAATCAGGTAACTCGACACCGACTGACTGATACACTGAAGCTTAACAAAATCAGATAGCATAGCAGACCCTGCACAGTCAGAAATGATGAATAGATCATTTTGTAGATTGATGATTACACTTCAAAAGATGTCTGTTTTATTCCTCATTTAGATATATTCTCTACATATTAACCCTAAAAAAATGTCAACATTCTTTGATGACATGGATTTTTAATTTCTCTCTGTATCTGTGGGTTAATATTTGTGTCTCCTTTTGCATCTTTGCAGCCTAAAAGCCATTGTAATTTATGTTGTAGGCTTACTTTTACTCCAAATTGCACTTTACTGTCTGACAAAGCTGTTTCCTGTGTTTGTCAGAACTTTAAAATACCTGAACATGGAACTTTTCTATACCATTTTTACTCTAATTGCCTTTGATAAATTCATTTCCAATGTTTTTTCTATTAATAATAGAAAAAGGTTTCAAAAAGTCTCACTTAACTCTCTCAATGCTATTTTCCCCATTCAACTTTTCCATTAGAGAAGAAAGCATGACATGACTGTAAATGGGGAAAGCATTACAAAGATAATTTATTCCCCAAGTCAGTCTTTAAGATTGATGTCTGACTGCTGATCCAGAAGCTTTCCATTTCATTTTAAATACATTATGTAAATGGCACAAGCTCATCAATAGCTGTTTTAGTTGAAAAAGATAAACTATTTGTGGGTGAAAATAAGTATGTCATGTTTGTTTTTTAAATGGACTGAACTACTTTTAAGTGAATATGTTTGCCTTAAAACTGTGTCAATAAAATATAAAACAGAATTTATATTGATCGTGATAACACTGGATATTAGCACATGGGAAACGTTTTCTTCTATTGGACTAAGGGCAGATGAGATACCACATTTTTTTGTCTTCTAGTACAAATTGATATTGCATCATATTCCCTTCTGCACACTTAGGGATTTATGTATCTGTATATTTCATTAATTTATTTTGCATTAAGTCGATTTAATGTAATGCTAGAAATATTTTTTGGACATAAAATCATAATGGTTGTGTTTTTTGCATTCTGTAGCTAGCTGTGATCAGTTCACGTAAACCATTTTAATGTAAAATTATTACCATTAATCTTTGTTCCTAAGATGTTTTTTTTTAAGAGACTTTTTTTACGGTAGCCTTATGATAATCACAAAGTGGTAAAATACTGACCACACTTTTATTTTAATTTATAAGAACTTCAAGACACTTTATACGGTAAGTTAAAAACCGTACAATAAGAAAGAGAAAACCCCAACAATCAAACGATCTCCTATGCACGATCACTTAATGAGAGTGGGAAGACAAAATTGCCTAACAGGAACAAAGGGACCTTATTAAAACAAAAACGTTTTTAATAAGGTCTCCAAACAGCCACACCAAAATTATTACAAATAGACATGAAATAAGAAATCTAGCCATTCACTGATGCAACAATAGGATACAATAAAAGGTGGTGATGGGGGAGAATGCTGACGCTGAGAATGAGGGACCATACTCCACCTTCTCTAGCTTTATTTGCATGCAGGTTAGCCTCTACAATTCATCAGCACCGGGGATTAATCGGAGAGGAGAGATCAGGTTAATAAGAATGAGAGAAAAAACAATCCCTGGATGGCAGATAAAACGACTGGTTTCTGAAGTTTCTTATAACATTTGTTGGGTTTCCCTCTATTCTATTGTGAGGATATGACCAATAAGACTAAATGTGAATTGCTTGCATGCTATAACATTTTTAGCCATGCTTTCAAGCAGCGGTTTTTGGTACCTGAAATAATGGGGTCCCAGTAGAATGCCACGTTAGGATTTGATATGGCTTTTAATGTGAGCCATATGTATTACTCACTATGTTCTCCAACTGTAATTCACACTGATAAACCCTTTGTATAACAAAGTATTTTTTTATTTTGTTTACTTGACTCAAGTTGTACACATTAGTTTGCATGGCACCAGGACTGTTTCATTGCTACTTCAAATATCAATCAGTTACCATTACCATAGCCAGGCACTCATATTTACCCAATTGCTAAGCAGTTATTCAAACTGACACAGTCCATACGAGTGACTGATTGAGGGTGTCCTTCATATTTTTTACCTTGTCATTTTGTGATGAGAAAATCTCTAAACCCGGCTGTCTCATTACTGGAGACTGTAATCAATCTGAGAGCAGAAAGAGTATGAGTTTTCTGAGAAAAAGAGTCAAAGAATCAATGGGATGGAAACAAGTTTTGAAACCAATTTTTCATGTTGTTCATGTTTTTTGTGTGTGTGTTTTGTTTTTAAAAGAACTGTTTCGTCCAGGCAGCATTGCTAAATACAGCTGCATAGATTCTTATCTACCCGTGTTCCCTTTTACTGCCCTGAATTATAAAATTTTGGAACAAATCAAGGTATAACACAGTGGGATGAATACATTGTGTCACGTCAAATCAGTGGTAGATATATAAATCATCTCTTTTGGAACATGATTTGGAATTAATCTAAACTTAATGCATGCAGTTACCAGCTCCATTGAATGGTTACAGTCTTGTAAGACTTAAAAGTATGGAGCAGCAAATGCTTTGCTGCCAACAGCTCTTATTAAAGACCATTTCTATATTCATATTATGAACATCTTGTGGTTTTCTTTTTATTCATACCATAGCTCATGCTATCCAAGGCAGAAATAAAGCTTCAAGGACCCCTAAATATTTCTTGTCAGTGTATTATTAACCTTTTTCTATTGCAGTAAAGAAATAAGGGCTGGTTTTTTTTATAAAGTTAGGTTGAAAGTTAGAGTAAAAAAGCAAGAAGATATATTGCCAATATTTGAGACAGTCAAGAAGATGGATGAGAGACTTCTAACATTAAAGGTCATGTCAGTTCTTGAAAATGACCATGGCGTCTCTTGGACAAAGACTTGATGTTTGAGTCCTGAACTCCATCACAGGTGACGACATTTTTCTTTTCTTCTAATATTACTAAAAGTCTCCTCTGTTTAGATCTTCATCCTAGACACAAAAAACACATTTGATTTTCTTAAAACTGCTGTAACTAGGTCAATTACAACTCACCTTAGAGTTGATCAAAATCTCTGATGGCAAAATTACCCGTGCATCTGAGGGCTCTCCCCAAAGGGCACCAAAAACATTAGACAACCCTGAGCTGTGGTTATAAAGGTTTATGCTGGCAATATGTCAATATGAGAAATATTCCACAAAACTGTGCATGTTTGCAAAGTCAGAAATAAAGCCATTCATACTTTTCCACTGTACTACTGTATTTGAAGTTTTGAAGTGTGTTTGAGTTTTCTGAGTGACTGAGTCTCCTTGGAGTGAAGCTTTTCTGGGTTACAGACAATGAGGGATTACGTTTCCCCGGTGCCAAGATGTTAAAATCCCAGTTATTATTAATAAACCCCCAAAACCCATGGGATATCTCCAACCCCCCCACCTGCCTGTTCTTCTATAATTGACTCATTAATTGACTCATTTAAAGCTGTCTAATTATTTAATCAATTAAATTCAATTTAGCTGATTGCACACTTCCCGTTTAGCGTCAAGTATGGTCTTGATAAGGAAAGTGATGGAGGTTGAGAAGGAGAGCAGAAAAACTGATGAATAAATGTGTTTCTTGGTAATAACCACTAATGCATGGGCTAATTACTGAGGTAAATTGATCATTTTGTCTTAATTGATTTAAGCTTGTTAAAAGGGCACTGCGCCAGTTTCGTTGGCGTGCCGTAAGCGATTTATCTGGATGACAGTAATTTGAGGTGAATGCTCTCGTTTCTTCTCTTTCTCTGCCATAACTAGGAATCCAAGACATTCATCATAGCTAATGGGCAAGGACAGCATTGTATATTAAAACTGTAATAGAAAGAACTCTAGAAAGAAATGTGACTACTTGGTTTTCCGACTGCAGGGCCAGGTAATATACGTCAGTTTTACACATAGCTTGAAATTTTCACAAGACAATACTTCATTTTTGTGAGCATAAAGTATTAAATAGTTTTTAAAGTCATGTCATGTTATCAGCCAGTTAGGTCTTGTTAACTGGCCTCAGAAAAATGCAGTTTTAGGGAATCAAAACATCAGGATTGGGCAGTTCATAAGACTAGCTACCAAGCTTTCTATAAAATGAGAAGACAAGGAAGACTAAGAAGAAGAGGTACAAGATGAAAAAGAAGGAGGGAGAACAAACAAAAAAGGTTATAAACCCAGCAGAAAATTCTGTAATTTTAGAAACTATGTGCATGGGATCTGGTATGTATAAGATTTGAACTAATTTATTATGAAACAAATAACAAAAGAAACTACTTTAAACTCCTACTGACAGTTCAAAACAGAACCTATGCAAAAATATCACTCACTTTACAATGACATAGTACAAATACAACAACAACTGCATGTCTGCAAAGTTCATACGAATTGTGCTGAGGTGAAACTTAATGAACAAAGTGTCATCTTTGCCTTCAGTGAAAGCCCTGAAAAGGCCCTTCAGGCAAAGCTAGAGGATTTGTTCCACATCTACTTGGAAATTCAAGACAGCAGGTCCTGTAAAAAGCTATTTTAGAGAGCACTTAGGATTAGATTGGCCCTATGGTGGCAGTCAACCTATTTCCTCACAAAGGAAAGGGGCAGGAAAGTGCTGTTTTCAAAAGTTTCCGGGAACCTTTTTTCTCTGACTACAGCATTTGGTCCAGATTCTCTGCCAGATTGCCATCCTTCCATTTAGTTTTACCATTTATTTCCAGAAATTGATCTTTGGGGGCGAATGTGTGATACAGAGAAGAGAGAGAGAAGGATTGCACGTTTTCACAGTGAAGATGATGACACTGCGAAAGACCCAAGTCAACTGTGTGTGAGTGTAGTGTGTGTGTGGGTGGGTGTGTAGCTTTCTGCCCATCCAGCCATAGAATGTCAGATACAGAAGAAGATATAGCTCGGTGGGGGATAGCTGCTACCTAATGTGTGTGTGTGTGTGTGTGTGCGTGTGTGTGGTATAGAATATTGCACTGCAGGGGACAATCCATAACTTCAGTATCTATCTTTAAATCCTTTTCGAGTCTCTACACACACAAAAAACACACTCCACCCCACACCAACACATGCACTCCTTTTAAACTTTCATAGTCTATGCTGACAGACTGAAACTGGACTTTAAAACTTTCCAGGTAAAGTTTTTAAATTAGAAAGTTGTATTGAATTTCATAGTGTTTTTAAATTAATTAATTAATGTTATTTTTGCATTTTTCAAGTGCAACATTACTTCATCCTGTGATAATCTGTGAGACCCAAAATGACACAGATGACACATACAACACTGAAGACACAGGCCATTTCTTAATTTCACTGTACGCATCAATTTTAAAAGAACTTTTAGTTTTTACTCTTCAAAAGCACAGGTAACTATGCTAAAATAATTATTTAAAAAAAGATACAAATACATATTTGCCAACAAAATTTCTGGAATAATTACTGTTGTTAAAAATATATTTTTTTAAAAAAAGAGGCGTAACTTCTACTGTGACCTCCTGTATGGTCTTCAACAAAAACAGTGTACTAAAAAGTGTCGTTTTTGCCCATTTAAAAAAAATATTTCTAACAACACGGAATGAAGCAAGTCACATTTTTTCTGATATTTATATATGTAAATCCTGGGCTACACTCCAGCATGTTCAAGTAGTCAGGCCAATGTTTCCTCCTATGTTTCCTCAGCAAGTCCCTAAGGTTTTCTTTCTTTATTAAACTTTAATAAAGCTAAAAAAAAGAAAAAAAAGAAAAAGATCTGTGATTTGAATATTGTTAAATGTTAACCGGATGTTTATCATTTACTGGGTTCACTGAAAAAAACCCGCTAAAACAACATCAGCCGTTATTTTAAAGTAAATTTCCTAGTTATTTCCTCAGCCTCACTAACATCCACACCTTTACCTGTGGAGCTGTACACTTGCACATTCAGTCTCATGAGAGCAACACAGCACACATATACAAGTTCAATCATCCAACATGACGGGTTCCAGAAGGAAACACACACTCCAAATCCCCCCAGGACTGAGCCTGCGGCTATACAACCCAGAGGCAACAGCTGATTTTGATTCAACTCCTCTTTATTTAAATCCTCAGAGATTCTTACCTGCGTCTCTGCTGGAAACAGAAAGGCTTCGTCTTCACTACAAAGACTTCACTGCAAAGAGCTTGTGGAAGAACTAGAGTGAATAAACCAATATGTAGTATGCTGTGGATGCATATATATTAGATTATATATGCAGGAGGGGGGGTGGGTGGATTCAAAGTTTTGGTAACCAGAGATTTAACAGATTTTTGACCTTAAAGATGACCATTTCTGTGTTATACTTCTCTGGCCCTGATTTAAATTTTTATACTATGTATCTGAACAGTTTATTTTGTAAATGTCAGTTTATTAAAACTATGACTAGGAATAATCATTATTTCCATGTTACATTTGTTTACATCATTATTATGAAGGCCAAGATGCCACACTTTGCAAAATAACATTTTACCTAAATTTTCTAAAGGGTGTATTTTCACTTTGCGGAAAACTTTAGCACATCATTCCTGAGATAGTAAGGACAGAGAATATTTGATGGTTTGCTGCTTACTTAACTAATACCTGATTCCAAAGTGAGCCACAACATCTCAACAAGACAATATAATTGAAGTTTTTTTCCCCTAACTTTTGAATGAGCATGTTGTCCTTACTTTATTTCAAAAAAGAGATATAATTTGGAAGAAATGAACACGATTTATTGATTTATTGATATATTGATCGATATATTAATCAATGTATTTGGTGATTAGACTCTGATGACCTGTCATGGCAGAACAGAATCCTAGTGGTGTTAGGGTTGGAGATAAAAGTGGTAAAAATGAAGATTGAGGCTTGGATAGAGCCCTGAGTGACTTGGATTAGGTGGATTATTGTAGTGTCTTTTTATTATTGTAGGGTTTTTACTTTACAATATAAACCATCTTGAGGCAACTGCTGTTGTGATTTGGCACTCTATAAATAAAACTGAACTAAATTGAAAATTAAGGTGGTGGTCTGAAAGTGAGAATGAT
Source organism: Oreochromis niloticus (assembly GCF_001858045.2). NCBI lineage: Eukaryota > Metazoa > Chordata > Actinopteri > Cichliformes > Cichlidae > Oreochromis > Oreochromis niloticus. Next base: position 13,735,803 of record NC_031970.2, read on the forward strand.
GGAGATCACTGAGATTTACCAATGTGGTGTTGGAAGGATGAAAGAGTTTTTGGAACCAGCTTGGTTCCACTCCTGTGCACATGGCCTAGGCCGAAACTGAGGACAAACAGACTTTGGATGTGCCTCTCTGCATGTGCTGCATATGTGAAGGAAGCTTTGCATTCATTCATTTAAGTTATTTCAAATCAGCTTATCGTTATAACAAAAATATCTGCCATCCATGGTGATAAGCCTGATCAGATTTAGAGAGGGAGAACACCCAGGCTCAACTGAGCCTGAAATTCAAAGTCTGGGGCATAAATAAGCAGGGTGCCCAGTGGTGCTCCAGGTGGAACAAGAGATAAATTCCTGTCTGCCTACTAACCGAATGAATGGCTTCTAGCTTTATAGAACAGACCAATTTATGCAAGTGCTGAACTGAGAAATGTAGAGGACAGATTTATTGGAGATAGCTTTGTGATATTGATAAAACAGAATTTTGCTGTATTTGAGATTGAGATTCCATATCAGTGCTCTTTTAGCTCTGCTCTGGGTAAACTGAGCAGATGATGTCTCAAAAAAATGCCAAAGCCAACCAGAAATTGACCATTTGGTAGGTCTCTGAATAGGCATGGATCGGAGTACTTGAGGACATGCTAAGCTGGCATTAGCAGTGACCTTCTTGTTGCATTTTAGGGAAGGCAGCAGAAAATGAATTAAAAATAATGTATTTAGCTTGAAGAAGCTTAGAGCGTAGGCTAAAACAGTCAATTGCGTGCATTTTGCATTTTCCAGCTCTTGCAGGCAAGAGACTTTCACATCTTTGTTGCTGGTAGATGGGCTTGGGATTCCAGATTCCATGGAGATTTTACGCTTTTCCAAGGGGAGGAATTCTGGTTGGCAGATTTCCTGGTTCTTGTGAATGTTTGTTTTGGGATGCGCAGAAATGGCAAGAATGGGGTTTCGAGGAGATGGACAGACTAGCCTCTTCTTGCCTCTCTTGTACTAAGTCATGTCTGATGCAGCTTCGAGCTCTTGTAATTCCTCTGTTCTCAGGGCTGGTTTGATGTTGGATACAGAGGAAAGGTGCAGAGTGGAGATCTGATTGGATGGGATGCGCAATCTCCGTCTCTTAAAGTGGCACTCAGGAGAGGAGCCAAACGACTCTCGCTGAACTTGGACGGGGACAGCGTTGAGCATGTCACATGCAGTGTCAGACATGATCACACAGGTAAGCGTTAGCACGGGAAACATAAAGAATGAAGATACCATTGCATGAATGAGAGTCTGAAAGGGAGAATGATACAGAGGACTGAGATTTAAATCAAATCATGGTGGAGGCTGACTGACTCAAAGAAGGCGGGCAAGAAGATGATTGTGCTAGAGTAAAGATGAGGAAGGTGGTAGTGATATACAAAATAGATAGCTAAACACCCAGGAAAGCAGGCAGGTGAGTGATTATAGATCTTCCTTATTGAACTTATATAAGCTTCATGAGAATACAGTCATAAATCAAAAGTAGCCTTGAACACTAAGCAAGATCACTGATGTGACAACATGGTTCAGTGACATGAAGGTGAATAAATTAAATTGGATACTGTAAAGCGAGTGAATTGATTCTAGGTCTATAAAATACTGAACTTCATTTACATCAGCATGTTCCTGTTAAAGGTAATTGTTTGGAAACAGCAGCAGTGTAAATACAGCCTCCGTACAAGATGCCCGAATTCCACCTGCCAATTAGATTCTACCCAGTCTGATCAAAGAACATGAATGAAATATTTATTACAAGGTTGTACAAAAAAAAAAAAAAAGCTGAACTGAGAGCCAAGCCCAGAAAATCAAATGATCAAAGAGATAGAGGAAGACAGGCCAAGAAGGAAAGAGGGCAGATAAAGGTTAAAAAAGAGAAGATAAATATTTTTTTAATAATGTAGATATTTTTCACAAAAGAAACTAGTTCAGAAAAGATGGACCAAAACCAGAAAGGAAAAAAGAGCAACAAGGAGCAAGAAAAAAAACAGAAAAGGGGAAAGAGAAATAACATGGTGGGTCATCACCAAGAAATTAAAGGTGTGGGAGCAAATACAGTGTTAAAGACAAATGTACCACTGACATAGAGTAAATCCAGTGTAATTGCTGGAGTTTAAAGAGTACTTACAGAGACAGATATGGGACAGATTTATTGAGACAATGCCATATGCCTGTTAAATCAATACATAAAAAATGTGTTCGTATGTTCTTAGTTGAAAGTCATCTAAATACAAGTATTACTGATAGCCAGAAATGTGATGACCTTGCCATTAGAAATTTGTGTTAAGTTTACAACTTTGAGCCATCCAGCTATGCCAGTTTCACACCAGTTCTGATAACATCTCCTACTGGCATTCCACATAAATAAAAGCTCCCAGCAGAAACTATCATATTTTTTTCAGTGTTAAAATTTGACACAATTTGCAGTCATTTGTCTGCTGCAAACTTCAGTGCACGATATTTGTAGGATTCACTTTAAAACTCTCCTCCCAACATTTCAAGCTTTGAAAGCAATTCTCATAAAACAAAAAAAGTACAGAACCGTTGTAAATATCTTTTAGTTTTTAGTAGATATCTTTCAGAATTGACCCTTTTAGTAAACCCTGAAAGCATTTTTTTAAAATGCCAAAATAGAATTTTGGATAAGTTAATACAAATTCAGAAAAATATACAAACAGGCAACCAAAATGTAATTATATAGTGGTTTTTACAAACGAGAGACACAAAGCGCTTCACAAAGAAGATACACAGCTTACATCAGAGGACTTATGCATACTGCTTAAACAAATGCACAAAATGCTCCATAGTTTTGTGCAGGCCCAGTCTTGCACACGCATGTGCATATCTCTCCTGCATAAGTTAGTCAACTTGCATGTGCACACATGGAGACACACACATGCAGAGCATAAAGGTTCTGCTGGGGCTGAGAGGTAGCTCCTGACAGAGTTCACATCTAGTTCAGGTGATGTATCAGAGTAATTACACACACACATGCAGAGCTCATATGATACATCTGAGTGATGAGGTGTACCACCGGGCACAGGAGCATGATTCTTTTTTCCCCCCCTCTCATCCCACATCCCTTGCTTGCCATCTCTCTGTATTTCACACACACCAAGCTCACTTGCTGCAACAGTGTAATGACTTCAACCTCAGGTGGGAGTCGTACACAAACAACACACACACAAACAGGGATCAAGTAAAGTTAGATTTATTATGACTTTGCTGTGTTTTCTCTCCCCCTCTCGTACACATACACACAACACGCATATTCATTTCAAATATGGGTATAATTACTCCTTGCTTTTCTCTCATTGGTCACAGGTGTTGGCTCCAAATGAGCGAAAATGAAACCCATTAATCGTTGCTGGAGGCGAAGCTGAAAGAGAGTGATTAGCAACAACACAGTCGGCGCACTGCAACAGAAAAGTCACTGCAGGTAGGAGATGGATGGATGAAAGAAAAATACAGTTGGAAAGGCAGACAGAGGGACTTATCCAAGCAACTGGACTGATAAAAACTTCTGAAGGACTACTGAAGACTGAAGGATGTGTTAAAATACTGATTGCACTTAAAAACACATATTTTATTGGAAAAAAAAAAGATGGGTAGTATTTGGTATAGCAAGCCCATAAAAAAGAAAAAAAGAAACTCTCAGATGGTTACTAACAATTATTTAAGAACAGTTCAGTGGCTTATGGCTAAGTTTAAAAAATGTATTTTTAAAAAAAAAAAATGACACTAAATGGTTTTTTAGTTAGAATTGTTGATGCAAGTCAGATTATTGGATCCATATGTTTATGTCTTGGCAGAGATTTTAAATACCTGTCATGAATGGGCAGCCATGACTTTGATTCTGGCCATAAAAGCTAGTATAGAATAGACTACAGTTTAGTCTAGTGTGATTACTTTTTTTTAATTCAGCTTAGTCTTATTTATACTTTGCCTATTGTAATTTGTTATTACAGGTTCATATAACTCTAAGTCCACTATACTAACATGAATAAAGTCTCTAGGCTCATCCCATGGGAACACTTTAACAAATGATCACATAAACTATAGGACGGTTATACAAAACAAACATATGAACACAAAACTTTTAGCTAGTTTGAACATCTTTTTTTTAACATTTTGCCCCAAAAACTAATAAAATTTAACTGCTGCAAAAATACTTGTACTTGACTTCTGCAGGATGTAATTATAAGCGATAGGAGTTTTTCACCTGGGATTAGAAGGTTGGAAAACAGCTGGCAGGACACTGGCATCCTGTGCTTTATTCCCTGCTGTGTCAGTATCACACGTCCACTCCACTTACCACCCTCCTTCATCATTAAGCAACCATCACCAAGGTGACACTGTGAAGTTGTCACTGCCATACCCTTGGAGACTGTCAGTACAGTAACACACTGCTGCATAAAATGATGAGTGGATCAATACAAAGTTTTGCATTTTAGTGAGAGAAAAAAAGACACAGTAAAAGACTCAAATACCCCCACCCCCACTCACACACACACACACACACACACACAAAAGTCTTTCAGACATCAAATATTTATCTTTGATTTTCTAGTGATGGTAGGATGGCACACTGGCATCAGGCCCAAATTCTCCAAAGCTGATGAGTGCTGCAGAGGCTTTAATTCTGCTTGTGTCAACAACAGATATCTCTGTCTATGTTTAAATCTTTCCTAGTGTGTATGTGCGTATTTAAGAGAGTGTAACTGATTGAGTGATAGAGAAGACAGATGCTATTTGGCAGTCTATCAGTCAACAGTAACAGACCAGCTCTCTCATTACAGGGCACTACTGAGGCTACACAAGCACATCAGCAATATGGCAGTGGTCCTGACCCTGCCATTATTTAACAAGTTTTAAAAATGTCAGTGTAATAAAATGTACATTTACTGCTAAATGCACTCTTCAGTATAAGAAATGAAGTGAAACATCTACGTTTGCTTTATATATATGACATAGAAACCATCTACTGACACTTCAGAATGCAAATGATCTGATTGCATGTAACAATAATAATTATAAGAATAATAATACATGTACTAATAGTAATGCAGGAGATCACTGTTAGTGTTAGAATTCCTTTTAAACAAGGTTAGGCAACTGCACAAAGTTATAAGCTCCAGGGTCAAACCATTTAACCCTGAAGAATAAAAGAAGTCACAATTACCGGAACAACTCCTTTACTAAGTCAACTTGAAACATTATAAGGCAGTAAAACTGGCAAAATGAACATTAACTTAAACTTATGCTTGACAAAATATAATTACACAAAATTGTGTTTAAATTGTTCCACTATATGGCTCACTGTTTACTGGGCAATTTTGTCTGCCACTTGGGTGATAAATCTCCTGGGAAATTAATGGAGGTAACTGAAATGGTGCATACTGGAAAAAAGTGACTGAGGAAAACCTACTAAACAAAAAGACCAGTTTTCAAAGAAGGTGGGGGGAGCTCTTGGACTTCAGAAGATTTAAAAGTGACATTGGGGGGGTCAATATTATTTTACTAGGATAAATAAGTAACAAAACATGCCTATTTATTAGCTTTATCAAAACAAGTATTAAGAGATGACCAATTAAAGCTTTCCTCAAGTTAACGTTAAAATCTAGTCCCCACAGAACATATGTCTAAACTTGAAATATAGCTGAAATAAATGACCTTATATACTACTGCAATTAGCAATAATGGGCAATATAACCGGCTTCTTTTTCCCCTTAAATTGTACTGAGAAACTGAGAACAACAACAAAATCTGACACAAGCAACTTTCTAGTAGGAAATATGCATTTGTTCAGTACAGCCCTCAGTGTATTTAAGAGAGGATGAGGAATAAAGAAATTAACACATGCCTCTCCACCTCACTCATTTGAATTGATCATTAAATATGAAACAGAGTTGATACCAATAAACAAATATTCAGTCCTAGCCAGTTAGATTCATTTGGAATCCTTTTCCTAAATCATCCAAATTCACCAGTGTATAACATGACATGTCTTAACAGTGAAATAATTCATTTGGATTCTGTTTTGCCTAAAACTAATTTATCAAAACATAACGAAGGTCAAATTTACTATTGAGCCATTTCATGATATGCTACAAAAACGTAGAGCAGTCATTAGTTATAAAGTTTGAAAACCAGAAAGCAGTAATTTCATTTTGAAACAAGAGGTTAATTTAAGTCTTGCTTGCAGGTCGGAAACTAACTCTACTTTAGTGTATTACCTTCAAGCCCCAAACAATTTTCTTACTTTGACCTACCTGCTACCGAGCTGACCTCTTTTGTTGCTTTTAGTGACTCTCTGATGCTTCTCTAATGGTGGAAAGACTTTATGTAGAAAGGTGTAAGATTGCTGGGCCTTTCTGAAGAAGAAGGAGAAGAACAGGATGATCATGAACAGACATGGATGTTCATATATTCATGAGTTCTACAATACCATTTCCTGGATTTAATCAGACATGTGATTAACTTAACCAATCAGAAGCTAGAATAGCACTACTAAATTAAAGGAGAAGTAGGCAAAAGCCACAAGGTTTGGCATTTACTTGAATTAAATATGCATTTAAATAAGTAAGGTGACCACAATAAATTTGACCTCCGTGTATACAGTACTTCCGAGTACTGCAGAATCCATGTTATTCAATGTATTTATTTACTTTGCTTTTTTTACCATAAATGTTAAGTAAGAGTTGTCAGACATCTGCAACTATTGATGGTTGACCTCTCCACTATTTAAAGTTTGTACTGTTCATGAAATAATTTTCAGTCATTACAGGAAAATGGCCTGTATTTGTATAGCACTTTACTAGTCCCTAAGGACCCCAAAGCGCTTTACACATTCAGTCATCCACCCGTTCACACACACATTCACACACTGGTGATGGCAAGCTAAATTGTAGCCACAGCCACCCTGGGGCGCACTGACAGAGGCGAGGCTGCCGGACACTGACGCCACTGGGCCCTCTGACCACCACCAGTAGGCAACGGGTGAAGTGTCTTGCCCAAGGACACAACGACCGAGACTGTCGGAGCTGGGGCTCGAACCGGCAACCTTCTGATTACAAGACGAACTGCCAACTCTTGAGCCACGATAAAAATGTGCTCCTAAACAGCTCAAATTTGTATTATTATTATATCTCTGCTACATTACATATGTATGCCAGTCAGCCATCAATCACAATCTTACCAGCATATCAGTCACATTTAAAGCGTTCCAAAATGTAAAAGAAAGATGAGATGTTGCTTACATTTACACTGTGTTGACAGATAAGCTTTGGAAGACAGATGGACTTGACACAAGGATAAAAAGTTTTGAAAGAGCCCCCTATTGTTGCCAGTGAGTAAATAGGCCAAGAGAACCACATTGTTTGATATTTGCCCTGTCAATATGGCTTTTGCTTGATAACCACACAGGCAAAGCAGGAGGCATTCAGCTGTAATGCTCCAATGGGATTGGAGGAAACAAAGTATACCAGGAAGAGCTCGTGCTGTGCCGGTGATGACTGGTAGCTATGAGACTATGGTGAACATTTTTACTATGGTAAACCAGGTCAGTTACTTCTGAAACATGCAAGCCAGCACAAACAAAAACAGTAGACAATAACATGGTGAGTTAGTGGTACTGGTTAGTTGAGTTTGCTCAAGCGTTTTGTCACAAACTGACATAATCTTCAGGAACAAAAAGACTAAAAGGGTCAAAATCAATATAAATCCCAAATTACCCTGCAATATCTTACTAGCACTTTAGTACATATGTGTACATATGTGAGGAAGACAGAACAAAAGACACACTGTAGAGATTAATAATAACTGATTAAATCCAGAGTGGTGTATAAGCACACAGAGATTGAAAGGAGGTGAGTAAAAAAGAAATACTCTTGAAATACTCATAGAAAACTCCCAGCAGTCAAAATCTATTGCAGAGTAACTAAGGCAGGATTGAAGGTTGATCCAGCCCTAACTATATGCTTTATCAAAAAAAAAAAGAAAGAAAAAAAAAGAAGCTTTAAGCCAAATCTTAAAAGTAGTGAGTGTGTCTGTCTCCCGAATCCAAATTGGGAGCTGAAGAGGGGCCTCAAAGCTGAAGACTTTGTCTCCCATTCTACTTTTAGATACCCTAGGAACCACAAATAAGCCTGCAGTCTGAGAGTGAAGTACTCCATTGGGGTAATATGGTACTTTCAGGTCTTTAAGACAAGATGGGTCCTCATTATTCAAGAGTTTGTATGTGAGGAGAAGGATTTTAAATTAAATTCTTGATTTAACAGGGAACCAATGAAGAGAAGTCAATATAAAACTCTCTCTTTCTAGTCCCTGTCAATACCTTTGCTGTGGCAGTTTAGATCAACTAAAGGCTTTTCAGGGAGTTTTTTTAGGACAGCCTGATAATGATTAATTACAATAGTCAGTCTAGAAGTTTTAAATGCATGAACTAGTTTTTCAGCATCTCATCTAAGTCAGGACTTTCTTGGGTGCAGGACATTCTAACTCTAGAGATATGTTCAAATCCAAGATAGCAGTACTACATTTGTTAAATATGCACACTGAAGGACATATCTTGGTCTCCGTGTTTATGTCTATTTAAGGTGACATTTTCAGATGTTCTCTTTAGAAAAGGCAAAGTCCAATGCAAATTGTAGCCCAAAGATAAAAAAGATTTTTAAATCAAAACACAAAGACCTCATCAACATGCAAATTCTTCAAAATGGCTTGACATATTGATAAATGCTCAAAAGGCTTGAAAATAGCTTATCAAAACTTTGGTCAACAGCTCTAAGAACACATTTAAGAAAGTACAAAGCTCCAAAAGGTTAATAGAATTCCTCAAATCCCTGCTAAAATATAAATAAATAAATTGAAGTAAATGAATGAAAATAAAAACTTAAGTTTGTTAAAGAAAGCCACTGGGGTGTGGCACAACGCATTGACGAACCCCCCTCAGTGTGCGCCATCAAAGGATGTAACATACTGACAAAGGCTTTAACAGCTTGGGATAAGTGTTGCAGTGTCAGCTGTCTATTCAAACAGCAGTATCTTATATCTTATATTTTGGATTTAGATTTGGGTTGTACATATATATATATATATATATATATATATATATATATATATATATATATATATATATATATATATATATATATATATATGTATATGTATATATATATATAAGACCCAAAGTACCAGTTATTCAATTCAGTGGACAGTAGTTAAAACCAAATAAATGCCAGGGAGATTTAGATAATTTAATGTATAAATCCAAATCAGTAAAAAGTGCATGCATGAAGGAGATGCTTAGATCTATAAAGGCCTTGAAAGAAGTGTAATTCTGTAACTTTCGGCTATGTCATCTCACCTCTTGTTAAGATGATCAGTCATGCCTATATGGAGTGATGCAGCTAAACTCATGAAACTGTTTTCATCTGCCTTGTATACCTGCTCTCTGTTTAAAAATTTATGCTGATTAGCACAGCCAGATCCCACTGTGGGTACCCTGCTGGGAATGTAATCACAAATATTCTACATCTCCATATTATCAAGTTAGCGTCCAGTGGTAAGTGTTCTTCACACAACTCCCTGAAAGTTTTAACTTAATTCTTAAGTAGGGAAACAAGAATTACCCCTGTTGACATTCTAGTTTCTCCTTCATCTCTTGTCATCTTATTTTTACATCACTATGTGACAAGCAACTTCTCTTTGTTTTAACTCTTAAATCTGAATAAGTTTAAACTTGTCTCCTTTCTTTCTCATGTGATACTCTCTAGAGTTAAGGAAAAAACCCAAACCTGCTCCTTTCACAAACATTATCTAGACGTAAATGCACCACATTTCTTCCAGGAGACGTTGTAATTGTGCTGCCTTACAGCCTATAATTTGTGGAGAATTATTCTGTTTTGTCCTTTAAGTGGCATGTTGCATCTCTCTAGGGCCTTGGATGTGATAATAGCTGTCTCTTAATAACTATCGTTTTTCTCTTTGGTTGGGTTTATTTTGACAAACGGTGCATCTGAAACATGCAAACAGATGTGACCTTAAACAAGCTTTCGGCAGATTCAAGCAATCAATTAGGTTTGAAGGGAAAAGTTATTCATGCATATTTGAAAAAGAATGGGATTAAAAGTATCTCTTGTTTTCATTTTAAAGACACTACATTCATATATGGGGCACTCAGGGAAAAATACATTATATACCTACTTACATAATATATTTACGTTTAACTTGGTTTGTGTTAAAACTAGTATTGATGGCAATACTTGGGATCCTAGCATTATGTATGTGCCATGTATGAAGACCCTTTTTGGATCACCACCTCAAAGTGGTGAAAGGGTTTTGTGACCCATGTAACTGGGCAATTCACCCCCTGACAGGGTCTCACAAGGGCAATTGGTCCTGGGAAATGTTCCAGACTAAGAATGATTCAGATGAATCTTGAGCACAAGATTCAGGGACTCGGGGACAAGTTAATCTGCCCAGGACAGGGTCTTAAAAAACTGGGCCAAGCCTAAAAAAAAGTTCATGTGTCAATCTTCCTATGAGCGCACCATCTGCATGATGGGCTCTAGGGGCAGTCAACTGGTTAGATGTAGATGGAGTATCACTTCTCTGAGCCTGAGATAGTGCTTTGTTCTAGTAGCTGTCCAACTCTAGCGAGAGCTTGGTTCAAATTAAGTCAAATTAATTCCTGGTCAGATATTCAGAATCTACAAGGGTTGCCCTTTCTCAATTAATCTACCCCATCAATATGGTTATGAACAGAATTTCTAGGTGTGGGCACCGAGGCCAAGAGATAGTGGGGTCTGGGTTAAGTTCTGTTCTGTTGGATAAACCCAACAGCTTGGAGAGGCAGGTTAAAACCAAGTGTGAAATGGCACATTGTGTTTCAAAAACACACATAATATCATACCTGAAAATCACTAGCAACCTTACCAGAATATTGATGGGATGATCTGGTTTTTAATGAGACGAAAGCCCTTTATATTATAGTAGCTGTTGAGTAATCAATTAATTGGCTGTATGTGTGCCACCAAGGACTTACAAACACAGGGGGAGTCAGAAAGAATAAAAAAGAGAGATGAGCAGGGCACAAAAAGATAAAAATGGTCAGCTTTGAAGGACAGAAGGGACCATATCAGGCTGGGATTAGAGCATCTCCAAGTCTGAAATCGTGCTTCGTGGCCATAAAGGGGTAGAGTGCCCACTTCAGCTTGGGCAAGAGTTACTGCCCCAAGCGGAGGAATTCAAGTATCTTGGAGTTTTGTTCACCAGTGACGTGAGAGATTGACAGATTTATTGGTGCAGCATTGGCAGTGATGCAGACGCTGATTGATCTGCTGTGGTGAAGAGAGATTTGAGCATGAAAGCATAGCTGTCGATTTCCTGGTTGATCTACATTACTACCCTCACCTATGGTCACAAGCTGTGGGTAGTGACCGAAAAAATAACATCACTGAAGCATGACGGCAGTTAGCAAGTTTCTCTGTTCAGCCGGGCTTTCTACTTCAGGCTCTGTGCACGCTCTCATAAAGTCTTTCATCAGATGAGTCTACTTCCACACAAAATAATCCTTATGAGTGCAGCCTACTCCATCAGAATTGTTATCAGGTGATGATCATCATAAAATCTATAAAAGACATAAAAAACAAACATTAATATGCAACATTGCTGCAAAGAAGACAAGAAAAATTGCTACAGGAAATCATTAAGCTTGAAATTTTTGAAATTGCTGCACATCAAACTACTCTTAGCAAATGCTAAATGGACTGGTTCTTATATAACACTTTTCAGCTCAACCTGAGCCCTCATTCACCAAACACTTTTCTTGTATAAGTGATGTCAGACTGGAGGCATCACAGAGCAATTTAGAGTTGGGTTTTTTGCCCAGTGATTTTCGGAATGCAGACTTGAGCAGCCAGGGATCAAACCACAAACAATTAGTAGATCTACCTCCTGAGCTACAGCCACCCCCACTCTTCTATTCACAACAGCTGTTGTGATCAACATGATGATCAGCTGTATATGTCCTGTTAATTTCTAGTGCAGTACTTCTTCCAATAAGCTGCAGTTACGACATTCACACATACAACAGTTAATAGAACAAAATGTGCTGGAACACACAGAATTTTTTCATGAATAGTTTAAAATTATTTTGTGGATTAGAGTGCACATAGACTATTTGTGTGACCCAGTGTGCTATAGTTTGATGACCAGCTCCGTTCCAACTGTGAGTCTTTGAGGAAAGACCAATGAATATTTAAACATCTAATATAATTTACGCTTGCTTACTCACACCCACAAATGATAGGATACATCGATACTGACTTAGGTCACTACACTAACACGAACCCGAATATAGTGAGTAATTTATAATGCATGCATGTGTGTCTGTGCTCATGCATGTGTGTGTCTGTTTCTGTGTGAGAACAGGTGACAGCTAAGGTCACTGCACACGATTTGATATATGCAGTCTGAAAAATGACAAAAGTAATTGTCTGCCTATATCCGTAACACACACACACCTACAAACACAGACACAAAATCAAGCCTTACACTGTCATCTTTTCATCAGATGACCGGAAAAATACAAACACACAGTTGTACTTAATATTTGATGAACATGAACTGCTGACAAAAGAACAACTCACAGAATTCCACAAATAGTCATTGTGCAGAATTCAACAAAACATTCAAGAAATTCAACAAAGTTCAAGAGATTTCATGATCCAACTCATTTTACCGGGATCACCGTATGTTCATTTAATGGATATTATGCTGGAAACTAAATACACAGGACAATCAGATGATGCAATTTCTGACACAAATTTAAATATGGAGTAAATCACAAACATAACTTTGGATGAGTAATATATTTACCACTTTCATTGAAAATTACTTTTTTCAGATTATGCAGTAGATTTTAAAAGGCTCATTATGAAGTAAAATGGTAAATGGCCTGTATTTATATAGCGCTTTATTAGTCCCTAAGGACCCCAAAGCGCTTTACATATCCAGTCATCCACCCATTCACACACACATTCACACACACATTCACACACTGGTGATGGCAAGCTACATTGTAGCCACAGCCACCCTGGGGCGCACTGACAGTAAGAAAGTACAGAATTTATTTTTTTTTTAAAGTGTCAAATTTTGTTTTTTATAATTCATTTTTAATTACGCACTCACATGCACACTCACACATACAGACACCCTTGGTAATGAGAACTAGAAGAAAAACTATTTCTCCACTGTCCTCTATGCTTGGGTGCAAATAGGATAAACACAGACTTAACCACAATCCTCAGAGGATCCTGATGACCTTTACTAACTTTACAGAGCCGAGTGTTTGTTTGTGTGTGTGTGTGTGTGTGTGTGTGTGTGTGTGTGTGTGTGTGTGTGTGTGAGAGAAACATAAAATGTCACAAAACAGCATACAGGAAATAATAAAGAAGAACAGGAAGAACAAATAAGAAAGTAGTAACTATTATTGTTTAGAACTTAGTAGTGTATTACAGGTACACAGGAAATATAGGTCATGATTAAATAAGTGTACATGCAGTGACACATCCTATAGGACTATCAAATATACATTTCACTATATCAAAAGGGTCAAACTAAGAAACTTTCATTTTTAAAGACTTCAAGACCTAGCTACTAAGGTTAGTAGCTAGTTTCAGGCTGCGTGCTTCACATCACAACCTAGCTTTCAATACATAGTATATATACATAGCCTACACATATTTGCCCTATAATGTATGAAAAACAGATAAATCTGTTTTTCAGAAAACCCAAGAAATTCCCCAAATTCTGTTCGCTAACGAAGCTCCTGCTTTACTGTAACCACATACCGACGCGAAACTGACAAGAACATCCAGCACAGATATCACTATTGTGCAGATGGAGCAGTTTTTCTTTTAGATGAAAATAACAACAAAACCAATGAGTAAACTGTTTTGAACCATTTCAAGTTCAGGAATACAAACAGGTATTTGCAACGTTTTTCAGTTGTAGTAAACGATGAGAATTTTTTGGGTGTGGCAGGACAATCACAGCCGAGTAATCATTTATCTCTTTCTGGTGTATGTGTGTTTGTGTATGTCCACTCTGCCAACCTTGAGCTGAGGAATGACTCCATAATCATTGCTCTGCTCTGCGCCCATCTAGCCTGCAAGCATTAGTTATTACGTGCTCACACATGAGAACCATAAGTCAGAAATTCACATTAGTAATTACACACACACGCGCACATTTTAGTTCCCTGCACTCTACAGCAATCTATAATATGCAGAGACAGACCAACACACACACATACCTCTATTTTGCTCTCACCACATGCACTAACTAATCATAATTCAGACACACACACACAGACACTGGCATCCAATATATTACTACTGCTGTGGTCTCCGCTGTAATGTGTCACTCAGCTATGCCCAGATGACCCTTTTATGCTAAGCGCATGTATGTATGAGTGCACACGTCCGTGTGGGGTGGTATTTGACCCTGTCATGTTGCAGTACTAAAAGTTAAACTGATTAGGCAGTGATTGATTGTGTCTCTCCTGATCAATTTGAACTTAATGATAGATGAGTCAACATTGTGATACCTCACTGATGGTCAATTTGCTATTACTGCATGCAGTGTAAGCTATAAATTACTTGTTTCCAGTGACTGGTGAAATGCCCCAGTTCCATTTAAGGAATATCCACAAACTTTCATACATAAGCAGTATGCTGAGCAGATTGGAATTCATGTAATGATTCTGGGATGGACTACCCCCTCTGGACAGCAAGGAATATCTAACTAGTACCTGTCAGCTAATCACAGCCATGTATGACAGGCAGTCGCTCAATCAGATAAATTTATGACAGCTTATTTAAACCAGACACCCACTCATGCCCTGTGGCTGTGCATCTTATGTGTGTATGTGTGTGTGTGTGTCTGTGTGTAAAAGAGAGAGAGAGAAAGAGAAGCTGTGGAACATGTGTGTATGGGTGTCATTAATAGTTTTTGCACCCCACCAAACACATATAACAGACGCTTAGAGATACACAACCAGTTGCTGGTAAATTTACATGACAATATTTGTTAAAATATGTTTTTAAAAAAAAAAAACCCCAAACAAAACCAGTTTCAAACACCTTTCAAGTTATGTGCTCTTGCCAAACAAATGGATTTAACAGCAGCATCCACTGTGGCAAGGCTTGTTACAGTGGTCTTTTTTTATGTGTGCAGACCTTAGCTTTTATTTTCTCTTGGATGTAGGTCCATATAACATTTTGTGTGTAAATGTTTTGAGGCCAGCATGAACTTGTCCTTCTTATGCTTCTGATGATGGTTTTTTTGGTCTGTTTGTTTGTTTTCATTTTATTCAGCAGTGGAGTTACTAAATTAAAATAATATGACCAAATGGAGTTGGTTATTGAATCTTGTCTGCAAGTTTTTCTGGAGAGTGAACCAAGCCAGGACCTAAACGGGGCATGGCATGTTTTCTACTTAATGGCATTTATTTTTATTGAATCACTTATATTAGATATGTTACAAAACTTTAATGTGCCCCAAAACTTTAATGAGATATTTAGATATTTTTTCATTCAAAGAATAAACTTTCTGGACTCAGAAAGAGCTCTGTTGGATAGTTGGGGTGCCTTATTTTGGCTGCATGATACCTAATTAGCATTTCGTTATTAACACATGGTTAAACACGTTTTGAAATTGTGTAATTATTAATATTTTTATCAATATACGCAGCAGTATGCAATCAAAGTGTCCATAACCCCGTGTCCTCCTGTATGTTTTCACTGCCTAATGGATTCAAAAAAGCATTTAAATTCACCGTGTATAACTGTAGAAGCTTTCTGGGAAAAAAAAGATTGAAGCACAAGAGAAAGGAGAGAGTGTCAAGCTAATAGTGACAGTGACTGGTATCATTTTTAATTTTTATGGATCATTCATTTGAAGACCTTAATGAATGTCCCAGTGTTGTCAACATCCATTTGATGTAATTACTTCTTCAATGCACTCAAAAATGAGTATTTTTAATGGCTGATTTTAATGACTTCTGTAATTAACACAAGCAGGTGTATTTCTGAAGAAATAGCGCAATTTTACTCAAACGATGCTCATTTGAACTTTTTTCACTTGCCTTTGTTTTGTCCTCTCTATTAATAACTTTAAATCATTCCTGTCTCCATTTCTGTCTCTCTCCTTTTTCTCTCCCTGGCTCCCACTCTCTCCCACTCCTCTCTCTGCCTCACTCTCTCTCTGCCACTCCTTCTCTTTCTTGCAGCATGTCTTGCAGGCTTTTCATAAGTCTGTCTGTCGATCTGTCAACCAGTCACACTTTTGTGTGACAATGAATTGTCCAGTGAGACTAGTTGGTGACAGCTTCCACCACAGTGCAGTGCCGTACCAAACAGGCAGGGTGACTGTAAGACGTTTGTGGGAGTGTGTGTGTGTGTGTGTGTGTGTGTGACTGAGAAAGGCTGTGCATCATCTGAAAGGCTGAGCATGAGAATAATTGTGTGACAATACATGTTTTGTGTTTGCGCTTATAAACAGCATGTGAGATTAAGTTGTTTTCCAGTGGCAGTGTTTGCATTAATGCAAAAACAAAATATTGCAGAACTGCCAGCGTGTAAAATGTCAAACACTGTGTCCATTAGTGTACATTCCTGCTATACAACAAAATGGGTCACAGGCTGAGCTTTATATCAGGTATTTTCTCATATGACAGCAATACTGGCATGTTTTAATGAGCCTGGCTCCAGAGAGAGACTAAATCTGGATCCTGCACTGGTAACCTCAAAGTGATAATCCTCATGATCCTTTTTATTCCTGTCGTTCTTTCTCTTTGGGGGGGTTGGGCAGGCGTTTTTTTCTGGCTTCCACGTGTGCTGCTAAGTGCTCATTACTGTTTTACTCTGGTTTCATTGCAATATATTTATCAGAAATCATCTGTCAATCAAAGATTTCATGTAGTATAGTTAACCTATAACTTTACTTTGAATTATGGCTCTTGCTGCTTTTCTTTCTTTTCTATTTTTTATATCAGTCCAATTCTTGTGTAATAAGATAACATGCTGAGACACAAGACTTCATTTATATGGGATGCAAGAGCTAACAAGCAGCTAATATCTAGCATGTTTCAGTCCATATCATCTTATTTGCTTTTCAAACGAATGGTCTTTACATTACATGTACGTTGAGTTTTTGACTACTTGATTTTACGTCCACGACATTCATAAATTATAACAATCAAAAGTAAAGAAGCGAGAAGTATTGTGTTCATGTAGCAAAGGAAAACACCCAGTGGATGGGCTAACAGTTTGCTTGAAATCACTACAGGATTGTTAAGTAACCAACAATCCTTGGTGTGGTGATATGAGCTGACATATACATACAGTATGTGGAAAGACAGAAGTCACTAAGTGCAGAAGCAGGACCTCCTCGCAGAACAGAGTAGGCACCACTGACAATGATCATGGCATTGAGTAAGTCAGAAAAAGCATGGAATTGAAGAGCTTGGTTGGAGGTGGGTTTGCAAAACAGCTTGCAAAGGCAGCAGCCACTGTATGAGGGCTGAAGCACCTTAAATAGCATGGCACACATGAGATTTGAGAACAGGATGAACGGTAGAGTATCAGTTGATAATATATATATATAATTCAAAGATTAAGACTTTTATATACGTATCCATTCAACAATAAAAAAACAAATAAACAAACAAAAAAAAAAACTGCCACAATTTCCTTCTTCTCTACTGATGTTCTTCTTGGGATGCAGAAAGTCCACCAGGAGTTTCTGCCTGCATTATCATATAGTGCATGTTTATAGTAAGCCGAGTAAATCTACATTCACCACACTCTGTTACATCTGCAGCAGATTCAGGCAGTGGAAATAAGTTCTCAAATGTGAAATGAATGAACTGTTGTGGAATTAAAAGATAACACATTCAGCACATTAAGCATTGCGAAGGCATAAGCTGATCTTCACAGAACCGAGAAGATATTTACTTAAAATGTTCCATATATTCATTTTGGATTTGAAAGAAAAATCACCACCTCTAAGTCATCATTTCTTATTTCCACATTACAGAAAATCCACACCATAAAAGGTTACGCCTTAATGTACATTTTGCTTTATAAATCATTGTGATTTTCCTTCCTTTCCTCTATATTTAAATAGAGATAGTCCAGTAATGTTTGGGTAGCATCATTTATTCCAGTTTTCGCTCATTATGTCATTATAAGAAATTTGCATGTTCTCCCCATGCCTACATAGGTTCATTCTGGGTACTCTGGCTTGATCCTGCAGGGTACATAGGTTAAGTGGTGATTCTAAATTGTCTGTAGGTGTTAATGTGAGCATGGTTGTCTGTGTCAGTGTCAGCCGTGTGACAGACTGGCAACTTGTCCAAACAGTGCCATAGCTGGGACAGGATCCAGCTCCCCTGTGACCCTGAAATGGATAAGCGTAATTAAATGGACTGACGTCAACTCACAACAAATTGGAAATGAAACCCTTTTAATACAACAGAAGTGCCTGCTCTTTGCTTTAATTCAAGTGTTGAACTCATATTTTGAGTTGCCCAGTTACTATAGTTAAGTCTGACTCTCAGTCCTTGGTCTATGCTAACATCCCATACAGACATCTGTGCTGTCTTATTCATTCTACAGTCACTAAGGAAAATATAAATACAAAGCATGATGTGCATCGAGCAAATAGTTCAAGTTAGCCAATTACAGTCGTAGTTTAAATTTGTCTTGAGGTAATTGTGAGTCTGAAAAGTTCTGCTTGATGGACGGATTAAATGTGTTTATGGGTTTTGGGATGAAACTATCTCTGAGCCAGTGATTCAGTCAGTGCATGAAAAGCTCTGTAGAATTTGCTGGATGGCAGAAGTTCAAATAGATTGTGGCATGGGTATGTAGTGTCCTTGCATTTGGAGGCTTTCCTGAGGCAGTGACTGCTATAAACGTCTTGTAGGGTTCAAAGTTGCAACCTAGTGATCTTCTGGGCTCTTGACACAACCCACTGTAGAGTTTTCTGATTAGCTACTGTCCAGCTGAAATACCAAACATAAATACAATATATTAAAACTCTCTCTTTAGTACAGAAGGAATAGTTCAGGAGCACCTGTAGGGGATGTCAGCTTTTCTCAGTATTCTTAGAAAAAAAACAGCCATAGCTGTGTCTTTTCCACCAGTGTCATGTGCCAGTGTTAGCTGTTCAGAAATACTTTTAATCAGAATCAGAGAAACTTTATTAATCCCAGAGGGAAACTGAATTGTCATAGTAGCAAATATACAACAAACAAAGTTTTAAACTGACCAATTTCTATGTGCCACTAAGTAAGATGAATGATGGAACAGCAGCATTAATTCAATCTATACAACTTGTATGATACTTTCTAGGTTCCGCAAAATGATACCTATCAATCTTTTAATGCATCTCTCAATTCCTGGTACAAAAAAGAAGAATGACCAGGAAGAAAGTTTGGAAAAAGACATGCAAACAGAAAAGAAAGAACGAAATCCAAGGAAGTTGGAGGAAGAATGGTAAGCTCTCCTTCTCCCTCCTCTCTGTCTCCCTATTTTTCCATCTCTTCATCGAGGGAACATGGCAAGCTGTCCCCATGTAAGTAGCATTAGGAAGCAGATAACTTGCTGCAATCTGTCACTCCTCTCATTACTGTCTACCTCCAGCGCACTGAGAGAGTGGGTTTGCAGGAAGGCGAAAAGAGGAAGATTGAAAAGGCACGAAAAAAGAGGAAGAAAGTCAATGAAAACGTGTGAAGAAAAGGGGAAGAGGAGAGGATGAGATAAAGGGAATGTGGGAAAAGAGAAAGCAAGGGAAGAAATGGAGCTGAAAACAAAGGAGGGAGGAGAGAAACAAGGAGAAAAGGTTAACCTCATCATCTTTAAAGATTTATGATCTCTAATTTTCCTTCATTATTTCTCAAAGTTTCTGTTTTTAAGTTCTTCTCTTTCTCTGAATCCCTATTTTGTCTTACATCTCCAACATTATCCTATATTGTATTGCCCCATTTCTTAATTTCACCTACCCTATGTATATATGTCTTTCCTCTCATCATTTCCACTTTAGCATCACTTCCCGATGTTTTTCCTCCCCCATCTCTAGTTTTCTTCCCTATTAGATGCCTGAACCCTCTCTCTTTCCTCCTTTCACACAACCTTCTCCTCCATCCACTCCAGTCAAAACCAGTTTGTGTGTACTCCAACAGAAAGTACCGGACTGAGTCTGGTGTATTCCCTTATCAGTCTGAGCTGTAGCTGAGTGTGTGCCATCCAGCCGCTCTGTGCTGGCTTTCAACACTTAGCAGATGCCAGCGGAGAAAACTTATAGCTTGATGTAACAATGCTGGCCCCTATTGGTAATGGTAAACACAGCAACCTGTATGCACACAGAAAAAAGTGAAAGGGAAATCAATCTGAGAAAGAAATTCTGTGATGTGTTTTGAGTCAAAGAAGAGTATTGTAAATCTGATGCACTATAATGATGACTTTTCATTTTTTAGGAATTTGGTCTCCTTGTCAAGTCATTTCTACTTGTTTTGACTTTTTATCAAAAATAATTATACATAAAAATAAAAGAACAAATAAAATAAAAGTAAGTTAATTGAACCTTACTTTTCTGGGATTTGGTCTTTCATATGATCATTTCTTGCTAGAATCATTGGCTTCAGCTTCCAGAGTAAAAGCCTATTTAAATCTAAAGAAAGAAAAAAGGAAGGTTTAGAAAGCTGTTTCTTCCTTGAATGATATACGTACTTCTACTTACCTAATTAACAGTTCATTCCAAAATCCAAACATAATCATTGCCTTCGGCGTATTTCACCTGAGCATTAAACAAATGAAAAAAATGACAAAGAAAAAAAGGGCTAATTCACATTTCCCTTTAGTTAACCAAGGGTGAAAATAGACATACTTGTTGTGGTAATTTAAGTGACTTTGAATGTGTCATGGTTGCTGGACTGACTGGTCTGAATAATCCAGAATCTACTAAAGATCTACTGAGATTTTCGCACACCAAAGGAAAAAAAGGGCAGCAGTTCTCTCATGAACATACCTTGATGATGCCAAAGGTCAGATGAGAATGGCCAGACTGCTTAAAGCTAGTATAGTGTAACTAAAAAAAAACACTTTTTACAACCAAGGTATGCAGAAAAGCATCTCTGTCATGATTTGGGTGACGATCCAGTGTTTTTCTATGCTGGCTCAGCTTCTCCGCATCCGCCCAATTGGGGCAGAGCCCTGGTGCCACACCTAGACCTCACCACCTGTTTTTCATCTCTGGCAATCACCAGGATGGTACTTTAGACCAGTGTCACTCCCACTTCCCTAGAGCTGGGCGATATAAGATTTTTTCATATCATGATATGTTTTTTTCATTTCAGGCGATAACGATATATATCACGATATAAGCCAAATAACTATATTTGTAAGATTTAAATGTGCCGTTGCTCACAAGTAAAATGTGAAACAATTAGCAGCTTGTTTTAATTAAAATATTTATTTCCCATAATAAGGTCAACAGGGTAGATGTACTTAAGGAACATGAGACTTCAGTTTCAGATAAAGGCAAATATTGTAAACTACACAAAAGGCAGCCGCTAAAGCGTTTAAGTTTCAAAATAGAACAAACAAAACAGACTACTAAATTGTCAATTCCACTTAGAAACAAAATTTTAATTCTAAAAATAAATCTTAGGTCGTTTTACAGAAGAACAGACAAAATTGACTAACTTTTTTCAATATCAAATAAACTGAGAACTAAAAGGAAATTCTCAGGCTACGTCCACACGTACACGGGTATTTTTGAAAACGGAGATTTTCCGTTTTCTTTTTAAAAAATAATCCCGTCCACACGTAAACGCAGAAATGAAGGAAAACGCTGCTAGGAACATGCCAAAGCAACAGGTGGCGATATATTCCTAACCGTGTAGAAATGTTGGCCAATCAGAAGTCTAGAAGCCTCGGTAGGAAATAGTAAACAAAGATGGGGCATAGAAACAGAACCGAGTTGTATGTGTGGAGGGACAGTAGCTATGTGTGTATATGTAAGCATTTAAACACTGCAGAGAGTACAATTAACAGTAACAGTATTGTAGAAATTCATTTCACCGAAACAATAATGTGGCGCACAGTGTGACGTCAAAAAAGGCGCACACCTTTGACGCTGCGTTTTCTCCGTTTTTCTTGTCCACACGTAAATGCAAAAACGGAGTTTTCGAAAATATCCACCCTGGCAGGCGTTTTTAGAAATTTCCGTTTTCAGTGACTGAAAACGCCGTTTAGGTGTGGACGAAAGGTGCAAACGCATAGAAAAATCTGCGTTTTCAAAAATACCCGGGTACGTGTGGACGTAGCATCAATCTCTCCTTGTTGTATAGCTTAGCTTTTCAAACAGTTTTAACAGTTACTTTAGTCTGACAAAAGCCGAATGACGAATTAGCGCTTTCAGTCAGAGATTGAGCATGCACCGCTTTATTGTATATCCAGACTTGCTTTCGGCACAATTTACAGTGCGCGCTACACTGTTTTTTGTCAGACTTGAAATAGCCGAAATACCTTCACACTACGGAACTTCTGTGGCCCTTCCGTTTGACAATCTCTCCAGCATTGGAACCATCATCTGTTTTTTCTTCGGTAACCTTCGCTCACGCTCTCGGTTGATTTTTCTCTAGTCGGCAAACTCATTTCCTTCATTACCTGGGCGGCCCGGCTGCAAAAACAAATACACATGTGCGCCTTGGCGCTTGTGCTGTACGTAACAAGTCATGTGACGTGATGCTGCGGCTGTGATTGGTTCGGCTCTGCGCTACTTAATTTGGATTGGCTGTTCTTTTTTTTTTTTTAAGAGGACAAGAGAGATGAGGTCTATCGCAATAGTTTAATTTTTCTATCGAGAAAAAGTTATTTCGCAATACATATCGTTATCGTTTTATCGCCCAGCTCTACACTTCCCTGACCAGATTCTACCCACCCTCTGTTTTCGGTGTCCCGTGTCAGAGATTCCCCCACCACATATTCATATCTTGCCATTGTTTATTCTGTAAAAACTTGTGAGATCTTATTGCAGCTCTATGTTGTGTCTGCACTTGGTACCACTCCCACTTACCAGTCTCCTGGCTTTGACAATCTCTGTACGCACTAACCTTGAACCTTGAAGCAGATGATCTACAGCAGCAGGTAGCACTCCTGTTAGCTAAAAACAAGAAACTGGAGATAAAGAGCAGAAACCAGTACAACAGAAGATTAAAAAAACATTGCATAGTTGGATGAGTCTCAATTTCTGCCGTCACACTCGGGGTCAAAAGTTGGCGTAAGCAACATGAAAACATGGATTCCTCCTGCCTTGTGTTAGTGCTTCATGCTGCTGGTGGGAGATATTGTTCTTGGCACACTATGCATCTTACTACCATAAGTAAATGTTTAAATCCAACACCCTAAGTCTTTTTACTGTCCATGCCTATCGCTTTATGACTATAATGCACTCATCTTTTGATGGCTGCTTCTAGCAGGATAAATGGCATGAACCTCAAATCATCCCAAACCTGTTTCTTTAGGATGAAAAGGATTTCACGATAGGACTCGATCCAACCTGAGCACTTTTGGTATGTGGTGGAAATGAAGATTCATGTCATGGATGTACAGCTGACAAATCTACAGCAACTGTGTAATGCTACCAAGTCAATATAGACCAAAATTCCAGAGAACTTTGTTTTAATTATTCAATAAACTGTTAAGAGAGTTCTGAAGGCAAAAGGGGATCTGAAACAGTACTAAAAACATGTAACTAACAATGTGGCCAGGTGTTTGAGTGCCAGGGAAGGTCAGCCGCCATCTTTGGCTTTATAGAATTCTCTTATCAGCAGTCTTTGAGTACCATTCAGTTCAATTCAATTCAGTTGTATTTATACAGCACCAAATCACAGCAACAGTCGCATCAAGGCGCATTACATTGTGAGGTAGACCCTACAAAAATAGAGAGACCCTATAGGAGAGACACGTGTTGCTCCTTTGTTTTAATTATTTTATGTATTGCCTTTCCAGCAGCAAACTTTTTGTTGTTGTTTATTAATTCGTTTCTGAAATTTTGATGCTATTTTGTGAACGAGCCATCATTTTCAGCAGTTTGTAGCATTGTTAATTTTTTTTTCTTTTTTAATAGAAATTGTAGCTCTGATGTGATGTGTGATGATTTAAAACAATTTTTAAAATATACATTTGCTTCAGCTGGTTTTGCAAAACCTAAAACCCCATTCAGAGATAATGGGTGGTTAAGAAATGTCTTTGTTAACCAAGGCTTTCTGTTTAAAAAGGTGAATTTTATACATCATTTGATTCTTTTTCGGCATGAAATGGGTCAGCCAGCCTTGTCCAGTTTGAAATGTTCTCTGAGGAGCACATCTGTTTAGAACACAGTTTAGTATCAGATTAGGACCAGGAATAAAAGCATTAAAACATTTTCTACAATTCTGCACCAGGTGTATAAATGTAAATTGTCTGTACAATGGCTTATACCATTTGTGTGGCTGTAACTTTACATGGAGCAGCAATTGGTGGTATTGATCAATATAATGTATTGCTTCAGCAGATGATCTATATTAGGACATCTAATTTTGAACCAAAACTACAGGTCCAAACCAGGTTGTATATTCATCATAAGCTGCTATGTTGTATAAGTTGCTAAACGAGATGTACCTTTATGACACTGAAACTTTGACCTTCACCTAGATATACCTCCCAAATCCATTAGTTTTGCTTTGCAGTCCATCCCTCAGGGAATTTATTCTAGCTATTTTGGTATCTTATTAGAAATATTTTCAATCCAACAGTCCAACAATTTTGAGCCTGGATGATGGTGTTCATACCCATTTACAAATGGAGTGGGGTGCTTTACTATAATGGGTTGTCAGCGCAGGTTTTTGTGTGAAATGTTTTAACTTCATCTAAATATGGAGACAAATTAGACAAGCAATAAACTGCAATAAAACAACAGAGAGAGGAGAGGAGAAATCCAGGAGGCAGAGGCGAATATTACAAGCCGCTTCTGCAAGGGTTTCTTTTTAAATTCTTTCTCACTTTGTGTGCTTTGATAGAAAAAAACAAAAAAACACCACCACCGCACAAACAACAATACGGATACAGAAGGAAAAGCAGGCAGTAAGCAGCCTGAGGTGTACGTTTTTTGTTATGAAAAGAACAGAAAACTCTGAATTAAAGATCAAAATCTAGAGCAAGACAGTGCAAGATTAGACTTTTGATTACTTTGGTGACCCCCACCTACATGCCCCTGTTCCCTACTTTGATAACCCTACCTCCTCCACCTACTTCTCTTCTTGTCTCTTTGGTTTTCATTGTTGTGAAGCCCTTACACATCAGTTCCAACTGGGTCACACATGAGAGAGGGGATCGGGAAGTATAGAGGAGAGGTAGCATGTTTCTTTCTGCAACTCCTGTTGCCTTTGTGTCATGCCAGCTTGCTCATGTCAGCTGTCATGTCTCTCATCTGACACAGAAGCTTGATGCGTCTTATTACCACTCATAAACAGAACACAAACAGAAGTAGTAAAAAGGGAAGAGGCAGTTGCCTGTGTACCTGTCCCTGTACATGTGTTTGCAATCTATTTTCATGAATCAAGTTGAGGAGAGAAAGAAAGTTGGAATGTGCCTTGGCTATTGTTCTGAGTATGCCAATGGAGTTTTGGCATTCTGGTTATCAAAGGTGATTAGAAAAGAAATATTAGCATCAACTGCAAGTGGCAGTTGTAACCAAGAACATCTATTCATGTTCATGATCATTTTCTTATTCCATTCTGCATCCTGAAGTGGATATAAAGCCTTAAATTTTAATTTATCACAGATCATACTTAGATAGCTCGACCTCCTTACAAACAACAACATATACCACATTCGAAGATAAGTGACATGTTGTCCATATAATTGGAAATAAAAGCAGAATCACTAAATGCTAATACACAGCAACATAAAAAATATAAGAAAAATTGTTACTGTTACACTGAAAACCAACAGCCAATAAAAAGTGCACACATTCATGAAGATGGACTAAATTACAAACATACATAGAAGAAGGGAATAAAATAAAGAGGAAATACATTTGACAAATGAAAGGGATGTAATAAAGAAGCAAGAGAATAATAGAAATTGCCTGCAAAAAATGGAGCAAAAAAGAAAGGGAAACTGGCGTAATGATGAAAGAAAAGCAGAAAATTGGAAAAGGCACAAATGGATGAAAGAGGAGATAAAGATTAAATATTGAAGGGAAAAACAAAAGCAAATCAGATAATTGAAACAAGGAATAGAAGAAAGAAAAGAAAAATAGCAAAAGTGGACGAGTAAGAGAAAAAGAAAAAATTTTGGCCTGTTAACAGTGCCACAAGCACCAGAGTTCTAAATCTTCCTAACGGAGTCATGAATGTTTGTATTAATGGAATTGCATCCAGGGTTGTATGGCATTGCACTGGTTAGCAATGCTGCATTACAGCAAAAGGATCCTGGGTCCTTTTCTAGGCATACTTTGCTTTGTCAGTGGGGTAGCTGTAGCTCAGGAGGTAGAACAGGCCATTTACTAATCGGAAGGTTTGTGGTTTGATCCCTGACTTTTCCAGTCTGTGCAGGATAGATGGATGGATTGATGGATGGATGGCAGCACATAAATAGTTAGATAAAGATAAACCCTGTAGGAATCCATCCATCCATCCATCCTCATCCGCTTTATCCGAAGTCGGGTCGCGGGGGCAGCAGCCTAAGCAGAGAAGCCCAGACCTCCCTCTCCCCAGCCACCTCCTCCAGCTCATCCGGGGGAACACCAAGGCGTTCCCAGGCCAGCCGAGAGATATAATCTCTCCAGCGCGTCCTGGGTCTGCCCCGGGGCCTCCTCCCGGTGGGACATGCCCGGAACACCTCACCCAGGAGGCGCCCAGGGGGCATCCTTGTCAGATGCCCGAAGCACCTCAACTGGCTCCTTTCGATGTGGAGGAGCAGCGGCTCTACTCTGAGCCCCTCCCGGATGGCCGAACTTCTCACCCTATCTCTAAGGGAGAGGCCAGCCACCCTTCGGAGGAAGCTCATTTCTGCCGCTTGTATCCGCGATCTCGTTCTTTCGGTCACTACCCACAGCTCGTGGCCATAGGTGAGGGTCGGGACGTAGATCGACCGGTAAATTGAGAGCTTCGCTTTTACACTCAGCTCCCTCTTCACCACGACGGACCGGTGCAGCGTCCGCATCACTGCAGCCGCAGCACCAATCCGTCTGTCGATCTCCGGCTCCCTTCTCCCATCACTCGCGAACAAGACCCCGAGATACTTAAACTCCTCCACTTGGGGCAGGAACTCATCCCCGACCCGGAGTGGGCATTCCACCCTTTTCCGGCTGAGAACCATGGCCTCAGATTTGGAGGTGCTGATCCTCATTCCCGCTGCTTCACACTCGGCTGCGAACCGTTCCAGTGCGAGCTGGAGGCCCCCACCCGATGAAGCCATCAGAACCACATCATCCGCAAAAAGCAGAGATGAGATTCTGAGGCCACCGAAGTGAAAGCCCTCCGCCACTTGGCTGCGCCTAGAAATCCTGTTCATAAAAATTATGAACAGAATCGGTGATAAAGGGCAGCCCTGGCGGAGCCCATCACCCACCGGAAACGAGTCCGACTTATTGCCGGCAATGCGAACCAAACTCTTACAACGGTTGTATAGGGATCGAATGGCCCGTAGCAGTGGGCCAGACACCCCATACTCCCGCAACACCTCCCACAGGACACCCCGAGGGACACGGTCGAATGCCTTCTCCAAGTCCACAAAACACATGTAGACTGGTTGGGCAAACTCCCATGCACCCTCAAGTATCCTCGAGAGGATAAAGAGCTGGTCCAGTGTTCCGCGACCAGGACGAAAACCGCATTGTTCCTCCTGTATCCGAGGTTCGACTAACGGACGAACTCTCCTTTCCAGCACCCTGGCATAGACTTTCCCAGGGAGGCTGAGGAGTGTGATCCCCCTGTAGTTGGAACACACCCTCCGGTCTCCCTTCTTAAAGATGGGGACCACCACCCCGGTCTGCCAGTCCAGGGGTACTGCCCCTGATCTCCACGCAACATTGTAGAGGCGTGTCAACCAGGACAGCCCTACAACATCCAGAGCCTTCAGGAACTCGGGGCGGACCTCATCAACACCAGGGGCTCTGCCACCGAGGAGTTGTTTAACTGCCTCAGTGACCTCGACCCCAGAAATTGGCGGGTCATTCCCCTCATCCCCAGACTCTGCTTCCTCCTCGGAAGACGTGTCAGTGGGATTAAGGAGGTCCTCGAAGTATTCCTTCCACCGTCTGACAATTTTCTCAGTCGACGTCAGCAGCGCACCGCCAGCACTATACACAGTGCAGGTAGAGCACCGCTTTCCCCTCCTGAGACGCCTGACGGTTTGCCAGAATCTCTTCGAGGCAGTCCGAAAGTCTTTTTCCATGGTCTCTCCGAACTCCTCCCACACCCGAGTTTTTGCTTCAGCCACTGCCCGAGCCGCATTCCGCTTGGCCTGTCGATACCTGTCAGCTGCCTCTGGAGTCCCACAGGCTAACCAAGCCCTTCACCTCTGGTGTCCACCATTTGGTTCGGGGATTACCACCACGGCAGGCACCAACCACCTTGCGGCCGCAGCTCAATGCAGCAGCTTCGGCAATGGAGACGCTGAACATGGTCCATTCGGACTCAATATCCCCAGTCTCCCTCGGAATGTTGTTGAAGCTCTGCCGGAGGTGTGCGTTGAAGATCTCGCGGACTGGGGCCTCTGCTAGACGTTCCCAGCACACCCTCACTACGCGTTTAGGTGCACCGGGTCTGTCCAGCGTCCTCCCCCGCCACCTGATCCAACTCACCACCAGGTGGTGATCAGTTGACAGCTCAGCCCCTCTCTTTACCCGAGTGTCCAGAACATATGGTCGCAGGTCTGGTGATACGATTACAAAATCGATCATCGACCTGCGGCCTAGAGCATCCTGGTGCCACGTGCACTTATGGACACTCTTATGTTCGAACAAGGTGTTCGTTATGGCCAAACTGTGATTTGCACAGAAGTCCAATAACAAAACACCACTCGGGTTCAGATCAGGGAGGCCGCTCCTCCCAATCACGCCCCTCCAGGTCTCGCTGTCGTTACCCACGTGAGCATTGAAGTCTCCCAGTAGGACAACAGAGTCTCCAGGTGGGGCACCTTCCAGCACCCCCCCAGGGACTCTAAGAAGGCTGGGTACTCTGAACTGCCACTCGGCGCATAAGCACAGATGACAGTCAGGACCCGTTCCCCGACCCTGAGGCGCAGGGAACAAACCCTCTCATCCACCGGGAAAAACCCCAACGTACCGGCAGCAAGCCGGGGGATATTAAAATACCCACCCCAGCCCGCCGCCTCTCACCAGGGGCAACTCCAGACTGAGACAGAGTCCAGCCCCTCTCCAGGAGACTAGTTCCAGATTTAACCTAGCATTCCCTGTAGGAATGCTAGGTTAAATCAGTCATTATTGTCTAAGAACCAATGATGTCTGTACCAAATTTTATTCCAAACCTGAATCTGAATTTTGAAGAGATGCTTCAATGTTAGACTGAGATAGCTCCGACAAAGTTTTTAAAATATGGAGAAAATATTGGTAAAAGGGAAAGCAAGATGTAATAAGCTGATTAAGAAGAATACTTTAATAGTATTAATCACAAGAAAACAAGAACAGACGTGGAAAAAAAAAGGGAACTTCAACTGTGAACTCATCCAGAAACTCCAGAGGTAGGTCTCACTATCAAATATTAACTGTGATATTTAATATTTAATGGAGAAAATCAGAAAAGCTTCATACACACTCACAGACACAGGCACCCATACACTTTCTTCTAATGCATATGCTCAGTTCCACATTTTCGAGGTTATAGACCTAATTCTAGAACCAGAGCAGAGATGTGCTGAAATCATCGAGATTCAGCTGTAAATTACACCTAACAATGTTTATGCGGCTAAAGATGGCTGGATCAGTCGCAGCTGTTGTACAGTTTTAAGTTATTCCTAGTTTACAATAATATAGCCACCTTTTTCCCAGCTACTGTTACTATTTATTTAAAAGTATCCATGCCTTCTCCTTCTCCTTCTTATTATTATTATTATTATTATTATTATTATTATTATTATTATTATTATTATTATTATTATTATTATTACCTTAAAATTTTATCTGTTTATTATTATACTCCATTCATAACATACATGGAATGCTAAATGAAACATTGAGTTACATGAGTCTTTAAGACATGCCATGGCTGGAATCTGATCCAGTGTCACTGCCAGCCATCGCAGTGGTGTGTGTATGCACAAACTCAGTCTTTCGGGATGTGAAGCGTACCTCTGCTCAGGAGACTTGTCATCTGCAAAGATTCCATCCTCACTAGAAATCGGTGCCTAATCTCATCAGAAACCTGATGGCAGAAGCATATCGCAGAGCTGCATGCAGAACTGGATAGAGTGGGACATGTAAGGACGGTGGGTATGTGAAATAGAGATTAAAAAAAAATTACACCTTGCAATGAAATGCTCTTACACCTCCTTTCCCACGTGTCTGCATTCTATCCAAAATGATTAGAATTTTGAGACTGCTGCCACCAGAAAACAAAGGAGAAACTGGCATATAATGAAGAGACTTTTTTGGGGGTGAAATACGTACTGTAGTTAGAAAATGTTTTAATTTTGATTCAGTTATGAATGTCCAAACCTTTAGCACACATGCAGTTGCTTTTTTAAGCAGTGAAATATGATTTATGTTATAATCCCTAAGAATTCAATTATGGGCAGGACTTTGAGCAAAAAATAATTTGTCCCTGTATGTAGTAGCAGACATACTTTGAATTTGGATTATGTACCCACGCACAAGAAAAGCAGTGAGAAACAGCACATTGAATGATGTGATGTGAAAACTAGTAGACTAACTCTAGGATTGCAATCTTGGAGTGCATTGCTAACTAACTATTCTTAAAATGAATAATATAACAAAATGATTACATGAAGGAGATACTGATATAACATAGCAGTTTCCAACCCTCTATAAGTGTTTAGAAGTGATAATCCCAGCTTCTATAGCTCAGAAAGCAAAAGTTTCCAGTTACTTGAGATTACTCATTACTTGAGATCATTTTCAGCTGTGCAAAAATATGTTGTCTTCTTTATTGTAGTTTTTGTTTCATAAAGTATAGGATTTTTCAATGGATGAAATATCTGGACTTTAGTCTTTGTTGTTTTATTTCTTGTTGTCGAGCGTTCACTCATATTTCCAGATGTTAAAAAGTGTCCCTGAGCCCATGCAGTGATTTTTACTAGATGTCTGTTATTATTGCGTACCCCTAGTTTGAATGGATGTGATCCTTGGGCCATTTCGTCTTATTTTTCAACCTTGTCCCTGCCCTGCAGAGATTTTGCAATAATTATTTTAATGATATATAATCTACTGTAGATGCTGAAGTCTATAAACAAACATAGTCATTCACAAAGCTATTTACTTTGTGAATAACAGGGTGGACAAATAATCCAACAATGTTGTCTTAATGTGTGTGGATGCATACTCAAACACAGACTCTGAGTACAGGATTGATGTAGAAAAAGTTAAACTTTATTTAGGTGCAGCAGTTGCCCCAACAGCAGCAGATCACAAAGTCCGAGTATCTAAACAGAAAATATGACAGGGACTTTAATAGGAACACGATGGGACAACTTCAGATGGTACAGCACAGAAAAGAACACCAGAGGAACACAGCTGAAACTAATCACAGAAAACAGGACAAGTAAAGTAAAACTAAATACAAAGCACAAAAGACAAACCGATACAAAAGTAAAACATTTTTTTAATGTATAGGTTTTAAATAATTTCCCCAATCATTGTAATGTTTTTATTAACATCTTTAAAGAGGTCCGGAGAGGTTTCTTCAACCTTCCTGCATCGCCTTTCCTTTCAGTTTCTTCTCCAACCCTTCAGTTCTTTTCCTTCCATTTCTTTAAACCGTTCTCTTCTCAACCCCATCATCTCCCACTGACGCTGCCATTTCAAATTCCTTCCTGATTTTTAGTTCTCTTTTCTAGCTTCCTTTTTTCCTCCCATACTTCCTCTCATTTCTTCTTATCCCAATCCATCCCCTTTCCTCCGCAGATTTTCTGCCACGGGAGACCACAGGAGCTAATCCCAAAAAGCTGTTTTGCATTGCAGGAAAGAAGCAGCAGGCCTCCTCCTCAAAACCGACACACAACCACCAACCTCACAGCATCTCTTCTTTTTTCTTCACTACTGTTTGATTACATACTTCTTTCTCATTAAATGCACAAATAAAATAAAAACAAAAACAAAACAAAAGAAAAAACACAAACTCTTTGAATGCTTTACATTTTTGAAGAGCTGTTTTAGTGTAGACCACTGATTTTGATAAAGTCACTCCTCGCGATGTCAAGCATATATGAACGAGTGGTTGGAGAAGAAAACTCAAGCCAAGAGCTATACTGGACACTTATAATAAATGGATGATGCTTTCCAATTCTAGCTGCCCATTCTTCTCAATCATCTTAGGATCCCTTTTCCTATTTTAACTGCAACAGCCCAGTTGCAAATTTGCCCATTTTCTTCACAAAATTATCAGCAGCAGACAAAAGAAAGCAAAGTCCAATTTTTGGATTATCTTAAATTTCATGTATTAATACTCTTTGTTATGACCCCCTCTGCTAGGTGACAGGAGGGGAGTAACATACATAAGCCCCCACGAGAAAACTGAGTAAACCAGGTTTAACAAACAAAGTTCAAAAGAGGCAGACGAGGAGGCCACTGGATGTTCACTTCTGAGCAGCAGTCCCCTTAGTGTGAAGGATCTTCAGCCTTTTATACCCACAGGTGCACACAATCAGCCAGTCATTTCCTCTTGGAGTGTCATGGGATCTCCAGGCAGCCAGTCGTCTGCGTGGTCTGGCACACTTCAATCTGCATAGAAGAGGGCTGGCATGGGTCTCCCAGTAACCAATCACCCACAAGTCCTAGCACACTTGGATTTGCATAAATATAAAAAGGCATTCTCACTCCCAAGGCTCAGGGACGTAACACTCTTAAAAAGAAATATTAAAAGTTTATTTAAAGAGACCAAACCTGCCTCTGATTCTGGAGATGGAAATAAAGAGAAATGCTGGCAGACGAGATTAATTATTATGTATGATGGCTTGTGGAGAACTCTTTGGTATCACAGTGAAATTTGCTGGGTACTTTTCCTCATGCTGATTTAATGTTGTCAAGCGGCATATTCAAACCAAAAGTGCTATATTTTCCATAGGCTAACCATTTAACAATTAACCCAAAAACTAACCAAGTAATTTTCTGGTTTCTAAACCTAATCATTGCATCACAGCAGAACATTTGTGCCCAGCAAAAGTGACTGATGAAAAATTGTCATAGAATATAAAGAATTAGCATTTATGAGAAAGGGTTGCAACAATTTTACTTCATGGAGAAGCCAAGACTGCCATGATGTTGGGCTCCCAGTAAGTCTATTCAATTTAATTCAATTAAATTCAGTATATATAGCACCAAATCACAAAATCAACTGAAAGTACCTTATATTGTAACGTAAAGCCTCTACAACAGTACAAAGAAAAACCCAACAATTACACTTCCTCTGTGAGCAGGCACTTGGTGACAGTGGGAAGGAAAAACTCTATTTTAACAGGAAGAAAGCTCCAGCAGAACCAGGGTCAGGGAGGGGTGGCCATCTGCTGCTACTGGTTGGGGGAGAGGGGAAGAAGACAGAACAAAAGACACAGAGTCAGAGATTAATATTAACTAATGATTAAAGAGAGAGTGCAGAGAATGGAAAAAAAGGTGAGTGCAGAAGAAACATTCATGGGAGTCCTCATGGGAAGCGTCCAGCAGCCAAGGCCTATTGCAGTGTGACTAAGGGAGGGTTCAGGGTCACCTGATCCAGTCCTAACTATAAGGGTGGTCAAAAAGGAAAGTTTTAGGCCCAATTTTAAAAGTAGAGATGGCTCCAAACTGGGAGCTGGTTCCACAGAAGAGGGCCCTGAAAGCTGAAGGCTTTTCTATTTAAGGCCATTCTATTTTAACTACCCTAGAAACCACAAGGAAGCCTGAGAGTGAAGTACTCTATTAGGGTCTTATAGTACTGTGAGGTCTTTAAGATAAGATGGGGCCTGATTATTCAAGATCTTTCTTCCTGTTTTATTTTTTTTAGTCAGTTTACACTGTTGGCATTTTTACTTCTTTTTCTTTATTAGTTTTCTCTCCTTCATGATTGCTCCACCAATATTAGTGTCACTTGTTTCCATTTAAACCATCACTCTCACTGAAAATGACTCCACTTGTTCACTTCCACTTGTCATGTTGCACTGTTCCTCCGACAGTAAAGTCACCCAGGCCTTTCTTATATTTCTAGTCTTCTTTGTTTTGCTCATGTTTTTCTTGTTTTTATCCCTTGCATGTTTATTTCTTTGTATGTGACCATCGGGGTGTTTTATGGACCTTGACTTTGGCCTGCTTCTCATTGGAACTGTTTATCATCACTGTGTATGACTATCACCAGTTTTTAGTAGCAAAGGCTGAATTATGGTCTTTTATGTGTATCTTGTGTTTGAATTCTCTTCCTCTACTGACTGTCATAATAACACTTTGACATGGAGAGACACACTTTTCTAGAGAGTTTCAACAACGATTGTAAATATGTCCAGAAACATTGAAGATCAACATACCTTGACACAGCTTTGTGAGCCCTGAGCAGTAAGAAAAGGGCAAGCACCCCTCACTAAAATGTCGCACCCTCTCTGTGGTGAATATGCCTCAAAATCTTTACCTTCTAACTCTGTTGAACAAAACCAGGTGATATGAGGTGTGTGTTGCTTATAAATTGTGTTGCTTTGATTCTTGTGGGTATTGTTATCAATTTTTTTTTGAGATAACATAAATAACATCTGTGTAATAGTGATGCATGCTAACTTAACCATGACACATGCTAACACTAAGTTAGCGAAGAACCCAGAGTGGTGTTAAAGCGGAGTAAATTCATTTAAACGCATGTTGTCTTTGATATGCTGCTTAGCGATGGCGGTGGCTCTCAAAGCGGACCCAATGAGAATGAACAAGAAATTGAATTGATAAGTGATACTACTCATGGAATCTGAATCATTAGACTCTTATCAGTTCCGATCCCTATTCTGACAGAACAGCACCATTTTATTCCCTGGCACAAGAAAATGCTGAAATTGGGAGGGTGTAAAAGATAGAGGAAACAAGAAATTAAGCAAATATTAGTAGGATGATGAATGCAGACTGGACAATAATTTAGAGGACATGGAAAAATAGTAGAACACTGACTATGGAGGATCGTTTTGAGATGAAAAAATGCTAAGACAAAGAAAATTAAATAAATAAGGAGATGATAATAAAAGTTAAGATCAGGTAGAAGAGGTAATGATGAGGAAAAAAAAAGTAGAAAAACAGACAGTGAGAAAATCAGAAGAGGAAAAAAAATGAGACAAGAATAACCATGTGGGAGATGTGATCAGGTAAATTAAGAATAGTGATGCTGGGTAGGAGAAAAAAACAAACAAGATAGACAAAGGATAAGAAAAATTGGCAGAGATGAGATCTGGGGAGAAGAAAAGAAGAAGGAAATAGAGAAAGTCTGAGGAGAAATGAAGAGTAGGGAGGCATGAGAAGAAGCAGAGGAGATACAGGAGGACTGAAGGAGAGTGTATGGCAAATACAATGGATTTGGATGGCAGAGTTAGAGACCTCCAAATCCCCTAAAGAAAACAAAACACAGTGAGGCTGAGAAAGACAGAGCCCTGCATGAGGGGAGATAGAGGTAAACCACAGTGGATTCCACTCGCAGCCAGAACCAGCCTACATTTTCTGCACTCTTTCTGGCCCCCAAACCAACAACATATCCAATATTGCTTCCAAAAGCACACACCATGCAGCCACTGTGCAATCCAAATTCCAAAGGCATGTAATTATAAGAGTTAAATTGGGAGCAGGAACTGTTGCACGTTGTACAGGCGGGTACTTATTTCAAAATGCCAAATTGCCTCATGTTGTAAAGCTGCAAAGCAGATTTTTGCAGAGCTCATTTCCATTACTGCTTGTGAAATCCAAGAAGACAAACACATTGAGTATATTTCAGCTTATAATTCAATGTTATTATGAGCTTAAGGATAATTTTGGTTTATTTCAGTCTGGCACAACACATAAGCGTGGCTACTGTGTCAATATGGGTTGTGCTTCGCACTTACTAATTCAAATATAAATAAAAGGACCCCCCTAAAACAACATATGCAAGCAGCAGAAGATTCACAAAATTTATTTAATTTATTGTTTTAGAAATGTTCACAATGGACTGCAAAGAGTGTTAATGTTATATTAAGGTCAACCTGCATACTCTTTACATGTAGCTCTATGGATAGTGCATGTCATGTAAAAATAAAGTGCCTCCATGTTGCAGCATTTCCAAGATGCAGACAGATCCCTCTTGCTACTTGTACACAGGTACTAAAATCTCTAAAAAAAATTTCTCAGTCTTATTGTTTGACAGCTTATCTTTGGCAGACATTATTTTTTGATTCAGCTGATTTTGTTGAGCTGCAACACTCTCCCTTGATACTCATGAATGTTACAAATTCATTTGTTGTAATTACACAGCTGGAATCAGTCCCCCATCTCTGACATCTATTTTTTTCTCTCTCTGCAGCAGATTTTTAATCCTCACTGTAGACAACAGTGACAGCAGGAATACTATCACTTGTGTGAAACAGTCTATTAATTGAAAGCTACATATATTGCATATTCTTGTTGTTTAAATTTGTAAAAGAAAAGAAAAAGTGGAAAAAACATTCATACACACGTGTCAGCAAGACAGTGCTAAACTACATATTGCATCTATTAGAACAGCATGTCTTCAGAGTAGATGAAAGTGGGTGCTGAACTGGCTTGCCCATGGTATAGCCTTTCACCAATTCAAAACACTCGGCATATCATAAAACTAAAAATATGACAAAGAACCAAGACTGTTGTGGAGCTAGAACCCTATATAAAACAAAAACAAGATATTTCTCTTCTAAAAAGTCCAGCAACTGATCGTCCCCAGACATTTATAAAATGAAGTTTATGTGTAAGTTCAATAAGGAAAATCTGTAATCACAAATTTGCCTTCTTCCCAGGTGGCTAATCTAGTCCATTACAGTACTTCCACTTTCCCACACTGTCAAGCTCATTGCTGACATCACTTGTCTAGTCCAGTCATTTTTCTGCCTGCTTTTCTGCCTCAACTTTGTGCACTTCAAATCTCACAGCACATCTGTTATTCTCCCTTGCAGACACCTTTGTGCAACCCACCTCCTCCCCATTTCCACCTCTCCCATGTTACTCTCCTTCATTTCCTTCTAATGAGCTCTTCTTATTGAACTGTTGTTAAAAAGGGACGCTACATAATGGTAAACATGGCCTTGTCCCAACTTTATTTGATACTTTTTTCTGCTGCCATCAAATTCAAAATGACCTTTTTTCTGTTTTTTTTCTTAAAATAATACATTCAGACCAACACGGTGATATGGTGGTTAGTGCTGCTGCCTTAGAGCAAAAAGGTAGCGGCAAGAATGGATTTGAATCTATACAATTCTATATAATTTTCTGTATTTTCTCTTCATGAACTCTGGCTTCTTCAGTCCAAAGAGATGCAGTTAGTGGGGTAAGATTAATTCAGTGGTTTCCAAACTTTTTTTTGCTAGGCCCCCCTTTGTTTTACAAGAAAATCATGTACCCCCTCCCGCACAAACACACCCTCCAACCATACACACCCATATTTTGTTTTCAAACTCCATTGCAGTTTTTTCCACACCTCAAACCTTTTGCAAACAATTAAACAAATAAAACTGGAATATATTACAGGTTGCAATTAAATAAACCACTACCTCTTTAAAAAAGACAGAAAAACAAACCATCTTTAATTATTTTACCTATAGTTGGGGGGTTTTTTGGGAGGGGGGTTGTTTTTTTGTTTTTTACTGTGTAAGAATATTCAACACTGCTATCAATACATTTTTCAAAAATGTCTCTCTGTGCATAATGGGTTTAAAAACATAAACAACTGTGGGATACTGTTTGTCCGTGATTTGAACCGGGGGAACAAATTGTGGCAGGATCAGTGTTCTATCAAGATAGGTATCCCCAACAAAATTTGTTCCCCCTGCGTTGCGAGCATTCGGTGGAGTTCGGATCCAGTTTACTCCGCCTCCATTACAGACAATTAGATGTGGAAGTAGTGATGTTTTAGTTTTGTGAAAAAGTGAAAAATGAGTGTCGTTACATTTCCATTCAGTTTGAGGGTTACAATGGAAAATTGGTATGACAGCTGTTGTGCAGGTGAAGACAAAGGCAAGATATGCGTCATCATATGTTCTAGTCTTTGGCTTGGAAGCATATCTGGCGATGCTTCAACCTCTGCTTTGCGTTTGTGTGGGAGCCCCATGAAAAAAACCTCTCCATTATGCTAGCAGTGTCCAAGCATTCTTTTTTTTTTTTTTTTTTACATTCATGCAGCACTCCCCCTGCAATGGCTCTGTGCCTCCCACTTTGGGAACCACTGGATTAATTAATGATTCTAAATTGCCCGTAAGTGTGAGTCTGAATTATTTTCTTTATCTCTGTGTCAGCCCTGCAACAGGCTGGCTAGCTCTCCAGAGTGTACTGACGGATGAATGATACACTCCCTTAAGGTAAAAACTTGATATGCTTTCTATATTTTATTGTAAGGTTACCTACCTTTTGGGAATTCAGATTGTAAACACAATGACATGGTAAAGTGGGTTAATTGTAATCTGCTAACTTACCAAGATGTTATATTTTTGGTTATATTTTTGTTGTCAGCTGATT
The DNA here is from genome assembly GCF_001858045.2 of Oreochromis niloticus. Lineage (NCBI taxonomy): Eukaryota > Metazoa > Chordata > Actinopteri > Cichliformes > Cichlidae > Oreochromis > Oreochromis niloticus. Next base: position 13,774,803 of record NC_031970.2, read on the forward strand.
CAAATTAAGCCTATCCCAGCTGCAACTTGAAGGAGGATTAATCAGTAAGAGCAACTGAAAACACCAGCCTAGACAGATAGATAGATCTATGTAAGTATGCATATAAATTACCATAAGATTTTTAATCAAGAGACATATAAAGCCATACTTTAAAAAAAAGTGCAATCTAGAGGTGGAAATATGTTAATACTCTACACAGATATACACATGCATGAACACTCACTAATACACACTTGGCTTAGAGCAAATCTCATACATATGAAGGAGTGTTGGCATGAGCAGCCCTGTGGGAAAATGTTAGCTCCTTATGCCCATGTCTCATTCTGATCCCCCAGAGTGCAGAAACAACTAACTGGTGGCAGTACATACACACATGCATGTGTGCATGCAAAGAGAGCGAGAGAGAGAAAACAACAACAACAACAACAACAACAACAACAACAGACAGAGAACAGTAAGAGAGGAGTACAATCCTTAAGATGACCTAATGCCTAATTTCTACATCAACTATAAAGAAAACAGATACACGTGTACATGTGTGCACAAGCACAGGCAAAAGTGGCTAAGTCACTAAAGTCCTGGGACCATTATTGAGAAGTCTTGGTGTTTTGATGGGTCAGCACCCATCAGCCTTTTTCTGGTAGGGTTTGCATCAACACTAGTAACAGGTTTTCAGACAATATCTTGCAGTGCAAGTATTGTGGAAAAGGAGTGCCTGGCCAACCATTACCTCGAGGGCCACCCTTTCACTCTCAGATCACGCCCCACTGCAGTGACTCCAACATATGAAGGATGCCAACACCTAGATCACCCATTGGTATCTGACTCTCCAGCCTTTTAAGGTCAAGGTGTTCCATAGGCCCGATGCGCAGATGGTTGTGGCTGATTTCCTCTCCTTGGGTGCAAGGGGTGTGATTTGCGGCTCAGCTGCAGGGGAGCAGTGGGTTCAGGGTGTGGTGTTAGGTGAGGCTGACCCACACACCTGACCTCCATCATCTAATCATGCCTTCCTTATTTGAGTAGCCGTGTGTGATATAACAATATAAAATATGATGCAAAAATTATTAAATATGAAACTGCATAGACATGTCTTCCAGAATGTGAGATAGGCAGTTCTATGATATTAACAGAACACTGTAGCAATTGTTCTTTTAACAAAAGCCTTGTTTTAAGATTGCTAACAATATCTATAAATGGTCATTCCAACAACAAAGAAATATTATGCATTAAGCTGAGTTGGTGGTGATGTGATCGGCTGAGGGAAAAAAAAGGTTCTGACACAGCTGGCAGACTTGTGGACTGGCGTGATGACTATTTTATTTTCTTGTTTCTTTTTTGTAAATCAAAGGAATGTGAAAACTGTGAATCAATAAATCAATCATCCATCCATCCGCTTCCGCTTATCCTTTTCAGGGTCGCGGGGGCGCTGGAGCCTATCCCAGCTGTCATAGGGCGAGAGGCGGGGTGCACCCTGGACAGGTCACCAGTCTGTCACTGGGCTAACACACAGGGACAGACAACCACTCGTGCTCACATTCACTCCTGCATTCACACCTATGGGCAATTTGGATTAATCAATTAACCTATCCCCACAAACTGCATGTCTTTGGACAGTGGGAGGAAGCCGGAGTACCCAGAGGGAACCCACGCAAACACGGGGAGAACATGCAAACTCCACACAGAAAGACCCCGGCCTGATGGTGGAATTGAACTCAGGACCTTTTGCTGTGCGGCAACAGTGCTAAAATAAGACAGCTGGGATAAATCAATCAACCAATATAAAATCATGCTGAAAACCTGGCAAGAGGATGAAAAATTGGTAGAAAAGAAAAAATTGGGGTAGAAGAGGAACCATGCAACCATGCAAGCTAATAAAGAGAACGTAATGCCATGTTTCTGTGTACCCTAGTAACATCGCAACAAAAATGAGTAAAACACACCAAAACACAACTTTTATTGGAAAAACACTTCCATACAAGTGATGAAACTATACAAAGAATATAAAAAATAATGCTTATTTGTTTTGATAAGTTAAAAACAAATGACAGCCAATTAAAACACAGCAGGCAAACATCTCATGCAGAGCAGGGCAAACCCGCCCCCTCCCACAAAAGAACAGTGTTTTAATCTCTACTAACCTCAAGAGACTATTCTATGTCCCTAAACTGTTATATAAAAAACATCATCATACAACCGTGTTACATCTTTTAACACTGAGACAACAGCAGAGAGACTACTGCTGTTGCAGTGTGGAATATTAAAGAAAGCCATTGCTTTCACTGGTGGGTGAGGCAACTGCACACACTTAATCATGGAGTCCCAAAAAGGCTTAAAAAGATTCTCAGGCAAGTAGAAAATATAAAAGTACACAGTCTATATAGTATGTCTAATTATGTTTATGTTAATTAAACAGAATGAGAAGTGTGTAAAGCTATATACCCTAATGATACCCTAAAAAAAACACACACTAAAGGATTATACCCTAAAAGATTATAAAAATGAAATCAGGTTGTGGAGGGTTAAGCTGAGCATACTTTGATTTTCTTGTAATTTCCTGAGCTACACATAGACAGTGTTTTCTGGTGATTTCTTGATTAATTTGGTTAATGCGATAAGTGTCATTGCAAAACATTAACTCACTGTAACATGCTGACTGTTCCGAGGAACCTGACACAACATATCCCACACACAAAGTTTTTGTTGACAATGTGAGATTCCCTTTATTCACAATGGGGTTCACACATATATTCACTCTTTCAGTCCATCATATCTACCCGCTCTGCTTCCATAGCACTCCAGGTCCCAGCGTGCTACTGAAATAGGGGAGGCATGATTAGACAACAAGCACCAGCTGAGTTAACCAACCCCCTGACACAACTGCCTGAACCACTGCACCACCCCTCCCCTGCAGCCAAGCCACAGACCCCACTTTGCCACGCTCACCCTTGTGCAGTTTTATACTTGTTCTGTGGGACCGGTTATGCGATCATATTCTTCTGTCTATTTATTCGTTGTTAGAATGTGCTGATTGCAGCTTAATTATTTTCTTTTTAAGTTGAATATCAAAAGAAAGGGTCGCTTTGAATTTGAATCGGGGTAAAATGTTTTTGCTCATTTTGTACTGTTTAGCAAGAATGTCAGTGTCTGCCAGGTGGAGTGGTTTCTTTTTAATGAGACAGCTGAGGCAACTATCAATTCTTTTTTACAGTTTTGTTAGACATTGAACTGAAAAGACTTTTTATTGCCTCAGCTTGACCTGACAAATGTTTCCACAAAATATTACTCAGTTATCAAAATGTGTCAGCACAACAATTTTGTGTACATTGTCTACCGAACCAATATTTAAACAGTTGCAAGATTTTTTTGTTTACAACAGTTGATCCCACCTAAAATTTAGGTGTCCATTTAACATTCTGCGGTTGCTTCAGGAGGACAAAGAAAATTTACCTTAGCATCTTAGCAAATACTTCTGGAGAGAGTAAAATGAAGAGCAAATACAAATGACCTTAGTTTAAATTAAAATGCAACATTAAATTGCTTCATATGCCTTCCCTAAACAACAAAATTTATTTAAAGGGAAAAAAGTTGCCATAATGTGATTATGGCCGTACAACATCAGCAACACAAGTAAACATAGGAATAACTCTTCTCATCCTGAATTAATTATATTGCTGAAAGTGGTAAAGGTGAGGGTCATAACCTCTGCTGTCTTCTGCCTTTTTACTAAGCTAATAATGTCCATATAACACAAATACACAGTAAGCAAAGTTACACATACTCATACACACTTGTGCACAGAAGCCTAACATCTTTTCCACCCGGCATGCAATTCCAGAGTTATAGAAACAAATCTGGTGGAGAAGTTTTTCTTTACTCATGTTTTTACAGATGTTACTCACACAACACACATCTTCATCTGTGTGTCTGTGTGTGCCAACAGCAATTCTTGCTGGCAGTGTTTCTCAGGGTCAGAGCAGCAGTATACTGTGACCTCTAACCTCTCTGTCTCTCTGTAAATCATAACAGCTCTCAGCCATCGTACTATGAGAACAACATGCACACACTTACAGCTGACCCCATTCATTATATGTGATTCCCACAAGCTGTACAATTACACACAGAGAAGCACGTACTCACACAAATTGTACAGTCCACCTCAGAAATCTAAGTTTTGTGAATTTTCACTTTTTTCGTTGTTTATTTACTTTTTTCCAAGTTTCAACTTATATCTGATTTTTCTATCTGACAGTACAGGATTTCAATTCAACTCAATTTTAGTACAGTTTATTTATGTAGTGCCAAAACACAACAAAAGCCACTTCAAGGTTCTTTATATTTATATGTAACAAATAGATCCTAGGATAATACAGAAAACCCCGGCAATCAAACGAGCCCCTATAAGCAAGGACTTGGTGACAGTGGGAACGAAAAACTTAATTATAATAGGATGAAACCTCCAGCAGAAGGGAGGAAGACAGGACAAAAAGCACACTGTGGAAGAGAGCCGGAGAGTAAAAATAACAAATGACTAAATGCAGAGTAGTGTATGATAACATAGTGAGTGAAAAAAGACGAGTGAAGAAGCTCCATGTATAATATTAAAAGTAGAGTGGGTGTCTATCTCCCGAATCCAGTCTGGTTGGAAAGGGAAATATAATGTAAACAGAATAAGTTCTAGTACAGAACCCTGTGGAACTCCATAATTAACATTAGAATATGAGGAATACTCCACATTTACACAGTATGAATAAATTGTTGTCATGTAGATAGATATGATTTAAACCACTGCAGCATAGTACCTTCAATGCCTATTCCATGCTCTAATGTCTGTAATATATTGGAAGCAATTATTGAAAAACATCCAAAGATTATAAACTGAACTTTGGTTTCTCCTTGCGTTTTTTTTTCTTCCAAGTAATTTTTCTGTCTTTGTTTTGTCCCCCAGCTGAATATGTCAAAACTCTCAGTGTTCCACTGCCTTCTTCTTCCAAAAACAAGCTTACCATTCACTGTGCTAATTAGAGTGTTCAGTCTCAGTGTCTCTACCCCATACCTCTACACTGCTCAATGAGAGATATTTGTTTTATATAATAGATGAGCACAAGTGAAGGACCTGTGTGTGTGTGTGTGTGTGTGTGTGTGTGTGGGGGGGGGATTCTAGTATGTGTAATTATAAAGTATTATAAAGTATTCTGATTCTGATCTCTCATATTTTTGTTATTCACCTGCTCTTCAAAGTACTGCTTCCACCTTCTCAACATGTTGTTTTCACTTGTGTTTATATTTTTCTCTATTAATAGTTCGCTTTCTCCACAATCACCATAACCTGCTGCACATCCTTTCAAGCTTGACCTCTCTGTCTAGCCAATTAAAGCAAGTCTTTTTGTCAGTCCTTAGTGCCTCAAATACAACTCATCATAACCCTTTTCTTTCCTCTTCCTTTGTAACTTCCCTTCCTTCCTGTTCCTTCCTAACTTTCCAGTAGTCCTATCTACTGTCTTCATCTCCCTTGCTATTGCATTTTTCTTTGTCACCATCTTCCTTTAAATACTTTTCTGTACTTGCTCATTCCACCACCAAGTGACCTAGCCTTCAATCCTCTTTCCAAAGGATTCACCAAATACCTTCTTGATAGTTTCCTTCACTTCTTCAGTTGTACTTTCTCAGTCATCTAGTAACTTCCCTACCTTCCCTGCCCTAGCCTTCTAAGTTCTGTAACTTCCACCATTCTCTTCTTCATCCAACTTACTCCATAATTCATCTTTCTCTTCTGACATCCAACTTCTGGTGTATAAGCAGTGACAACATTAAACATCACCCCATTCAATTTCCAGCTCCAGACTTGCTTCTCTTCCACCTCGTCTTCTACTTTCCTTTTCTCCATCATTTCAGTCATCTTTCTTAATTTACCAGTCATAGTTCCTACACTATAAGTCCATACTCTCACCTCCACACTCCTACTTTTGCTTCTCTGTTTCTGTCTCTAAACACGACTTCCCCCTCTTCTCTTCCTTTGTCTTTGGCTAACAGTAGCACAGTTTCCACTACCACCCTGTTGGACAATGTTGATGTTAACCTGAGCCCTCACCCAGTTATTAGAGAAATCTTACTGGTTATCTGCATGTTTGATTAGGAAAATTTTCAATGCAATATGCCCTCCCTGATGCAACCCTCCCCATTTATCAGGGTTTGGAACTGGCACTAAGAGCACTACAAGGAGCTCACTGGATTGTGGACTTTCAATGTTGGGTTTAATCAAACTCCAAAACTAACCCATAATTATAATTCAACAGAAAACAGAACTCGGAATGTTAGCATAATCACAGAAACAAACAATAATAAAACTTAGTCTAACAATAGTAATTAAAACTAGACCATTATAAAAACTGTGAAAAGCAAACTAACCAGAAAACCAACAAAATTTATCAGACATAACACATGGTCATGGTGGGAGCCCAGCTGTCATGGGACAAGACACAGCCCACACCCTGGATATGTCACCAGTCTTTCACAGAACTAACATGCATAACCATTCAGACTCATATTCACACCAGTTAACCTAACCTAAATGTCTTTGAACTGTAGGAGGAAGCTGGAGCACCCAGAACATAGCAGAGAAACACTGGCCGTTAAATATAGATAAAGTAATTCCACAGATCAAAACAGAGAAACAAGCTTAGGCCAAAAACTGTATTGGAGACGAGAGAGAGACAAATCCCTTGAGAACTTGCGTGGTTAAATTTACATTACGGTATGTCCTCTTCTGCCTGGATTCAAAGTCCCAGAAAAGATTTCTGCAAGTCAATATTTGTGTGGATGCCACAGCAGCTGCAAACTGGGTTTATAATATTTGCTTTAATTTTCCCTTTTCTTGATTATGTTTTCCACTTTAACATTGATTGCAGCTTTTTGCAACTCCCACTGCAACCTCAGATGTGTGAGCTTGTGCACTGCAGTGCACATAATGTCATTCAGTATATGATGCAGGAAACACATACTCACATAAACTTACACAAAACCTATTACAAATGTTCAAGCAAACACACACATACACACGCACAAGGCTGTCTGAAAGCTGATGAGGAGGTGACTTTAGTTTGACTGTTCTGTCTGGATCTGGAAGGACATACTGTCATACCCAATGATACACATGTGTATACACACACTGTCTCTTAGTGTGTCTTGGCAAGCTGAAAAGTGTCAACCCTGAATGCCAGTAACAAAGACGCATTTTGTTCATTTCATTTTTAAATGTACTATACTTAATACATTAATGTTAGACGACCAGAAAGAAAAACTCAGAGTCAATATTAATTTTAGACAAGGCGTGACTTATTTGTTGCAAGGTAAATTACATCCATTATAATTAATGTAATCTCTGAATACTTTGGGACTGATATATTTCTTATAAACTCATTAAATTCATTACATTCATTGTGTGGTGCAGCATGGAAAGTATTGAAAATACTGAATAGAATGTGATAAGGCACTGCCATGTCACTTTTTTGGATAATGATTGTTAGATAAAAGAAATGGGAATAGAAATTATTTAAATTATTTAACTAAATAAGAAGAAATGAAGAGCAGCTCACGGTCTGTATTGAGCTGTCATCACACTATATCCAAGTACCACAAATGGAGAAAAATGACAATAACAGAAAAGGTTTAAATTTTTTTTTATTCATTCTCAATATAATAATGAGTTTTAAAAACACATACTGTGCTGTCATCAGTCAGTCCAACCATTCATTCATTCTGTGTGTTAATGTAATGTTTTATACCTTGTCTCTCACTTAGTGCAGTGGGTCATTTCATATTGTTAATGTCCTATTGTTTGTTTGTTTTTTAAAAAAAGATTGGTTTTTAAAAAGTCAAAAAGTGGTTTGACTGAATCTTTCAGGTCTTAGCACATGGCCAAAATTATGGTTCAAGACTTCTATGGTGTTCAATTTGTGATGACTTTTGGAGTCTGGCTTATTAAAAGACTTTAAAAGACTCTTCGGTAAATTATAGTTTAAGCAAGCTTGAATTTTTTTCTGTTCTGTCTCACTTTTATCACCTTTTCTCTCTCTTTTCATCATTCACTCTATCTCATGAGTTTTTATGGATGTATCCTTCTCTGCATCCCCATCCTTTTCAAAATTACATGCCTTTCAATACAATCTCTTTCTCCTCATTCTCTCTCTTTTTAAATTAAATGTCTTCATAGTTCAGCCACCCCACCCCCTCTCCACCTTGTCTGCTTAACAACATAGTACTTTTTTCCAAGTTTTTTTTCTCCTAATTTCTTGCTTTTATACTCATTGTCCCCTGATTTACATACTATGTTTGTTCTTCTATAAGTACTTCATAAACAAACGTACCTCTTTGTGTTTGTTCTTCTCCCTCTACTCCCCTTCTCCCTGTATCATCCATTCTCCTCTTCCTGTCTGACCTCTTGTCAGTCAGCTATGTCCTCAGCCAGCTGGCTTGTCAGCACTAATGAAAATCTTTTACACTTTAATAACCAGGAATAATGAGGCACCCTACCACTCACAATGTGTGTGCCTGTGTTTGTGTGTTGCTGTAAAATTCAAGTATGTTGATATTTGCATTTTCTGTATGTTTATGTTTATATTGACAAGTTGATTATATATGTTCTTTTGAGGGGCAATGTCCCAGGTTGCATGATGTTTTCTCTGGAAAACATTTCAAAGCATGCGCATAATTTAGGTTTTAAGTTTGTATTCCTGTCTGAATCTGTCTGTCTAGGCTACAAGGATCTGTTACTTTTTGAGAGTAACCTGTGAGTAACCTATGATCTTATAATAATGCACATGGTTTTATAAAGGGTTAAAAGGGGAATGTCCACAAAGAACTTTTAAATGCAGGATATCTGAGTAAAGCAATTTAGCAAAAGAAAAGTAAAATGGTAATTGGCCTGTATTTGTATAGCGCTTTTACTAGTCCCTAAGGACCCCAAAGCGCTTTACACAACCAGTCATCCACCCATTCACACATTCACACACTGGTGATGGCAAGCTACATTGTAGCCACAGCCACCCTGGGGCGCACTGACAGAGGCGAGGCTGCGGGACACTGGCGCCACCGGGCCCTCTGACCACCACCAGTAGGCAACGGGTGAAGTGTCTTGCCCAAGAACACAACGACCGAGACTGTCCAAGCTGGGGCTCGAACCGGCAATCTTCCGATTACAAGGCGAACTCCCAACTCTTGAGCAACAATCGCCTGGGTATAGGGTATAGGGCGAAAGACTAATCGGTCTTTCGCCCCTATACCCAGGTCGGACAACCGATTTGCACGTCAGGACCGCTACGGGCCTCCACCAGAGTTTCCTCTGGCTTCGCCCTGCCCAGGCATGGTTCACCATCTTTCGGGTCCTATCGCACATAATCAAGCTCCACCTCCCCGTAAATTCTATCTTTTCATTATCAGTACCATCTCTAAAACACAGTGCAGACTCTGTCATGGTTGGGGGCTAGTTTTACCAGTGTTGGGGATCATGTCTAAATTGATGAACTAATTAATGAAAACAGAAAAGTACAGTCAGATTATACAAACTTCCAGTGTATATCTGGATAGAAAAACATAAAATGGAACACTATTAGTCATAGTCTCAACATCATTGAATAGTTATCTTGACAGATAATGGAATAAACAGCAGCCAGTGTCCAAAGAAGACCTTTTAAATGTTCTTCAAGAAGCTTGAAGAACTATTCTCAAAGATTACTTAAATAAATTGAAAGAAGAAAGCTTCCCTAAGAGAGTTCAGGCTGTTGAAGAATAAAGGCAGTCATACTAAATACAGATATTCAAGGTTATTATAATTCCAATTTTTGGAATTTACCTATTTCCATGTTTTCCGAGCAAAAATTGACGTCAGTCTCTAATCCTGAAATCCTGAGCTGGTGTCACTGCCAACATATGGCAAATGTAACATAGGATATGCACTTTAATTTGTTCAGATTGACTGAAATTGCTCCACATTTGCAATCTGCTTTGCAATCCACGCCCACCCCAGTTCCTTATGAGTGTCACATTGCAATTGTTATCACTGATAGCTACTTTCTTTGTCTTGCTGTTCTGTCTCTCTCTTGTTTTCCATGTAAGCACACTCCAGGATGAAGAATGGGACAACCTATTGTTGGATCCTGGTTTAAACTCCATATATTTTTTGTGATACTATCATAACCATAAATAGAACTCCCATGCTTTGTTAAACATTCAATATTAGGTGGGATTGCAAAGGTATTTTGGGTCATGAGCTCAAGAGAATGAGTCATGCTGAACTTGATGATCAGCTTCTAGTTTAGATCAGATGGAATATATGTGAGCTTCAGTGCCCTTCTAAGGATCCACTGTCACTTTAGAAATACTCTAACTTTCAGGCCAAAACTGCACTTTGTCCTTATGAAAACATATCAGTAAGTTGCAAGTATGTACCTCTAAACATGCTAAAATAAGATACTGAGCATACACATTATAGCTGGTAAGCATAACGACAACCACTGTTAAAACACACAGATATACAGACAAGCACCACTGTCCATTATTGCTTTAGGATTTAAACATGTTGCTGAACAATGAAACAGAAGAGTTTGTCACTGGAATCTATTTGTTATTATATTCAAGACTCTAAGGAAATTAACCAACTATAAACTTTTCTTTTTACTTGTTTCTTGACTAATCACAGGGTTTGAGTGACAAACATATTGAGTCTACAGATATAGGTCATTAATGTTCAGCCATACACACAACAAATTTACATGAAAAATAGCATTTTGTAAAAGTTTCCACCCTTTGGTTATTCAATCAGGGTTGCTTACATACTGTTGTAGCCTTGGGCTGAAAGGGGCTGAGAGATAAAAGCAAGTTGGAAAGGGAAAATTAAAAAAAAGACTCAAGTAGAAAATTAGATGGTATTCATTGTATTGTTAATGGGCTTGTAAAATGACAGTTTCCATTAAACTAGATATTGTAAAGTGTGATTATTCTATGTTTGTTTTTTTAATTAGAAATTTCTGGGCCCTCAGACCCTAAATGGTAATTAATTATTTTTGCTGAGTTCTCAACAGAAACACAGCTTTATGCCCTGTACCCACCATTGTTAATGGATGTGCATCACCACACATGTACACTGGTCATAGGCCTCACAAATATATTAGACATAAATTTGTCTTTCTACCACGCAAATACCCACATAAGCTTAGACTTTGTGGGAAAATAAGCATTTGGCACAATTTACAAGTGTTTGCAGGAGTAATTCACTAGCTGGGCCCACGTCCTCATTTTAGGTTTGACAGCGTTTTAGTAGGTAAAGGTGAATGCTTGGACATGAATTGAGCTGCGGTTTGGGGAAGGCCTCGAAGGGGACTGGTGACGGCTCCCAGGCCTGGCAGATCCCCATGTACTAAATAGGAGTGAAGAAGTTAAAGAACTGAGAACAAGGAGGCAGGGAGGGTGGGGCATGTAAATGAGAATGAACAGTTTGCAGAACTGGGGGGAACCTATGACAACCGGAAGGAGCGTGTTTGGAGGCGTGGTCCCGCTCCTGAAATTCAGATACATAATCTCCAACAAAAACATGAAACCCACAAGGCCATATGAGTGTGTGTGTATTGTACAAATTGATGAGAAGTGTCCAGTCACTGTCAGAGGTCTTTCTCCAACCTGCCTAGGCTTTCAGGCTGGCATGGACATAAAAACACATGCACATTGCCAGCCAAGGTTCTGTCAGACAATGTATGTATTAAATAGTCACAAGGCACCGAGCCAGGTGGGCACCAACCTTTGCAGCCTCCAGACTGCCTGGATGATGTCTACACTGCAAGACTCAGGCACAAGAGGAAAAGAAGGAAAAAGGCACAGATGGAAAGCTTAAACTGCTCTAACAGGTGTTATTGGTGAAAGTTTACGTGCATGTGTGTGTGTGTGTGTGTGTGTGTGTGTGTGTGTGTGTGTGCATGGATAAAGGCAAACAATTACTACAATCTACAGAGATATAAGTAACAGCATCTCTACCAACATGTACAGGGGTTTACCTGGAAGAACATGGGATACAGACAGTAAAAAATTCAAATCCCTAAACTATAGCATAAGATGAGAGGTTATTTACTGGAAGTCTGTCTTTGTGGGGAAAAAAAGAAAGAAATGAAATGAAGCTGGAGGCAAAACTCTCAAAAAAGGGAAAAAGCCACAGAGAAGGAATGTAATGAGGAAACAAGGGAAAACCGAGAAAACAAAACAGACAATGTGCAATAAAGGGAAGCAGGGTAGTATAAACAATATATAATGGGGTGATTGATTACATAACTGAAGATAGTTTATAGTAGCTGAGGAGGCAACCCGATATCACAGCAAAGCGTGTATTGGACACGGCGCTCCAACCATGCAGAAGTTGCAGTTAAAGGAGAGGGAGACATTTTATTTTAAGCCAGCAGGAAAATAATCACAGAAAAGCGTTTAAACAGACATTATGGACACATTTACATGTATATACATATTAGCCACCTAGTTTAATAGATTCCGAAAATTAAGGACCCTGGCATATACTTCATACATTTTTTATTCACTGCCGACTATAGCTTTTTTTATTATTATCTCCCCCTGCTGGTAATGAACTTAAATGCACACAGTGGAATAGTGTAATACATGCTTTGCTGTGATACTGGGTTGGAAAATGGGTGGATGATGACAGAAGAAGGAAATTAAAGAAATGCTGTGTTTGTATATTATAATGGCTGAGTCACTCGACCAATACAATTTTTCATATACATCCATATATAGTCACTGGAGAACAAAAGCATTCTAGGTAGTACTTAACTACCTAACAGCACTACATAATTATCATGCACTGGTTATTCACTTTTCCCATTTTGCTAAAAGAAACCCCAACACCAAATTTTTGGTTGTGCAGACCACAGCACTGTTTGTTTTTGATAAATAGGTGTTGTAATCGACATATATTTACACAGTTTCACCAAATTTGTATTTATTGACTGACTTCAGTCCTTCCTGTATTTTGTAATGTTATTTAAGAGCTCATGGTCAGTCCATTTGTCTAAAAGTGAAAAGACAGAGGCTTATTATGCCAAAACAATTTGGCTTAATAAGCAATGTTTAGGTTATTTATATCACTAAACATAAATGGCAACATATTATCTTACAGAAATTATTAAGGGATATCTAGATCGTAGAAGTGGCTTCTGTAAAATGGGCTTCCATTGTGTTTGTTGTTGTTATATTGAACTTGGGGACACATGTAAAGGTAAATGTGGTGGAGGTGTGGTCCCTGGCTCAGCTGCAGGGGAGGAGTGGTGCACTGAGCTCAATGGGGCGGTACCGGGAGGCAGGTGAGCCACAGGTGGTTGCGATTGACTGATGACGATGTCTCTTTCCGTTTCTTTATATAGTGAAGGCAGAGTCGAGCGGGCAGAGAGAGAGCTGGACTGGAACGGACTGTTTCTCTTGAATGCAGAACTGTCAATAAAACACAATACTCGTGAACACAATCACCGTGTGTGTCGTGTAAGTTCTGTAAAAACATTTACTTCTGTCTCTCTGTGTTCTGAGATGAGATGAGTTCAAAATAGTGACAAAGTGAGTGAATTTGTATCAAAATGAATGGCAAATGTGGTAGCATGTGTGTCCCTGGACTAAATCAATGCATTTGTGTATTGTGACACCAGTCTGCATGACAATGGAAAGACTTTGGTTCAGAACAAGCAGAATTTCAAATGGAGCAGCAGATGGGCAGCACAACAAACACAGTCACATGTGTGAACTGCAAGAGCCTGTTTGGCCTTATCGATACATTATCGAACATCATGCATTATTAATGCATTAACTTTTTTGTCAGAGAGCAGTGGTATAATGGTGTTAGTGGACTATTTATTTAATTAACATCTATAATCTCCAGTGGTCACTCCACCAGACACACGTTACACAAGCACTAAAAACAAGTTTTGTTTTACAACAAACGTCTTATTATTTCAGCCGGTTGAGCATATGTATTGATGGCTTAAATCTTATTTGTGAGGTTTTTACACACAAAATGTCATCATTTGACCACACATATCTAGTCCGAATGACAGTGTCTCAGTGTCCTCAATATAGATCCTGGTGGATCAGTGAGTCAATGTCTCGCTCACTCCTGGCATACAGCTTGCTAAAAAAATCTCCCTCTCACCCCCGCTGGTGAGGTATGGAATGTTTATTTTCCTTAACCTGTAAGTTGCCAGCGACAAAAGCTTCATTTTAAGGTCAGCTTTGCTTCCCAAGTCGTGAATTCTGGGTCCTAATCCTGCCTGTCGCATGGCTTTTCAGTACACAAGTATAACACATAACATTCCTCCACATGTTCAAGTTCCAGTGCACATGTTGCCAACACCAGTGCAAGTGGGCCTGCCAGTGAAGGGCAGATATGATGGGCATCCTTTCAGCCCTATGAGACTGAGATTGGCTGTGTCCAGTCTGTTCCAGATTGTCTGTCCATGTCAGTGCAGGTGCTGGTAATCAGCTGCAGAAGCTGAAAATAAGAGTCAACAGCAGAAGCTGTTTGGCCTTGGCAGAGAAGATTAGTGCAACCTACATGCTCAACTTTGCTACTCAACCAACAAATACATTTTCATTACAAATGTGGCACCACTTAAGAAGAAATAAACAGTCTCTCCCACAGTATAAGATTTATTGCCAAGATGCATCGTTACAACAAATAGATAATTGACCAAACATAAATTTCCTTATCTTTCCTACTTTTTTGTGCTAAGTACATTTCCTCTTCTAATCTAAATAGGTGGCTGTCTACAAGCTCCCTAAAGCTCTTGAAAGATTTCAGCTCAGCTCCTTTGCTTTACATATTTAATGCTAGATGCATTTTCTTTTCAGTACACTCTTAAAGGAGCCAGCATAATCTGGACCTCCTTGTGTGTTTCATTCTCTAACTCTGTCATTCCTAACACTGTGACACACAGAAGAGGATATATACAATTAACCTCCTACTCATTCATATTTGGTGTAACATAATTCCTTTTGGTACACCTACATCGCACTTTGAGATTATTAAAGGGTCATACAATATCACATTTGGGTTCAGTGCCCAGAACTGACAAGGTTTTGAAGGATTAGAAAAGGGAACTAAGATAATGTGGCAGCAGGCATGTGTTTTGATCAGTGGGTGAATACACAGTAGAATGTATAGTATTGGAACAGTAATAGTGTTGTGTATGTACTCCAATTCTTTAGAAATGAACTAACACAGCAGTCTTTACCTGAAAAAAAAATGCAAACCAATCAGACTAAAAGAGTGGGATTCACATGGAATCACTTTCTGAAAAACAAAGGGAAATTATATTTAAAACTTCTTAAATATTTTAAAACCTTAAACAATCTGGATCTTTAGTAGATATTATGCACGCCTACAAATTAAATACGAATATTATTTGCATTAACTATATGTTTAAAAACAAAGCTGATGGGAAGCAAAATTGTATTTATAGAAAAAAAAACTTTTGTTATTCTCTTGTCTAAATAGAATTAAGATTCTCTGAAAGAATGTGAAAAAGAGAATTTGTCCTTGTCACACCTAAGCATAGATAATGGACATGAATGACACAACAGACACACAAATGCCCGAAACCTTACAAAGCCTTGCAATATCCAAGCAGGTTTCAGGGTGTTTCTGTGAAAGCTGTTCTGATCTGCCCTTCTTTTCCAGCACCTCTGGCAGGAACACCTGCCATACTACATTCAGGTCCATCAAAAAGGTACACACATATACACTAATAGAGATACACACATTTCCCTTCAGACATGGTCACAAGGCTGAGTCAGTCATTTACCTTGAAGTTTTATAGCACATGCTGTTTCAAAGAAACTGAGGTAGGTGTTCATCCATAGCGTGACTGTTGAGGCATGTTGCAAGAACAAACATGTTTTTAATATATTTTACGATTTTAATTGTAATTACAGTTGTAAAACATTACAAATGTACTTACTGTTATTTGTTAGTTGTAGTTACTCCTAGGGAAAAGACCATAAGCTTATTGCTATGCAGTGCAGTCTACAGTAACAATCGAGCTTATTCCTGTGCTGCCATGATTAGTGTCTCTGTGCTGTCTTGCAGTCCAGCTTTGTCCAGCTTCAGCCACTAGTAGAATTTGGCTCCTGGCTCTGATGGTTCCCATCCTTACTCCTCTTCCTTCTCAGGTTTCTGGTGCCTGAGCTATTTGCTGAGCACATGATCGGTTGTGGCCATCTTCCTGATATATATACATCTTATCTTGTTTAAAACTATTAAGCTTCAAACCTAATAAACTTTACCTATCATTGTTTGACCTGTGACTCAGTGATTCTGTCCATGTAAACAATACTAAAAAACTTCATTTTAAAATATCTCAATAATGTTTGGGTACTTGATATCAGCTTCAGTTTTATGTGAGATCACACTCTATGCCCAAAATGAAAAACCTAGCACAAACATCATTCTATTATATTATAACACAATTAAACTCAGTTTTTGCTTGAGCTAATTACAAAGTATTAACTGCTGACAAATATGAAAAGCTGTCCCTACTGCTGTGTGCTTGTGTGTTCATTCTAGACCTGCAGTTCAGAGAGGAAACATAACAAATTTAAGCAACAACAGGAGGCCTGTCAGTAATTGTGTGTTTATGTTTTATATGAAAGCTCTGTGTGGGAATACATGCATCTGTGTAAATAGAACATGCTGTGTCAGACAGAAAATAACTTTTTATTGTGTGTGTGGATGTGTGTGCGTTACAATGGATATGTGAGGTCATGTAAATGCCCAGCTTGAAGCCAACATGTTTTGAACCCACATGTCAAAAGCTTTCATACTGCGCTACTGGATGGGGTGTGTCCTGCGTTGTTAGTACTATACTACAGTGCATACACACGTTAGGCAAATGTCTGTTGGTGCGTTGTAAATAGATGGGGTATTGACACTATATCTTGCTTTTTGGGGGGCCTTTTTTCAAGAGTGACAGTGTAGAGACAGAAAAGTGGAGGGAGAGAGAAAGACAGACAGTACACCGGCCATATGGCATATGTTCACCTGCTCATCCCACTGAGCCAAACCAATGCCCTAGCTCGCTTTGCAAAAAGAATTGGAACTGCACTAATTGGGGGCAGACACAGAATTAAGGGAGGTTTAAGGGAGGGGGTACTGATCAGGCATAATTCCAGGTGACGTAAATAATACTGATTATCTGCATAGTCATCGTCAGGGTGCCCATGCTGATCCCTATCTACCACCAAAAGCACCAACAATGGGCCTGTGAGTGTTAGAACTAGACCACGGAGCAGTGGAAGAGGTTGGCATAGCCTGAAGAATCATATTTTCCTTATATAATGTCTTATATAATGACTTTTTAAGACGTATGTCAAATCAGTCAATTGAAGCCCAGAGGCAGGAGAATCCCCACAGTCCTCAGGGTATCAGCACCCCGATCGAAGTTCATTGTTGTACAGATCCTCCCATAGTCTCCAGATTGGAACTCAGTCAGTTCCAGCCGGTAGCAGTTCCCAGTCTAGAATTTAGCCAGCCACACCCAATATTATATTCTAGCTCAGGGCCCAAGCCAAGGACAAGCCCCTCATCCTAGGACCTGGGCCCGCTGAAGGTTGCCAGGGATTGGCAGATGCAAGTGGACTTGGATCAAGGGCAAATTTTCCCCACAGAGATCGTAACAACTACTCTGCGACCAGACCTCGTCCTTTGGTCTAACTCCCAAAAACTTGCCTACGTCATTGAGCTGACGGTACCATGGGAGGAAGCAATGGAGGAAGCATTTGAGCGTAAGAAGCTGCGGTATGCCAATTTGGCAGCTGAGGCAGAGGACAGAGGCTGGAAGATCAAGGTGCGCCCGGTGGAAGTGGGGTGCAGGGGCTTTGTTGCCAGTACAACAGCAAAACTGATTAGAGAGATTGGGATCAGAGGACGGGCGCAACGGCAGGCTATAAGAGAATTAGGTAACACTGCTGAGAGGACCAGTCACTGGCTATGGCTAAAAAGGGCTGACATCACTTGGGCAGCTAAGGCAGTCAGCTAACCGCGAGACACAAGCCCAGGATTGATCAACCCGTTGTGGGGCTGCCTCAGCAGGGGGCGTCAAAAGGGTAAAACATAACATTAGAAATTTTGCTGGTTGACTGATACAGCTGTCTCAGGGCCTCCTGGGGACTGTGCAGTTAACCTCATGGTAGTGAAACCAAAAGGAGGAATGAAAGAAAAGAAAAGAAAAATGTTCAGCTCTTCTCCCCTCTGCTCTTCTTCCCTTTTCTGGGAGGTAGTGGGGAGGTAGAGCATACAGCCCGATCCGGTGGGGAGGTGTAGGAAGCCAGATCGGGTGCCCCCCTTCCGGCTCTCCTCTCTGCTCTCTCCTATCTTGTCCCTTTTGTCTTACTTCTCTCTATCACCTTTTCTATCCCTTTGAAGAAGTGAGGCTCCATAAATGTTAAAGAGTTAAATATTATTTCTCAGTTGCAGTGAATAGATAGAAGAAAATAAACTGTAGAAAACTAAACAGAAGAAAGAAGGGAAATAACAATTTACCATAAACCAGTGACACACTCCTTGGCCTGATCAACCCTGGCAGGGCCTCCTTGGATGAGGGTGTCTAGTGATAATGGCCGAAACACCCAATGAATCCAAGGTCCACTACTGACGATGTGTCCCAAATTTTAATATGAGATCAGATCTCTAATTCCTAAACCTAACCAAGGAAGAAATAATGGCAGATTAGCTTGGGTAAAAGACCGAAAGTTGAGGCACACAACGATGCGTGCCGCTGGTAAAGTTTGTGGGCTGCCTTTCCTCATAACAGCCATCCCTCAAGATTTTCTCCATTTAAAGCAATGCATTATCAGGGATTGTAACGTCTAGTCCTTTTACTGAAACTTATCGTCTGTAATTTACTATCTACATAGATATTAATCTGATGACATGAAAGTTCTGCATCTGGAAAGCGACTTTTTTCAGTCAATTTAGGACTTGAAATCCAACTCCAGTCTTCCACTATTATTACATTGTTTGGTCAATCGACCTATCATTCTACTGGAAAGTCAAATACATAGCCCAATCTATGTTATATAATCTACAGCATTGATACTGCATTAAGATGTTCATTAAAACCTGTTGGCCTCACATTAACCTTTTATTACAGGAGCAGCCATAATAATTGTATACACACATTGCATACGGTTAAAACTGCATACACGCTTACAAAACACATATAGTACATATAATCTAGAAATAGGCTTGAGTGAAGGCCTGAACGTATTCAGCTTCTTGTGCAACCTGTTGCATTTGAGTTTGCTTAGCAACAGATGATAGGAGATGGGTCAACAGGAGGACAAGTCTACGGGGATCTCCAGGGTCTGAGATCACCACCATATTTGGAAAGAAGATGCTAGAAAGAGGAACTTCTGTGTCTGACTTTAGCTCTAAAAATTGATTATTGTCTGTACAAGATGCAAATGATGTTCTTAGAAATACAAAAATATGTTATAGAACGCAAGGGGGGCGTCAAACCCCGACGTTATAAAAACCTTTCTCTGTGTATTTTGGGAGAAGAACCCCGCAGATGTGATGCTGTGTGCTTCTTCCCACGTGTGTGTTCAATAAACTCATCTGTTTGATTGCATCCTTCTGGGCCTCTGGTATTTTGGTTTGGTTCTCAATATCTCGAATCAGGACACAGCCCATGCTTTAATCCATTCCTTTAATGATCTGTGAAGACAAGGATTGTCAGGAGGAGGGGAAGAGAAAGGGGGAAAAAAAGGAAGGTTGATTTAGATGATAACCCTTATTAAGGGGCTCATTCCTTAAAAGTCCCGCAAAATAACCTTTTTTAAAAAAAATAAATAAATAATAAAATTTAAAAATAAATTCAAACTCCACTTTCAGTATTAAAAGAAATCTCTTATATGGATTGATGCTTTTACTAAACTCAATTTTAATCACTCTGTATCTTGTAAAATGTGTAAATGGGCTTGGTGTAGGCGGTGAAGAATAATGTCTTCAGTTTGTCTCTAAATTCTCTATAAAATAAAACATTTAGGCAAAATACAGTAGAATCAACTTTTCCGACAATGGAATTATTCTCTTGCGGTACCTCAAACTTAAAAAGCTGACAGATGAAAGAGCTAGATAGATCTATGACACATACACAGAAAAGGGTAATTAACAGGTCATTACCAGCAATGCTGCATTATGGAAAGGCAGGTTTAGTGACAAGGTTAATGTCATCATTAACAGTGTGCTGTTGATCTCTGTAGCTGTATGCAGTGATACCACTTTTTATGACTTTGTATAACTTCTTTATTAATGTAATTTATTTAAATATTTGATTCATAGATACGTTAAGCTTAATTTTAATGTTTGGGCATGTGTGTGTGTGCGTGCGCACGTGCGTGTGTGTGTGTGCGCACGCTTGCATGCATAAAATGGCGGCACAGTACACATGCATACTCTTAAGCTATCAAAACTAAGAAGTTTACAAGTCATTAGCCATGTGTCATCAGACAGTTTGGCTGAATAAGCCACTGATATAATTTACATTTCAATCCATCTTTATTTCGCACAAACACATGCTGAGTATCAGGACTGTTAAATAGTTGACAAATAACAGAGCTGTGGAATCAGTTTAGACAGCAGGGTAAATAAGGAATGCTGGATAAAATGATTCCTGCTGTGTTT
Source organism: Oreochromis niloticus (assembly GCF_001858045.2). Classification (NCBI taxonomy): domain Eukaryota; kingdom Metazoa; phylum Chordata; class Actinopteri; order Cichliformes; family Cichlidae; genus Oreochromis; species Oreochromis niloticus. Next base: position 13,795,522 of record NC_031970.2, read on the forward strand.
GAGATTGTGCAGTGAATGTATTATTTTGTATTCTTGTCTGTTACTATCTCACTATTTATGTTTTTTTTTTCATTTTTATGGTTTCTTTCCCACTTTCCTTTTTGTTGTCTAACATATGTGCATGGTACACTTTATTCTATATGCTGTCCAGTTACTAATGTCCTGCTGTTGTTGCAGATTTAGTTATAGTGAAGACATCAAACCTTACTGACTACAAAATTCTAATCTAAAAAAATTTCTAACAGTTTGTGTCACAGGCTGGGTCTCTGACCCAGCGCTCTGAGTACATTTTGTATTTGTCTCATTTTAGATTTGTGATTAGTTCATGTGTCATTCCTATTTAGCTTTTAGTTGAGGTTAAAGGCAGTCATTATTTATTGTTTCTGTGTTTGGGTTCTTGTATCGTTCATCACGTGTTAGGTCTGTTAAGCTTGTGTTGTCATGTCTAGTTTCAGTGTTTCCTGTTTTATTTTGAAGGAGTCGTGTGTTCTTTGTTCATTGTATTTAGTTTCACTTCCCCTGTCCTGTCATTAGGCTCATGTCAGTCAGCTGTTCCCCCATGTGTTCCCACTTCCCCTAATCACCTCCTGTGAATTTAAGTCCACTGTTTTCAGTGTGTCATTGTCAGATCGTCTGCTTTGTTTCCAGGCCAAGAGTTTGTGTCAAGTTTTCTCATGTCAGGTCCATGTTTCTGTTGTAGGTTTTTATTTAATTTAGCTCACCCAGTTTAGTTTATTGTTAGTCTTGCCTTTTGCCTTTCTTTTGCAGTTATTTTGCCAGCCTCAATAAACGGCTCGTTTTTGGTTATTCAAGTCACGTTTCACGTTTTGTTTCGTCTGCATTTGGGTCCACTTTTCACTCTACACACAGTCATCCCTGCTGATTGTGACAGTTTGTGTGTTTTTGTTGTTTGTTTTTATATTAAACCCAATCAATGCATTTGAGTACTCCGTTTCTTTTGTTGTTGTTGTAACAGATAATGTTATTTAGTTACTTTTCAGATAAGAAGATTTATACTCTAACCCTTACTTTGTACTAGGGCGATTGTTAAAAACTGTCTGTCTGCTACTAAGGAGCTGCACTTTATATTCGGAAGAAGCACATGCAGGCAACATCCAAATCTATAGCACTTATGGCCTGCTGAGGAGGGGATAGATGCTATGGCTCACTTTTAGCCACACTAAAGCTTTCACTCCAAAGAAAATGAACAAGGTTGGATAAGATGCTACCAAAATCAACCTGCTATGCAATGCGGTTAAATTGGTACATGCAGAGGTAAATGTACAGTCAACTACTGTCACTTGGTACGGAGTTGAGAGGACTAAATGCATGATGCAGAAACAGTGGAATCAAATCAAAAGGATAATTTGTTCCAAAATAAAACAAAGAAACCAAACAAGAAGAACACAAAATGAAATCAGGGCCACACATCAGGGAACATCAACAGATAGCTTGAGACATGGGAGACAAGACTATAAAAGCTTTTGGAACTGACTACAGAAGACAAGTAGGTGTGGAACAAAATGTGGATTTAATTAATTAAGAACAGGTGAAAACAATTGGGTAATCAGGGGAATGCAGACAGGAAGTACAACAAACACAGGGGATGAAAGAAACTAACCTTAAAATAAAACATGAAAAAAAGAAACCCCACAAAAACAAGATGTCACGTTAACATGAAAAACGCAGACAGGGAAATGTGCTAAAAGACACAGGTGCCAGAAGAAGGAATCAGTATGAAAATACTGCAGGACAAATAAACTTACAACAAGACAGAAGCCCAATAAAACACAAATTGCATGAAATGAAATTAATGAAATTAAAGCAGGGACAGAGAGATGCTATTTGTAGGCCATCAACCTGTTCACGTTTCAAATCAGTCTTCCCCATTCAACAACACACCTACAAAGGAGAAAAAACTCCAGCATTGCATTAAAATGTGATATTAAGGCTTCAGCAACCAAAGTTAAATGTAGCAGGGTTGCAGTCTTCTTTTCTTATATGTCTCTCTGTACCTTCCCTGCAGCTTCAACCCCAGAGAGACTGTGTGTGCTCCAAGACCTGTCCAGGTGATCTGTTCAAGTGTGCCCTGCCTGGAATAGCTGGTGTAGGCTCTAGCCCCTCCAATAAGAAAAAGAAAATGGATGGATTCTTCATGTGTTACTTTTTTCAATGCCGTGTGCCAGGAGAATGCAGAGCAGCTACCTAATAAACAGTACTGCAGTCTCACTGTGTATGATGCTTGATACCTTTCCTCTGAAAAAGACAGCGACAACTTCAGAGAAGTTTGATACCCTGGTGCAGCTAATTTACAACTAGGAGACTGGTGACATAATGGTATTTTTCCTAATATAGGCCTTCAAAAGCCATCTCACACCTTACAATTTGTTATTGATGTGGTAAAATAAAAAGAACCACTCTTTTATGCACTGCAGCCAGGCTAACAAAGAGTCAGAGCTCTGTTGACCCCTGCATTCCATTAGATTAGAGACTAGTAATCACTTAATGTAATTTGAGTACATTAAGGTTAGTTATTAACATTACATTACATTAATTAATGTAATTACCTAATGCAACTACATTTAGTAATTACATTGCTTAATGTAATTAGCTGGTGAGAAAAATATTTACAAGACAGACCTACCATTACAGCAACTTTGATAACAACTGATATTTAATTATCTCTCTCTCTCTCTCTCTCTCTCCCTCCCTCTCTCTCTCTCTGTGTGTGTGTGTGTGTGTGTGTGTGTAAACACCTTAGAAACATCTACTTAAACATGCTGTCTAAGTAGATAGTTACTGTGGATAGGATTACTTTGCCATCCATAGACAACATGTAGACTCTTCAAATAAAAAATGTATTCACTCACCATACAAATCATTGAATTCAGGTGTTCCAGTCATTTCCATGGCTACAGGTGTATAAATGCCAACACCTAAGCATGCTCAGTATGGTCCAGCATGGTCTGTGATATGATCCCACCTGTGCACCAAGTTCAGTCATGAAATTTTCTCATTGCAAAATATTCAGCATTCAACTGTTAGTGGCATTACAACAAAGCAGAAGCAATTGGGTACTACACAGAGAGGAGTCACCGGATGCAGAGTCAATCACTAAAGAACTCTAAACTTCATGTGGCCTTCAGATTAGCTCAAGAACAGTGTGTAGGGAGCGTCATGGAATGGATTTCTATGACTGCTTCCCAAGCGCAATGTAACGTGTTGGATGCAAGCCGCCACTGGAGCAGTGGAGATGTGATCTCTGGCTTGACGAATCACGCTTTTCAGTCTGGCAATCTGATGGAAGGGTTAGGGGGGTTTGGGGGCAAGGGTTTGGGTTGGCAGTTGCCAGTGGAATGGTACTATGGTACTTGTCTGATTACATTGTAACAAGTGCAGAGTTTGGTGGAGGGGGGATTATCATAAGGGAGTGTTTTTCAGGAGTTGGACTCGCCCTCTTAGTTTCAGTGAAAGGAACTCTTAATGTTTTGCATAAAAGACATGTAATGAATGCATCACTTGTGTGAAAAAAACACTTCAAAAAAGCTTATTTTGCCCTTTCTGCTTCATTAGTACAAACACCTGTCCAGATTAAAATGCAATTTTTACTTCATCATGATATTTGCATATTCTCCATTATGCATAACCATGTAATTCTAATGAAAAGACACAATCTGTCTCCGACAGTCAGCAAATATAAAGTATGAATCATGCATCTGAATCCTGTTCAAATTATAACAAGGGGGGGGGAGACTTAACATAATGGAAGTGTTTTAGACATTGTGAATAAATGCAAAACTGATTCCTCACATTATCACACATTAGTCCTGCTCCTTCCTTGAAAATTTTCCATAACCTCATCTCTGCATCTAAAAATTTCTCTCCAGCTTTCCACTTCCCTTTGATTTTTCATTCTGTATCCCCATATCAAATTTTCTTTCTTCTTGGCCTTCTTTTCCTCTAAACCACCTTGTTGACTGCTTTTCCTCCTGTTCACCTTCTTCCTGTTTTCAGCACATTCCTCTCTCTGCTCTTTTTTTTTTTTCTTCCCCACAATTTCACAATCCTCCAATATGAATGAGTAACCTGGATTCAGTTCTCATCCTCAGGCTACTCTCTGGGATGGTATTTATATGTCAAAACTGGAGCACACACATAAATACAGCAGCTGAGTATGCACACCGCAGCTTTTGATTTTGCAGTTCCAACACAATATCATGCACAGAGAGGTGCCCCGAATGCAGAAAAAAATATTCCTTTTCCTCATTTTTTTTGTGCATTATTATTGTGGAAAGAAACTGAGACAGTAAGCACTCGAGTGAGTCACTAGCCCTGCAAACGAGGGGACTGAAATAGAAGTTTAAAAGGTTATAGGACCAGTGGAACCAAACACGTAGGCTAACTTCTGGCAGGTTGATTTAGGGCTGAATTATTATATATCGGCTACTTGCTAATGAGGCAAAATAGTGTGGATTGTATTACATTTGAGATATGAAATTTTATGGGATGCCTTTTAGGATTTTAGTGTATCATCTTCAAGCGGTTTCAGTGTTCAAGAACCATGACACAAACCTGGATAAGCAGCAAAAAATGCATGGGTGGTATCTTCAAGTCTTTATGATAATGACTTTTACCAAAGACCTTACAAAATGTGCAGGATGGAAATTTGACCAAACAAACAAATACTATTTGTCTTCTTAAGGATTCCTCGAGACATGTATGAATGAAAAAAAGAAATAAAGGACAAGCATGGAAGACAGCAAGAGGAGAAAAATTGAGAACATTCCTTTACAACATTTTTCTTTTGCCAGCCCACAGTGAAGACAAATGGAGAAAGAAACTGAAACGAATCATTCTCCCTGCAAGAACCTGCAGCAAAGTGTATTGGAGAGAGCAAGCAACAGAAAGAATGATTCAGAGAGAGACTATTATTCATAATGTTTTTATCCATACACTCTCAAAGGGAGGAATTGAAAACCAGGAGCGGGGAACGTTGATAGGAAGATGCAATTCCTCCTACTCTCATTATCTTGACAGGACTATTAGGGCAGTTAAAAAAGAAAAAACTGACAAGTCATAGTTTAAATCCTTTGAACAACCAGTGTGAGAGTGTACAAGCGTACAAAAACTGAACACCTAACATGTTAGTGCTGGGTGTGTTGTCAATCAGTTTTGGAAAAACATGGCACTATGATCTGTTCACGGTTTAGGTACAGGATATATATTTAGTTTTTGCTGACCTCAAAAGTTTGAAATCAAACTTCAAACTGACCTTTAATTTCAAACTGTAGAGTGTTCTAGACCAGTGGTTCTCAAACTGCGGTACATGGGCTCCCTCTAGTGGTACGCGGGAAGTCTCCAAATTTTTTTTAAGATAAACTGTACCATGTTCTGATTGAGGGATTTCTGAAAAATTAAAACGTACAGCTCTGTTATCACTTCCAATATAAATGCAGACAGGAAACTAAACAACAGTGACGTTTGTAGGGTTAGTTGGGCTAGCTGGTATATAATGATGTGCTACGTGGTGGCTAGCTGTAGCTAACTACACAACTAAGGTTAGCATAATATAAACACAATAGCACAGTGAAGCTGTACGATAAAAACTTTTTTCTACTCAATAAAAGTTAACGCAAGGGTTCCCAATGGTTAGGGACAAATGCAATCGCATGTTCACTATGATGTAAACAGACCAAACTTCAATCAGGAGAACTATTGAGATAATCCATGAACAATATGAGGTTAGTCATTAATATACTGCTGCATGGGATGGTCTGTAGTTACATCGTAAGGTTTTAAAAACTGAGCTTTAAAATAAACAGTGGTAATACAAACCGAAAGAGGCCGACAGTGATCACTGCCTTTTTTAGGGGCTTCTTCATGTTAAATAGAACAAGATACAAAGCATTAAAACATGTTAAAAACACAACAGCCTTGATAAACGCAGAGTAGTTTTAACCCGGAAGCAGGATTCATACGTCATCACTTAAAGACCGGATATCCCACCTGCTGTCAATGTTTTAATGCAGTGCACTTATTATTATTATCACTTGTCACATCTTGTTTATGACAGTTGACTAGACTATTGTAATGTTATTACTTTCTAAACATTACTTTACTAAAATGTTTATTTTATATGCAGGTTGAAGTCTGTTTAAGTTCATTTTCAGCATGAAAGTAGGATATAGCCTATATCAAATATTCATAGTCCAGGCAGCCACTGCTGTTTAAGTACAAAGGTTTTAAGAAAAATTTCCATGCACTAAAGAGGGTGTAAATTAAGCGGGATTACAGAGTAAGGGGAGGTGGAACAGATAAAAATAAATGAGCAGAGGAGGAAGAAAGGAGTTCAATAATACTATATACAGAGGGCAAAACAGGAAGCCAGAAGGAGAGTAGGGATTCAGCAAAAAAGAAGAGCTGTAGATGAAAAGGCAACAAGATGAGATAATGTGAAGTGTAAGAGAGATTTTTTTAGCGATATTTTCTTTAAAATAAAGTGCTCAGAGACTTAGTTGAACAAATAAATGTTTTGATTTTAAAAAGAACAGAAAAAGCAGAATCAGAATATGAGAGAGAAGTGAGAGTAGCAGAAAGAAGAGTTAAAAGTAAGAGGCAGGGAAGCAGGTTGTCGTTAAGCTCTACTTTGATTTGACAGTTCTATTATGAAGAAAGATGAGCAGTAGAAAAGTGGAATTTGAGCAAATCACTCACACTTTTCTCCATTTCCTCTTCATTCTCTTTCTTTATTTCTCTCTTCTACTAAGCTCTCTTTTCTTAGTCTTTTTCACCATCTCTATTGCTCCCATGTGCTGATCACCTAAACGAAAAAGGAGAGCTTCTATGTTCTTCGCCTTATGCATGACTACATTTTATCTTTCAATTACCAGTGATCCCTCTCGTCACTTACCCTTCCCATTTTTGTTTGTTTGTTTGTTTGTTGGTTTCTCCAGTCAGTATTGAAATATGAGAAGTTAAGTGACACTTTTCCAAAGAATCAAGAAGATACTGCAAACAAATTCATTGCCTGTTGTACTGATTGGACGTGCCAGTCTGTGTAGTGTATACGTGATTCGCCTCAATAACACCTCATAAGAAATCTGCAGTGTTCTACCTCTTGCTTATTTGCTTTTGTAATTTTAAACACCAACTTCTCTCCCCTCTTTGAGTCATTTACTAGTTCATTTTCAATCAGTTTTAAAGTTTCAATCTCCTTGTGTTTCAGTGACTCTAAAGCTGCTTTTTGTGGGGTTAATTTCTCTGTTCAAATCCAGTTCTTCAGTGTTTCACACTGTTCTTTGATCTTGTACTTGATAAGACTAAGTACTTGTACGTGACCAAGCTATTTTATAACTCATGGCTTACTTCATACTTTAGCTGTTAATCTGTTTTACATTGAATGGATAATGATCTACCACATAAACATTATGCACCTGAATTTTTTTTCTCTCTTTTTGTACTGCTTTTGGAAATATGACAAGCAACCATTAAAAAATAACTTCAGACTCCACACTAGACCATTACTTAGAGTTATTCTAAAAATATAATCATTGGGATGTTTATTCCTGCAGTTTTACAAAATAAACTTTGAAAGCATACAATCAAAGCAAAGCCAAACAGGGGGAACATCGTTTTCCATTCAGTGGACAGATTCATTATTTATTTCTCTCAAGTAAACCACAAATTCATGTGGTGCTACTATAAGTGGTGAAGCAATTTTCAAGATTTATTAGACTAAAAATGTAAAAGTCTGTTGATACAACTTTTAAATGCTTAACCTTTTTGTTTTCAGCAGTAAAGTCTCTGTCAGATGACTAATATTATTCTGTGAGCGGGAAAGTTTAAAGTGAGTTTTGTCTTTGGTTATGTATAATTTCTGATATTTCTGTATTTTCATATTGACACAAAATACTGATGAAAATATCATCAATAATATTGATGATATTTATATCATCATATTTATATATTTATATCATCAATAATATTGATGATATTTGCCCTAATGATGAATGATTTGTAAAGACCATAAACAGCTTGACGGTAAAAATACAATAAGACCTTAGAGACCTTCAGAAGCGTTTATGCTGAGTAAAATTTCCATGCTGCCATGGCTGATGCGTGAAAGCACCATTTTCTGTAATGGGGAGACACAGGTGGCATCTGACAAAACTGCACTGTGCTATGCCCTGGGATAAGAGCACATTGTGTGGTCAGTAAACCTTTGGGTGCTTTCACGTAGCGATCCAATTTAATAAACGTCCTTTTGTTTTCTCTCACCATGCCTTCCTCTTTTCCTTTGTCTTTCAAAGTCTTTTGTTCTCTGTATCCATATCACTTTATATTTTTTAATTCTGCCATACCTTCTCCATTTTTTTGCAAATGAACTATTCATTTCCTTACCTTTCCCAACCCTCTCTCACTAAAGGCCTCTGGTTTCTCCAGCTGATATCTTTTATCTTCAACTGTCTGCATCTTTTTTAGATTAAACTGACTTATAGGCAGACTTTTTTCTTGTAGTGTACCACACAACAAACATACTGTTATGATCCAAGTGAGTGTCTGGTATGTTTCTGTCTCTTGAGTTCAGTTGCTCACCTTGCTCTTTCCCCGACAATGTCACCAAACTCTTCTACTTGGTAGGACTGCTTTCTTCTTTTGCTGCCTCACTCCTGCTGAACAAAATTATGATATTGGAGATCAAGAACTATTAGCAGTAAAACTAGCCTTAGAAGAGTGGCATCACTGGTTAGAAGGAGCTGAGCATCCTTTTATCATTTGGACACATCACAAAAATTTAACCTACCTGAGAACCACCAAGAGGCTTAATTAATTATAGAACGTGCCAGACCCAGATACCGACCCACTAAATACGTTCCTATCTCTGCTCACTCTGCCGTCATTCACTGGGCTCACACCGCCAAGTTCATCTGCCACCCTGGAATGAGGAGAACCGCAACATCCTCCTCTGGACCATTGATTAGCAGCGCCACTATGCAGATTGCCTTCTGAACAGCTGCTCCCAACTTTGAACCTGGACAAAATGCATGGCTAGCAGCTAAGGACATTCCTCTGAAAGGCCCTCTCTTGTAAGCTAGCTCCCCATTTCATCTGCCCTTACAAGGTTGAGGCTGTCATCAGCCATTCAGCAGTCAGAATCAAGCTTCCAGCATCCATGCACACGTTCCACATCTCCCAGGTCAAGCCCGTCCAGAACAGTGCATTCACCAAAAAATCATGACAAATGATTTCAGTGTAGAGGGGTGTCAAGAAGTCATTCTTAAGGAATGGAAACAGAGCAATATTGCCTAAACCTAAGGATATTGAAATTCATTGGGAACAGGTGGTGTTAAGGAACAAAATTGATGGAATAGCGAATGCTAAAAGGTGAAGTTAGATTTTGATGCACAATAAAAGGCTAATGCTTGGAAAGCATCTAATTAGCAATTGATTCATGTTTCACCATGCCAGTTATCTCAAACACACTGCCGATAAAATCAAAGCACATGTGGATAGAAAAATACACAATGAAACGCTATCAGTCATGGATTGGTCTACCCAGAGCTCAGACCTTAACATTATTGAGGTACTTTGGGAAAAAAAAGCCAACATTTAAAGAAAAACTTTGGAATATCTTAAAGACATCTAAAGAAGTATTACTGCAGACTTCTTAAAGAACTCACAAGAAAACTTATTTCTTTCTAACTTAAAGTTATTTTGCTGTATCATAACTTTTACAATATCTAGAAGAAGACCCAAACTCACCCTCACATGAGAGGAAATTGGTTAGGATTTTGAGGAACAACCCAGGACCCACAAAGACTAAGGGAAACTGCTGGAACACCAGTGTCACTGTCAACAGCGAAGGGAGTTTCACATTACCATGGACTACAGAAGTTTCTGACACCTTCAAACTGAGACTAGCCACAATGACAAAAGGCATGTTTGGAAGAGTAAAGGTGAGGCTTTCAAACCTAGGAGCACTGTGCCAACTGTCAAGCATTGTGGTAGTAGTAGCATCATGCTGTGAGGCTGGTCAGTGATACCAGTACATTCCACAGTGATGTATTTAGAGTTCAAATTAAAAGCCATCAATTACCTTAACATTCATGCCCGTGATGAGTGTATGTCACGTTCTGACCACAATTTAATTTCCCATTTACCTACCAAAAAATAAAGAAATAAGGGTTGGTTCAAGAATTTGCACAAGATGTATATTGGTCTTTTGCAACCTTAATAAGAGCTACATCAAGTGACTTAAAGTACAGCAGTTGTTCAATCTGTCTCACTCCTGCTAGTTAGTTATGGGAACCCTCTTGTATATAATTTATGTGTAATGCAAAAGTGTCTGTAAGGAAGTTCACTGCCTGAAGTAGATTGCCTAAAACTCTACGAAATATAGAGTTAACTGAAGAGGGCAAGAACAAACTATAGCACCATCCCAAAAGTTAGCACAATAGTTTTACATCACTAAATGGATATTCTAATTAATTTTAGTGTGCGGCATGTCTAAATGGTGTACATTCAGATCATATAACAATAAAAGAAATACTTTTAATATACCTATTAATATAATTTTAAGGTGCAAGGTAAGCATTCCATAAATGTACGAAGATAACTGATGGGATGCGGAGGGTGTATAATAAAGGCCAACTTGAAAAGATGACATGTTGCATAGATAATTACAAGGTAGGAATCCAAACTATTGCAGCTTTTCACTGCAGGTGTCTTTGTGAAGGATCTGTGTGTGTGTGTGTGTGTGTGTGTGTGTGCAAGCTTGTGTGCATTCAGACAAATCTGACATTCTTGTCTCCTGCTAAATGAAGGTTGAAAATGAATGAATGTTGTTGATCTTGAAATGCTGCCATGATTGATGATGATAGGCATTACTCTTTTTATGTATGCACTGTTTATGTTGTTGATTTAAGAGTTAAGTTTGGGGCTAAGTGAAGATACATAGCAAATCATAAAGCACATCTAAAGAATATTACCCTGCTTATCTTCAGTAGTAGCATCACAACACACTCTCTGAAACATTTTATAAACTCCCCAACCTCTGAGTGTGCCCTTGTTCTATAGTAATGCAGAGAGCAACTCAGTAATTTTAGGAACTGATTAGAGAAAAGATTTGCGTAATTAATTAGTCCCATTGAACAACATGTGAAAATGGTTGCAGTCCTTACTCCAATCCACTATTTAATTAAAAGCCCTCAGCATCATTCATCTGACACAATACTATTGCGTTTGTGTGGAAAGCGTGTGTATTTGATGAAATAGCAGAGGAAGGGAGGTAGAAAACACTCATCCTCAAATTAGACTTTGCATCATTAGCCTTTGAGGATTAACTCTTTTGCCATGTGCCCCCCTCCCCCAGATCATTTAAATATTTATTACCTTGTAAATACCTCTATAACATCCAACTGCAGACAGGAAAGAAAAGGCATTGATTGGTTTGGTGAGAAATGAGTATGAACAAAGCTCTAGAGGCAATGTGATTATATATACAAATTTAATCATGAAATTTCACTGGGGATGAATGAGCTAATGCAGGAAACTGAATCTAAACATTCCATAGCAGTTCCTGGAAGTCAAACAGATCAGTGACCTTAGACAAAACATGCAAAGACTAAATATGACAGAAGGGTTAACAAGATAAGATAACACAAGCTAATATCAGATAAGCCAGTGATAGACTTTCTGCATTGTTAAGTATGTATGTAATCTGTTTGGATGTGAGTAAAGTGAATTTCTTCATGAAAAGGTGAATGCAAGGTGAAAACTCTCCTCTTTGTGTCTGTTTCTTTCACCTAGCTGAGATCCAAATACAATGTAAGCCAGACATCCAAATATCATGATCACACATCTAAATTATAATCAAAATTCTATGTGCATTTACATTTTGAACTTTCCTATCTGGAAGTAGTATATATTATACTTGTCTTTGCTTGTTATCAGTCAGAGTGTGGATGACCGGAAAAAAGAATAAGAACCCAACCTTTTTAGGAGTAACATCACATATTCCAGTGTAAACAAATCAATGCATAAAAAATAGAAGCTTCTGTTTACGCATTCATTTATATTCAGCACTGAAAATGATTTCCCAAGTTCATAGGCAATCACAAAATATGTTGTTTTTTTCTTCTTCTCAGCACAGAGACAAAGTTAAACATTAGTTCAGGCCAATTCAAGATCAGTTCGCAATCCTCAGAGATTAGGTGATCTAAATGCTAGGAAGCATGAGATGATGACTCAGCTGATGCACATCCAACTGGTAAATCTCGTATAGGGCACATTTTTAGCCTGCCAACATTTGCTGTGCATCCACAAGATGCGTTACAACTAACCTTTTACCCAGTACATCCTTTCATTTATTGCCTTGCTATTTCTCTCATAGCTTCAGTCTTTACATATGCACAAAGAAGGGTGCTCACTCCCAAAACAAAGCCAGGTTTTTTAAATATGTTAAAGTAAAAATGACACAAAAAGTGCCATCTTTGTGTGTTAAAGCACTAAGAGCTACTTGAAAACGCATGAACACAGATGGTATATTACAAAGGTAATCTGGTCGTCACTGTGGCTGAAATGCAGCAAGAAGTTTACCTGGTGAGCAGCTACAGAAACACAACATATGAACTAAGTTAAAACATACCAGTATAAGAGTGGCATCTTTATGTTCACTATTATAATTATAATTATTATAATTATTATTAAGGGTGGAGTGCCCACCCAGGGTCAGGGACAAGTTCCTGCCCCAAGTGGAGGAGTTTAAGTATCTCGGGGTCTTATTCACAAGTGACGGGAGAAGGGAGATCAAGAGACGGATTGGTGCTGCGGCTGCAGTGATACGGACGCTGTACCGCTCTGTCGTGGTGAAGAGAGAGCTGAGTGTAAAGGCCAAGCTCTCAATTTACCCATCGATCTACGTCCCTACCCTCACCAATGGTCATGAGCTGTGGGTAATGACCGAAAAAACAAGATCGCGGATACAAGCGGCAGAAATGAGCTTCCTAAAAAGGGTGGATGTCCTCTCTCTTAGAGATAGGGTGGGAAGTTCAGCCATCCGGGAGGGGCTCAGAGTAGAGCTGCTGCTCCTCCACATCGAAAGGAGTCAGTTGAGGTGGTTCGGCCATCTGACAAGGATGCCTCCTGGGCGAGGTGTTCCGGACATGTCCCACCAGGAGGAGGCCCCAGGGCATACCCAGGACATGCCGAGAGATTATATCTCTTGGCTGGCCTGGGAACGCCTTGGTGTTCCCCCAGACAAGCTGGAGGAGGTGGGCAGGGAGAGAGAGGTCTGGGCTACTCTGCTTAGGCTGCTGCCCCTGCGACCCGGCCCCGGATAAGCAGAAAAAGATGGATGTATTATTATTAGCACCCCAGGCTTGGGGCACTTTTTCAAATGCTTTATTGGATATTTAGTGATGATTCAAACAAAATTCCATCCTAGATATAAATGCTGGGGACCCTTAAGTTACATATGGGTACATTCACTGAACATCACACATTCATAGCATCACATTTCCTGGGTGATGATGAAATGAACATAATATATAGGAAAAGCAAAGATAACTTGGATTTATAATATTTTTTTTTTAATACAGAGGCACAGTGATTAGCACTGTTTCCTAATTGGAAACTCTAAATTGCCCATAGGTGTAAATGTGGGAGTGAATGTGAGTGCTGTTGGCTGTCTGTGTCTATGGATGTACCCTGCCTCTCACCCTAAGACAGCTGGGATAGGCTCCACGAATGAATGGATGGATGGATGTTAACAGTGTTGGAACTAACGCGTTATTAAGTAACGCGTTACAGTAACTACGTTATTATTGTGGTAACGAGCACGGTAACTAGTTGTTATGCCAAAACCAGGAACGCGTTACTCGTTACTGGGATTTAGATAGGCTCGTTACTTCGTGTGGTGGATATCGCGGAGCTTCCACAGATTCAATAACATTAGCAAGTGGTGGAGGCCAGCAGGTGGATGAAAGAAAAGGGAGGCAAGAGGAGAGACCCGAAGCGGCCACCGGTCCGCGTGTCAGGTGAACTGAACTTCAGGTAAGAAGTTATGACCTGCAGTCTATCTGGGTCAGATATAAACCAAGTTTAGGTGGAGTTTATTTTCGTTATGCTGACATTTTCGTACTGCGTGCTAGCTAGCATGACGGAGTTTCTATACAGCTGGGTGGGTGCTATGTTACTGATGTTGAACTTTATTTTGTTCATACGGTTAATTATTAGAGTTTCCAACCGTCCCCTAAAAAACAGAATCGTCTGGTATTCAGAGAAAATATTACGCGTTTCGTACTGAGGTGAAAAGGAACACAGTTTGTCCCGGACTTCAGCTACAATGAAAAAGACACAAAGCTGAAGCTGCACAGCTGCCTCTTCTACTCTCATTCTCTCCTCTCCTGTTTCTACTTCAATCACGAAACTGATCAATGATCAGCTGATCGGCTTTTCTCTCTTGTTTATTTATCGCCCACTTTGCGCCAGAAAGAGGAAACCAGCGGATGTCGCGTTAAACAACAGCAGCACGTTTAAGCTTGATCAGCTGTTGTTAGAATTTATTTAATATTAATTGCTAGTATCAGCTGATGTTTGTTGGAGCCACAGCTGTAAAGCTGCTGGTCATGATATCGGTTTGGTTATCTGGTGAGAGGGAAACATGCAGATGAAACCAGGAGATGTCCTTACTGAATCATCAGAGCTGAACAGGTGATGGAGAAACAGGTTTACCTTTTAGGTGACATGGATGAGTTGAAGGGAAGTTATGAGCTGTTTCTGAGAGACAAATAACACCAGGATCCTTTTCTAAGTAGCTGACAGCTGGTAACTGTGCAGGGGCGGGTCTAGCAAAGTGTTGCCAGGGGTCCATGTAGGGCATTAACAGGGAAAGGGGGGGGACAAGGAAATACTTTTCTTTCTTATTCTCATTTAAAATGTCTCGCTTTAAAAAAAATAATTATCTGAGTCTTACAACAAACAATTGATAGATTGATACATATATACCATCAGAACAGTGTACATCCCTGTCACAACCAGTGTTGGGACTAACGCGTTATTAAGTAACGCGTTACAGTAACTACGTTATTATTGTGGTAACGAGCACGGTAACTAGTTATTATGCCAAAACCAGGAACGCGTTACTCGTTACTGGGATTTAGATAGGCTCGTTACTTCGTGTGGTGGATATCGCGGAGCTTCCACAGATTCAATAACATTAGCAAGTGGTGGAGGCCAGCAGGTGGATGAAGGAAAAGGGAGGCAAGAGGAGAGACCCGAAGCGGCCGCCGGTCCGTGTGTCAGGTGAACTGAACTTCAGGTAAGAAGTTATGACCTGCAGTCTATCTGAGTCAGATATAAAAAAGTTTAGGTGGAGTTTATTTTCGGTATGCTGACATTTTCGTACTGCGTGCTAGCTAGCATGACGGAGTTTCTATACAGCTGGGTGGGTGCTATGTTACTGATGTTGAACTTTATTTTGTTCATACGGTTAATTATTAGAGTTGCCAACCATCCTGTAAAAAACAGAATTGTCTTGTATTCAGAGAAAATATTACGCGTTTCGTACTGAGGTGAAAAGGAACACAGTTTGTCCCGGACTTCAGCTACAATGAAAAAGACACAAAGCTGAAGCTGCACAGCTGCCTCTTCTTCTCTCATTCTCTCCTCTCCTGTTTCTACTTCAATCACGAAACTGATCAATGATCAGCTGATCGGCTTTTCTCTCTTGTTTATTTATCGCCCACTTTGCGCCAGAAAGAGGAAACCAGCGGATGTCGCGCTAAACAACAGCAGCACGTTTAAGCTTGATCAGCTGTTGTTAGAATTTATTTAATATTAATTTCTAGTATCAGCTGATGTTTGTTGGAGCCACAGCTGTAAAGCTGCTGGTCATGATATCGGTTTGGTTATCTGGTGAGAGGGAAACATGCAGATGAAATCAGGAGATGTCCTTACTGAATCATCAGAGCTGAACAGGTGATGTAGAAACAGGTTTACCTTTTAGGTGACAGGAATGAGTTGAAGGGAAGTTATGAGCTGTTTCTGAGAGACAAATAACACCAGGATCCTTTTCTACGTAGCTGACAGCTGGTAACTGTGCAGGGGCGGATCTAGCAAATTTTTGCCAGGGGTCCATGTAGGGCATTAACAGGGAAAGGGGGGGACAAGGAAATAGTTTTCTTTATTATTCTCATTTAAAATGTCTCGCTTTTAAAAAAATAATTATCTGAGTCTTACAACAAACAATTGATAGATCGATACATATATACCATCAGAACAGTGTACATCCCTGTCACAACAGTGTTTATTTTCATTCAAAGGCTTTATGATTTTTCCTATAATGGTGGGCCGGTCTCTAGTCAAAATGCCCGGGACGATTTTTTTGTCCCAGTCCAGCCCTGTATGCAGCTCATCTGCAGTCTGGTGTTACCTACATCTTCCTATTCAGAAGGCAGAATTTCCAAGTTCTGAGTACAATCAAAAGCACCACGACTGCAGTTTTTGTGTTGGATGTAAAAAGCAGGCTAGAATCATGGCGGCGGTCAACGACGGTCCAGGCGTGGGATTTCTCTCGTGGAAATGTGCACATTATTTTTTCCTTTCTATTGGTAGGTGGCACAGTGCACTTGTGGCAAGTAAGCAAGCTAGAAGACTGGCAGTCTGGCTGGGTATCCAGTTACGGAAGCAACACATTAACAAGAGAATTCTGAGTAAAACCAAAGTTACTTTCCCTAGTAACTAGTTACTTTGAAAGTAACGAGTAACTTGAAGTAACTGAGTTACTTTTTTAGAGAAGTAACTAGTAATGTAACTAAGTTACAAATTTAAAGCAACTTACCCAACACTGGATGTTAATAATAATAAAGTATGTGTGATGGTGCATGTAACTTTCCTTCAGATTGCCCCACCCAATCATTATAGTAAAATGAAATATGGAACCACTGGGGTGCTATTATTTACTTTACGCACACAACCTGGCACATGACTTTCCAGAGGAGAAAACTTTTGGTGAGACAACCTTTAGGTTTTATGCTCTATGCTGATGTAATGTCTTGTTATTTAGTTAACAGAATAATTAATTCTCAAAGATCATTTCTGAGTCCAAAACCATAATGAATGAAACATTCAGTGCAAATGATCCAATCCATCTTTTGCCTTAAGTGCGTTTAGAAATGTGGAATATTCATCAAAATGATTTAAATGATTTAAATATTTAACACACAAGAGTACAGTATACATTTGAAGGCAATAGTAATACACAAATACAGCCAAAAAAAAAACCCCTCATGTGTATCTGACATCGACCAGTTAGCTGGGTGCCTAATTCTTCTTTTATTACCTCTTCCAACTTTCCTTTCCTGCACCTCTTTTCCCTTCCCCTTGCTAACCCTCTCTTTGAATTCTATTTTGCTCCTCTTTGTTTCCTTGCCTCTCTAATCCATCCTACTTTCCACTAACTCCACTCTCTGCACAAGACATCTTAGAAAAAAATATCTGCTTATTTCTCAGAAGGCCTTGAAAGTTTCAGTGCATAAGATTAAAGAAAATGATCCCATGAAAATCTAACAAACAATCTGTGTGTATGTGTGCGTGTGTGTGTATATTTCTGAGAGTGATTGCTTACTATTCAGATATGTAAGTATATAGACTTGGCCTAGACAGTAGGCAGTTTTTATGCCCAGACAGATCTCTAGATGTGCAGACACTCACAAATGCACAGACTGTATCAAAGGATCAATGGCCAAGGTTACTGTATGTATAATATATAAAACAGCAGTTAACAAAGGACAATTTCAGGCAACCCAACAGAATATAGAAGAGAGTTGCTCTGCAGTCATGGAGATCATGATCATTACCTTGTGACATGATATAGAGATTATTACACCTGTCTTTCATGTGGTGTCCATGTTCATATCTGTTCATGTAGTTAAGCTACATTTAATAATAGAAACATCTTTTGGTTTGTTGTCTGTTAGATTGTAGGACAAAAATGCCAAAAATTGTATCACAATGTCTATTTAGTTGTTTTTCTAGTGTATTAGATTATATTCCAGTTTACACTTTCTGAACCTTTCACCCAAGTTTGGTGACCTGTTGTTTTTGATCTGTCCTTCAGTATTACTCTTGTCCTAAAACATTCTAAAGTTTAATGTAGGTCTAATTTTTACCAGAATATTCAACATACTGAATATCAACTCTGCACTCATAGATTGTTGCTTCTCCACTGTTCATGCATGAAAAGAAGCCTGTATTTAATGGTCTTGTAATGCCATCTAGTGGAGACTTAGTCACACAGGATGCCAAACAGAAACAACACTGATAACACCAGAGAATAAATGAAGATGGCAAATATTTAAAAAAAAAGCATGTACATCTGAAAACAAAATTCAACTTTAATTAATTAGAAACATATTGTATTTAAAGAACCTAAACTTTATGCACACATCCACAACCTATATCAATATTTTATTTGTTTGTTTCTTTCATGACAGAGTTTAAAGTAGCATTTTTGGCTGCAATCTTAGGAAATTTGCACTAGGACAATCACCATTCACCAATGACATTTAATCTATATTTAATTTAGGCTTGCCCTTGCTTAGAGATTTCTTGAAGTCCACTGCTGCATATATTGAAATCCTCCTTAGTTGTACTTCAAAAAACAATAATCTACTGTCACTAATTTTAAGTTTTATTGAAAATAACATGACTGTAATTTTTTAAAACTATGTTTCCCATTATGCCAAGGCAAAGACTCAAGGCTGGACTCAAATGCTGGGCACACATTAAAAGTTCAACAGGTTTACTGTAGGAAATGAAGGAAAACATGTTGATTAAACGGGTGTGGAGTGTTTGGGAATGAGGGGCAGGATGAGAAATCTACAGATCTTTTTTCCAGAGATTTTTCTTCACTAGACTAGAAGCATCTGCACAGAGGGGAAAAAGGTGGGTACAAGTTCTAATACTGATCCAAAGAACAAGGCAAAACCACAGAGCAAGAAGAGGCTAACCACACTATCACAGTTCAGTCGTCTGGCATTATATGAGATATTCCTTCAGTGTTAAACAACAGACAGGAAATGCCAATTGCACATAGATGAGTCAACTGCTAACAGCTTCCAAGTGTGTAAGTCAGGAGGGCGGGGCCTCCTGCAGCAAACCCACATGTGAAACAGGCAAGCATAGTTAATCCACTCACACAGCCAGAGAGAAAACCAAGGAAGACAAATAGATAGAAAACAGTAGGTTGGTACAGGAGGACAAGAGGAACATTAGAGTCAAAAGGGGGAATGAATCACGGATGCTCACTGGCTAGCGATTGACAAATTATTGAGGTCACCTGATACAAGATGTGAGAGGAGGTTGAGGCAGCTGGGAAGGGGTCTGCATTGCATGTGACAGACAGTTGTTGTTGTAGGCCATGCCCTCTGTTCAAAGTTGGTTGTTCACAGTGGGCATAGATGGTCTCGTTTACTCCTTTTTCAAACGATCAGTCTCTTCAGTCCAGAATGGGAAGGTTGGCATCACTGAAAGAATGACCTTTATCCTTTAGGTGGAGATGTACAGCTGAATCTTGTCCTGTCAAGATTGCTATTTTATGTTGCGCCATGCATTTAGGAACGCAGTATGCCTCAAACCAATACTATGACTTCATCAGGCAACATTAATAATGTGCAAAACTGTGCAATGTTTTAACAATGAAATTGTGAAGGGTTTTTACATGAGGGAAATATACATAAGAGACAACTATACATAAGACAGAAAAAAAAAATGTATCAGAGCAGATCCCTGATGTAATTCTGTCCCCACCTTGAACCCATTGCACCTTTTCTTGAACATTATATTACTTGGTTATATTACATTATAAAAACAATAAGATGTATTACTCATTTCTACAGTAAGAGGTATATACACACATCCAATATCCAATAAATGATGTTGTCTGCAATGCACCAGAGACAGATACGCACCATAAACACTGCAATGGTCCATCAACAAATTCAAAACACTGAATAGAATTATATAAACAGAAATGCTAGGAATTTGTTTTTAGATTGAGAATGAACAGCCTTGTATTGCCTTTAAATTAAGCACCACATAAAGTGTTTTAATTGAAATTATTAAGGTATTAAGGTAGCCTCCTCTTTTTAAATCTCATTCCTTTACACAGCTCAGTTATGAGTCCAAAAAAAAGATTGTCTGCCAAAAAGTGATTGCCCATGGTTTTATGCTTTTTTTCTTTCTTTTTTTTTTAAACATGTCTAATATTTTTGTTTATACTGGCTGTTGCCAACAGGATTTATGAAGGGTTTTCAATTAAAATAAAGACATAATCTCTTCAGCAAACATCATATTTAGGAAATGTGTTCATTGAGTGTGACAGCGGCCAGGTGGATTCTCTGCAACAACACAATGTAAATATCTTGATCCAGTGAGGAAATACTGCCCCACAAACACGAAAAAGTACATTGAAGTGGATGGGCTACAGGAGCAGCAGACTACATCAGGTTCCACTCCTGTCAGCAAAGAACAGAAACAATTTGAACTGGTTCATCCAAAGCTGGAGTAAGATTAGAAATCATTACCTGGTCTAATAAGTCTGGGTTTGAACTGTGAAATTTGAAACGTAAGGTCCAATTTTGGTGTGCACAACATATTAGCATAGATTCATTCTGCCTTGTATTGTGTACATTTTGCTGTTATGGTGGTCTGAATGTGGGGAATATTTTCTTACAAGACTTGAGCTCCTTAGTACTATTTGAGAATTGTTTAAATGTCACAACCTACGTGAGCATTGTTGTTGGCCACATCCTTCCCTTTATGACAATGGTATACCCCTTTTCTGACAGTGGGATGGAAGACTGGCATCATGAATATCCAGACAACAAATCTAGAGCAACTGCTCGACATGAATCAAAATTTCTGAGGAAGGTTTCCAGCGACAGGCTTCTTTGTTGACCCACCTACCTGATACAGTGTTCTGTGAGTGCATATGGGTGGTAGAATTTGTTTTTTTAACACTGGGGAAAAAAAAAAAAAAAAAAAAAAAATCACATTACAGTACTGGTTTTTAAACATTGTTTTCTCATGAAAGAAAGGGGTGAGAAACAATGACTCTTGGATAGACTGAAGTTTATTTAACTCCCTTTATTGTCTAATCATCTGACACATGGTACAACATACAAACAAGACAGCAACCTCCGCCAATCATACATTCAATACATGTATCAAAAGGAACTGAGATGACTAGCTAAATAGTAAACAACATTTGGACAAGAATGAGCCTTTTTAATTTCATATACTAGTTTTAGGAAATTTGATGGGAAAGTTACGAAATCATACTATAACTTTTAAGAGTTCATCAATTTTAAAATCCAAAATTAATGTACCATCTGTTTGATTATACTTTGATTGTATATTCCTACTAGCACAATTTAACCCCAGTTAATGTCAATAGAAATATTAAACCTGACAAAAACAACCTGCAAATAATCAGAGAAGCATCATTCTCAGTCAATATGTTTTACAAAATATACCATTTCTTAGTAAAAAATAAAACACTTGGATGCACACCTGTGTCCAAAAGAATACAACCAAGTAGAGGTGAACTTACAACAGATACTGATACCATGTTTTTTTGTTTTTTTTAAGAATAAAGATGCTCTTAAAAAAAAACTGAATACAGTGGTCCCTTGCTATAACGTGGTTCACCTTTCGCGGTGCATGCTTCTTGTTTTTTTTACAGCACATTGTGTACTGCATCCTGGCTGTAGACCATTGTCAATCAATCTGGTCCCGTGTTTCCTGTACAGTACAGAATGCGTTCAGCTTGTCAAATGTACACAAATCTTCGATCGCTAGCAGTGTGACTCTGAAGTGCTGTACAGTATGTTTGTAAGTTTTCTCCCCAACAAACACAACACTGTTGACGAAACGTTTGGTACCGTCAAAGTCAACCGCGGGTGCCTTTGGTTTCATTCTATAATACTGGACTCATTTTTCTACGAAGGTTTGAACTTTGAGAAAAGTGTGAAAATGTTCATGCCTGTCTGAGAAAAGTGTATAAAGTGTGTAGTCAGGGGTTTCACAGCCTTAAAACATCTATAATAATTGTAAAAAATAAAGTTAGCTACTTCGCGGATTTCACCTATTGCGGGTTATTTTTATAACATAACTCCCGCGATAAACGAGGGACCACTGTACTTCAAAATGAGATGGTAGTTAAAATATAATTTTGATGACATATTTAATGGTGGATGACATGAATAAAAATATGAACTACACATTGGGTTGCTGTAAATTAAAGCCGCTAAAATATAAGCGAGTACAGGTAATAAATGTTCTCATTTCTACAAAAAAAAATTCAAAAGTATTATTGTAACAACAGTTTGTTCATAACTGTCAATAATACTGTGCTAATAATAAACATCAACATGACAAATTGGTGAGTCAGTGTTTATTGATCATGCCCATTTCATCTCTTTAGTCTTTGGTTATAAAATATATACTTAAAGTTGGTCCAAAATCTCTTGAGTAAAGAAATTTGCATCACTTGCTCTGTTAAGGTATCTACTCGTTTTTAAGTGCTTTAAGCTCAAAGAAATACATTGGAAAGAAAGAAAAATACATTGGACGTTAGGAATTTATGGTCCCAGACTTGGTTTATGCAAATGATTCAGATAAGACAATTACCTATATACCAAAAATGGTCTCTTAAACTGCAGAAGTAATTTTAATATACCCTAACCCCCAAGCAATGCTGTCAAAAAATAAGGTAAAAGTAGTAAATAAATGAAAATCAAACAAAAAAAAAAGGTTAACGGTATACGTTAAGGATCCTATGGGTGGTTTAAACACATTCTGGAGTAAAAATGATCCGACTAGTAACTCATCCCTCCGCCAAAAAACTGCAAGGTTTATTTGGATTAAAACCAGTGCTAACAACATGTCTTGAAAATACTGCAGGAGAAGAAAAAAAAAAATACACTTATTGAGCCTTTCCTTTTTATTTTTCTGTTTTTCTGTTTTCTCTTAGCAATTTTCCATATTAAATTAATTATTTGGGACTTTATTTGCATTCTGACATATTTTCTGCTAACATTTATCACTACATTTTAATCTGCGTTTTATCTGGGACTTGATTTCTTAGGCCACTGTACGTTGAAACTCTATCAAGTTTAAACCAGAAAATGAACCAAGATTTGACAAACTTGGACTAGGCTGTGACCAGGTATGGGTCATCTTCAGCACTGGTCATCAATCAAAGTAATAATTCTGCACAAAGACAGCATCAAAGCCTCTGTAAACGGGAGAAAAGTTGTAAATGAGAGCTTTGTCCTCCTCATCAGGACTGGGGTAATGATGGTAGTTTTTCATAGCTGGAGGAGAAAAAGGAGGAAAGAAAAGACAACACAAAGTAGTGGAGGAGTTTAATAATACAGCAACAAAGTTACTCTCTTTAAAAAAAAAGTGCTGAATGACTGTTATGCATCAGCAATGACTTAAACATAAATTAACCATTTGCTGCATTAATTCACCAATTCCAAAATGTCTTACCACAACAAACACCTCAAATTTAATCACCGAGTTTAAAATTTCAGTGTTTTGCTCTGCATCAGAACTACTTCTGTTTCTAGGCAATAACGGTGTTTGTTGAATGTACTTTCTTAAAAATATATTTTTATACATACAATATGATCAAATCCAATTTCAGTGAAGGAATCTAGAAAAACAAATGATTAAAAGTTCTAATTTTGAGAGGTATAAAACAAAATATACTGCTCAAAAATTTTTTTTTAAAGGAACACTTTTTAAAATCAGCATCAAACTACCGACTACCATTTTGAGTTGCTGCAATGAAATTTCGGACTAGCATGCCGCATAATTTTTCACTTTGATTTTCTGTGTTTGAATTCAGCAGTTTATAAGTTGATAATTTTAATTTCCATCAAACAATGTGAGATCCTTTAATTCCTAATACACTACCCAATCCATATCAGTATAGATATCAAACATATTTTTTTCCCCTATTGAGATCTGACATGTTTTCAAAGTTTCTTTAATTTTTTTGAGCAGTGCAGAAAAGTGGCCGTAAATCGTAAACATGTTTGGGGATGCTCTCAAATTAAAGCCAAATGTCTGTGCTTCAGTGTTATCTTGGGATTACCTTGGCCTCCAGTAACACTGTGAGGAATTTTGGAGTCATTTTTAAACAGGATACGTCCTTCAATGCAAACATTATAAAATATGTAGGACTGCTTTCTTCCATTTGCGCAATACTACTGTAATTCTTTATTATCAGGATGTCCTGAAAACTCCCTGAAAAGCCTTCAGTTAATCAAAATGCTGCAGCGAGAGTACTGACAGGGACTAGAAAGAGAACATATTTCTCTTATATTGGCTTCTCTTCACTGGCTCCCTGTTAAACCAAGAATTGCATTTAAAATCCTTCTTCTCACATACAAGGTCTTGTATAATCATGCCCCTTCTTATCGTAAAGACCTTATACTACAATATCCCCCCAGTAAAGCATGTCCCTCTCAGTCTGCAGGTTTACTTATGGTTCCTAGGATATTTAAAAGCAGAATGGGAGGTACAGCCTTCAGCTTTCAGGCCCCTCTTCTGTCTCAACCAGCTCCCAGCTTGAATTTTTACTTTTAAGATTAGGGTTAAAACTTTCTTTTTTGACAAAGCTTATAGTTAGCGCTGGATGAGGTGACCCTGAAGCTACCCTTAGTTGTGCTGCAATAAGACCTAGGCTTCCCATGATGCACTGAGCATTTCTCCTTCTCTCACCCCCTTTTCATTCACCACGTGTTTATACACCACTCTGCATTTATTTATTAGTTATTATTATTCTCTGGCTTTCTTCCAAAGCATGTTTTTTTGTCTTGTCTCCCTCCCCTCACCCCCATTGTTGTGGCAGATGACTGAGCCTATTTCTGCCAGTGGTTTCTTTCTGCTAAAAGGGGAGTTTTTCCTTCCCGCTGTTGCCAAAGTGCTTGCTCATAGGGGAGTTGTCTGATTGTTGGGTTTCTCTCCATTATTGTCTTTACCTTACAATATTACAGCAAGTTCCTTGAGGAAACTCTTGTTGTAATTTTGTGCTGTATACTTTAAATAAAATTGAATTGAATCAAATCCTGATTATTTCATTTAAATTCTACTATAGTGATGTGTAGAGGCCAAATGATTAAAAACAAAATACGTGATTGTCGTAATATCTATAGACTTGACTTGGGTTGGACAGACTTTGTGTTACCTTCAGAAACAAAGAAGCTGGCAGTGTAGAAGCTGGCCCTTACAGCAGAGACAGAATGAACCATTCCTGGCTTATCGACCCACTCAAAAGGACTTTTCTCTGGATGCCATTGCACAGCATAAAATGGGTAATGGTTGGCTGAAAACAAGAGACATTATTAATATTGTTATTTCAAATCATTGTCATCAGCACAAACTTTTAAAAAATAGGTTCATCAATACAAAAATATGTCACAGCAAATTTAATTCCAATGTTGCTTCCCTAAAAACAAATTACGGCAGTGGTTCCCAAACTTTTTTTTGCTAGCTAGGCCCCCCTTTGTTTTACAAGAATGTCTTGCCCACCCCTCCCCACCCCGCAGCTCTACGCCCCCCACTTTGGAAACCACTGAATTATGGAGTGATCAATTATATTAAAAACAAGAACAATATGAGTGACTGTCATCAGAGTTTTTCCTGTTGGACTGATCCAAGGTTTCTAGTTGTACAGTGGTGCTGCCATCTGGTGGATAGTTATGCCAAATTTCATGCTGACCTCAGATAATTTTTTGTGTGTGTATGTGTGTTTAAAACAGCAGAATAGAATCCATTATGTAATGCATGGCATGGAAACTACAGGGTAGTTAATAAATGTTACCTTCCATGGTAGAGATGAATTCTTTCTTTCCATCACTGTTAGTGGACAGGATCTTGTAAAACCTCCTGAGTTTGGCATTTCGACTGTAATTCTGTAAATGGAATGGTAAATGATAAATGGACTGGTTCTTATATAGTGCTTTTCTACTCTGAGCACTCAAAGCGCTGTACGCAACTTGCCTCATTCACCCATTCACACAAGCATTTTTTTAAAATACTCTTTCTATGCAAGTGCTTTCTATCTAACATTCACATGCATTCACACTTAAGTGAATGCATCAGAGAGCAACTTGGAGTTAGTATCTTGCCCAAGGATATTTGGCATGCAAACTGGAGCATACGTGGAGGTTAGTAGTAGGTGACCTGCTCTACCACCTGAGGTACAGCCACCCTAAGTGGTTCAAAAACACCAATTATATATTTAATTAGATGCATTTCATAATAAAATAAAATATTTTTTTTATATTTTATTATTCGCAATCTACTGTTTGAACATGTAAAAAAAACTGATTTGTCTTCTAGTGTATTTTACTGTATACAGCAACCATTTGTCCGTAGTACAAATTCCTCTTGTATAGTATTTTTTTTTTTTAATTTTAAATTGGCTCACTTCTTTCTTACTTATCTTTCTTATAAATCTCTAAGTCAATTTTCTTCCTGACCCTTGTGCTGATGTAACATGTGAATTTCCACCAGTGTGGTCTTACTAAAGTCTACATTTATATCTTTAACTGACAGTGAAGTATTTTAATGTTCTTCCTTGTGTTTATTAGATATATTTGTAATTTTCCTTTAATCGTGGGATTTTGTTTTGAAATTCAGAGTAGCGGAAGTAATGCGCAGCATGGACTGAGTTGTGGTGACACAAGAGCAGGTTCTGCAGCTGTAGCACGTACTGCCTTCAAGCTGGACTTAAGGTTTAAGGAACTCATGTAAGTTATGGGGTTAAGTTAGACCCAGTTTGTTTACTTACCTTTGAGAGGAGGTAAGTTTGGCTACAGAAGGCAATGAGGTGTGTTCAGGGTGTCTTTGTTAATTTGAGTTTCGATGAAACTGCCATAAACAGGCTTTTGTTTCTACACCTTTGTTTTGTTTGGGTTTACTGTGATAACCATCATGCAACATGTTTACAATAATAGAGTTAAGTTATTTAATAGCACTAAATATGTGTTAAAATCGAAGTAGTATTATCTTTTATGTTTAAGAAACGGTGATGTTGCTGAATGTAATTGCTTTTTGTTAGATTTGTATTGTGATTGTCATTTATGCTTAGAAATATTTACTCATATATGCTTAGAAGTATATAATCATTTGTAGATTGAAAGAATGTCTCATCCCAGGAGGTCTGTAACAACTCTGTGTAGCATGAAGAGGGGAGTGCGTTCACTCCTCTTCAGAGTGTTCTGGCATAGATCACACACCTCCTAGGAGAGGTCGTATCTTCTCTTGCTGATATATGGTATAGCAAACATACGTATATCTGTTTTAGGCTAAGTGCCTTTTGTTTAGATGGACGGCTCTGGGGAGTCTTCCTGGGGTCACAGTTTGACCCCCACACACAGATACACACATACACACACACACACACACACACACACACAAGGTATTCTTTGTTCACATGCATACCTATGTTATATGTTAATGAACCTATGCATATTCATGTAACCACAATAAAAGAGCAGTGTTACGGGGGAGCGGACGAGAGCAACTGGGGTCAAGCGAAGGAACGGCGCCTGTCCAGTTCTCTCCCGTGCACGTGAAACATTAAGAATGTTGCCTACTCGAGTCTTGCTTGCTGTGTAATCACATTGCCTTCAACGTTCCAGCGAATAGGTTCAAGCTACAAACCTATCATTAATTGGTCCTTCGACGCCGGATCCCTGGAGTCGGCATTCACAGAGGAGAGAACCCTAACGTCAGCGAGACGTGAGAATTTGTCATCGGGCCGGTGGATGAGCTGTCCGTTTTCTCTCCTCGACGAATGACGATCGGCGGGATCCGAGGCTGATATTACACGCTAAGCAACGCCGAGTAAGTTCAAAGAGCCCGACTCTATAACCGTGTGGTTGTGTTGTTCTCCGCCACTTTGTGAGGCATTGAGAAGTTCGCTAGCGATAGGTACAGACCACTTTGTGAGGTACTGTAGTGAGTCCTCCGCCACTTTGTGAGGCGTTGAGTTCTCCGCCACTTTGTGAGGCGTTGAGAAGTTCCGCGGAGTCCAGACTGTGCTGGACAATAGGCCTATTTTGTGTTGTTGTTGTGTGAATGCTGCGGAGCAGGCATGGTCTGTGACACGGTTGTTGTTATCATGGGTTCCCGAGCAAGTAAGACTGCCTCACAGGGAGACAACACATTTTTGCAAGAATTTACTCCCAACAGTGCGAGGTATTTATATTCTCATAACTGTCATGAGCGTAAACTAGTCACGGGAGAATCTCAAATGTTAAAAGTTTTCAGGAAAACGGCAGCCTCGAAGAGCGTGTGGAGAAGGCCAGCCCACATCAGCAGCAGTTAAGCTATGCTCTGGTGAATGGCTTTCCCCCACCCCGTGCTGACACAAAATGTTTAGATGATTCTTTAGATTGCCCTGATCAACAACAGCCTGTGCTCCAGACCATTACTTTAACCAGTTGTTAACAGTAATCTGCATTAAGCTTAAGGTTGCTCAAATTCAGTACAATGACATATGAGATGAAGTAAAATAGGCAAATATTTTAACTAATGAAGTGCATAGAGGCACTTGACCTGTTTGAAAACTGTCATCCTATTATGAGCCATTGTTGAGATATAGAGCACACCTATGAAAACAACTATTATGCTGAACCCTGTGTGAAACAGCTGAAAACTACATGATGGAGAAGCTGAGTTGGATATGAAAGTGTAAGTCTTTGCCACTGTGGGCAAAGCACGCAACCACTGTGTGAGGTTGCGTTGCTGTCTCTTCTGAGCTGATGAGCAAGCTACACATTATCAGATCAGGAGCTGGCTGAGAACTCATCAAAGAAAGGGGAAGAGAACTATGATAACTCGAGTATGTAGCGTATCTGTGAGTTCAGCTTCTTCTTTCAGATGCGCAGCAGTTTTCCTGGATCTTGATTCATGTGTGTAGAGTGTTCATAGCATCAGCATCATGTTTTTGTTTATTTGTTTTGTTGGGTTGAAAAATAAATAAACTTGTGATCATACTTATGGATCACCATGGCACATATCATCAGCCATATGTTTTATTTATGCAGATGGAAAAAAAGTGAGTGTGAATGTGCCTGACGTCGCAGTGTGTGTGTGCGTTGTGTAAATGTAATTGTCAGAAATTGTGAGAGCGGTGATTCTGCAGGTCACCAGCTAGTGTAAAGGAAAAAAAGTGTAGAGTAAAAAACGAGTAAAACAGAGACAAAATCTACATTGTAGATGGAAAATAATAGGAAAAAGGTTTTGTGTTTATTAGCCAAGAACAACTACAATCTCATTTTCTGCTTTTAAGAAAGGAGAGCTCTGTGTGTTGTTTTAAGCAGTGATAAGAATGATCAAAATGTCTCAGTGTGTCACTTGCAGGTGAAGAGCAGACCCGGATCAGTTTTCCATATGCAGCAGTCGGAAGAAAGTTATAGTTTAACATCATTGGAAACATTCAGGCCAATTTCTGCAATTTCTGGCTAATTTATTTACAGCTCCATGTGTCCCTCATCCTCACAAGTGAGCTCTCACTCCTCCCTGAAGACAAGGAATGCAGCCCCAAGAGCAATAACATGGCAGATAAAGAGACAGCAGCAAGTCCTGAGCAAACAGACCCAGCAAGCAGCAGCAGTGTGGACAAACAGCAGTGGAGAAGAAGAGCAAACCATCATCCTGACTGATTGGATGAATGACACTGTGTTTCCAGCAAGCTGCAAATTCACTGTGCTTGTGAAAAGAACGTTTGAGGAGAACTGAGGAGACTGTTGGAGTTTGACATTTGCCGCCTTTGGAGAAAATGGCAAGAAGAGACAGTGGAACACAGGACAAAGCTGAAGAAGAACTGCCGGCTGTTGGACTGTTGAAGTGGGAGAGGACAACAGAGTGAGAGTAAGTAAGGACACAGAGGAATGCTGTTGTTTAATGTGGGAAATCAAAATTTGGGTTAGCAAACCTGGGGAAAAGAAAACTGACTGCTTAAGTGGAAAATTGTGAAGGAGTCTGACATGCATTGACCCTACTAACACAAACAAGAGAGCTCATGAAGATTAGACACCATCTTAAGCATGTGAGTCTGTTTATCATCTTGTCCAAGTCACTTAGTGTGATGAGAAGTGATGCAAAGACCAGTGGACTCATAGCACATTAGTTAGAAAAAAAATGATGACCAATTAATAGCAGAGAAGTGTGTAGGAAAGGCAGCTTTAAGAACATGCCCTGCTGGAGATGCAGCTCCACAGACATCGATTAAACCTGCCTAATAATGAACACACATGCAATGAAAATCAGCTTGTTATCTCTCATCAGTGTTAAAATAGTGTAAATTTAACAGACACTTGTTATCAAATGCTGAATTTATCCAATGCTGACAGTTAACTCTCTAGGTTGCAGGACAACAGTTTAACTTTTGTGGGAAAAGAAAAGATTCTGGTTTGACCAACCAGTGATCACACAATAAATTTAGTTGTTAATATAGTAAATTGGGAGATGCTTTCTGCCTGATTGATGCAGCACAAGTAATTTACTGTATGAGGGAAATTCCATTTTTGTGATAATATTTTGAACATGCATTTCTGTTGTCCTGTCAACTTAGTGGGTTAATAGCTGATAGGCAAACTAGTTGATGGTTCTTAGATTAATGAAAGGTGACTGAATTCTAGTACGAGTGAATGGGATGTGTTGGAATGGAGACTCTAAAACACTGAGTTTCCTGCTGTGATGTGCGAGTGAATCCTGCACCCAGATACACAACTCTGAATACATGAGAACAAACGTCTTTTGCGAAATGCATGACAACATGTCACATGTTTTATGATGACAGGGAAAGAGAAAAGATGAATAAGATGGATCTGTGGCCTAAATGAGTAAAAAGTACAGTCCTGGGGATTAAAATTCATAGCTAATGAGACATGAGGGTTATGTTGTGTGTTGTGCGGCTGATGGTTGGTTTGGAGTTAATCTAGCTGATGATTTTTCTTTTGTTGTGAAGTTGAGCCTGCCAATTAGTATGATGGTATGATAAATCATGCTAATGGTATGATTTACCCTCCTGAGATGAGGAGCATGTGTCATGACTTAACGAGGCCTTTTTATTTTGATACTTTCACAGTGCACTGAAAGTTTTGTTTGATGATCTCTGTTTGAGCAGATCTGCACGATTAGAACGGAAGCGCTATACGACATGTCGTCGAGAAAATTGTTGCAAGTGAGTTTCTCCACATTAAAATGGGCTCAGGAGAAAGTCACTTATTTGGGACAATTAGAAAATAGGTCCCTGCCAAAAAAAGGATTAAGCGAGATAATCCGATCAAAAATTCTTTTTCTTTTTGAAATGACGTCATTTTGCTGAGAAGTGGAAATGAAAATGCGACAATAATTTCCACTGTCAGCAAAGAAAGAATGAATGAATGGATGAATGAATGAGTGAGAGAAAATAAAACTGACTGACTGGTAAAAGCGGACAGAAGCTGACAGACTGACTGACATCACTGTGCGAAGTTAACCCCCACCTGACAAAGGTGCAGATGGATCTATGTGTGTTTCTTTTTACAGGAGCGGAAAGATGGCAGCAACATTCGAGGTTGCGTGATGATTTAACCTTTTAAATGCCACTTTCTGTGTCTGTGAATCTATCAGGGGTGTTATTCACTACCTTGTGTTGCTCACGGAGGTGACTGTGAGAAAGTGTGTATACACCTGCGCAGCGCTAACATTTCTACAGCATTACAGTTCTTCATGTGATTTGATCATGTGATTTATACCAGGATGGCTGGTTGATGTTTTCCTACTACAGGATTTCTGGATTCATGTGTGAAGAAAACTGTGTTTACAGGTTATGAGTTGGTGATGCTGTTACACTGTGTTGTTGGGAAAATGTGAAGGTTACTTTGACGATGTGAATAACATGTGAAACATTCCCTGTGTTGAAACTAGTGTCACTTCTTTCCACAGCTATGGATGGCTAACTTTATGGTCTTTTTATAGCACCTCTGGAACCTGTCAACTTGTGCCTGATCACCAGGATTGTCCATGTGTGTTGCTGATGTTTGTTTTTCTAAGGCTGCGTTCACACCGAACGCGATAGAGGCGAGCGAAAACGCCCTAAACGCCCCTAATTTGACGTGTGTACATTCGCACCTCAACGCGTGTCCAAGAAAAACCCATCGCGCCTCAAAATTGCATCTTTCCACGCGCGTGGACCGGAAATGTGGGAGGAAGTTGTGCCAGATGTGTTGTGCTGCAGATGTCCTCTGAATAAACACATTATCTTGTTAGCGGAAAGGTATTTGTACATCAGTGGGAAAATAGCGGGACAGTAGGCGGGCTTGCTAGCTTTTGCACGGCTTTATCGGGTCAGTCTGAAAATTAAAAAGGAGAATGAATGAACTTACCAGGTTGCCCGATCTCCTCACTTCTGTGCCTCCAAGCTCGGTCCTTTTTATTCCTGTCTCGGTAGAAGTAGCAGCTGGCATCATACAGCTCTGGGTGATTAGCCACGGCAGTGATGAGTTTTTCCTCCATACTGAATGAAGAATGAAGGGCTTTGGTTTGATCTGCCCCTGTGACCTGGTTACAGCCACGTCACCGGCCTTCTGATTGGTTGTCGGGGCGCGATTTGACGCCGGAATTCATATTTTCCAACTCCAGCGGTTGGCGCGGTACGGGCGTGTGCACAAAATGCAACACACAATCTGACACGCGTGGTTTTCTTCGCGAGTCAAACGCGCCCCATGCGGTACACTGACGCGCGTTTCACGGGTTTTGGCGTTTTCGCGACGCAAATCTGCTTCCGCATGTTCGCCGGATGCGCAATCGCGTGTCATCGCGCTCTTTCCATTGACTTTACATGTACACCTGACGCTCTGGCCGCCTCTATCGCGTTCGGTGTGTGCGCACCGTAAGAGTGCATGTAGAGGATTCAGCAGAGACGGACAAGTAACATGAGAAAGCAACTAAGAGATGCAGTGTTTGTGGAATAGTTTGATATGGGGCTCATTAGCTGGCCACTACTGAGCTCCTAGTGTTAAATACATGGAGTGACTTTGCTTAAGGGAAGTCACCGATTACATTAATGTTAACTGAGTACATGGGATGATCCATGTCTGAGGCAAATTATGGTAATAATTGTAGTTTACTGATTTGAGAAAACCTGCACATGATACTTGTCCTGCTGATGCTGAGTGCTTTATTACTCTAATGATACAATTGTTTATAGGTGTGGAGTTTGATTTCACTACCAGATCTTGTTTTCCCGGCCATGATGGTGTGTATGATGGCCCCAGGCGGAGCCAGATGTGAAGCAAACTTATTATGCAAAACACACTAACATCTTTTATTGCAGGGTTATAGGTCCGGGGTGGTGCTGCTCCAGAGGGGGAGATGCCCTGATGTTGCCTGGGACATGATCTAGCTAACCTTTTTCTTTTAGACAGGAATCTGGTTTTGATGAGTTGACTCATGGGAGTGTCCATGCGTCAAGAGGAGGGGTCCAGAATTACAGAGTTACATGAAACTATGTTTTCTATGTTTTCTAAACAATGTTTCTATGATTTTTGTGTGATTAACAGTTAGTCAACGGGTATTAAACCTATGCAAAGTGGTGCATCCATGTTCAGATGAGGCTTTGATGGTCCATAAATGAAGCTCACTGAACTAAAGAATGTGGTTTGATGATGATTGACATGCATTCCAAGGAGGAGTTTTTTCCTCCTAGCAAGGAAATACAGGTGCAGCAGTCAGAGTATTGCTGAAAGGAATCTCCTGAGAAATCTTCTGAGGCCCAGTGAGAAGCAACCCATTCCAGGCATAACCGCGTCCAGGCAGTGGTTGAGGTCAAAGGTCGAGCTGTTTGGGGCCCATTGGGAGATCAGATTCCACAGCCACAGCAAGGACCACGAAGCTGCGTTGGAATGAGAGCTGTGCCAAGGGGGCTTTCCAGAGGCCAACAGAGGAGATTGTGGACGACAGATGGGCACTTGAAGGATGAGGGGAGCGTGCCAAGCTCCACCGACAGAGCAGGGGGAGTTCAAGGATGGCATCATGATTCTGTGAAAAGCACAGGAACCAGAAGCTATGGTGGTGATGATAGCAGTTTCCTATGAACATCACCTAATGCTGTGTCACTATACTGTGCATATGATGGCACACTGAAGACTGCTGGGATCATAACAGCAGTAAGATAACTGGATCCAGTACCCGTTCCACAGAGGGTTTTCCTGCAGAGGATGGACAATGGAGGAGTCATAAATATCCCCCACAGGACAGAGGCCTGAAGTGAGGTGATGGGGGTTGGCAGAGGCCATAAAACTAGAGTACTGAAGAGGTCTGCAGCTTTCACGATAGCTGAGACCCATGTTGACAAACAACAAACTCAATGTATGTTTGAATGTCTATTCTACATACATTTGGACTCTGGTCCTATGAACAGTGATGGAAACAACTGGAAGAGACATTTATGACGCCCTGCAGAACTTAAACCACTCTGCAGAGAGACGTGTGATTTACATGTCTTGCTGAGGAGCACCACCAAGCTGGAGTGTTTTTGAAAATGTTAATTTCTCTTATGACCATTAACAATTCATTTGTTTGCTTGTAGGATGCAGTTTACCATTGTATGAGATCAATGAGAACTTGGATAACTGCTAATATATTTGTCAGACTGTATACGTTTACATATGCTGAGTATAAAAATGTTTGCATTGACACTGTCAGACATGAGGTGATCATAACTGGGTACTTTTCTAGCATAATTGCCAAAAGGGGGGAAATGTTAGATTTGTATTGTGATTGTCATTTATGCTTAGAAATATTTACTCATATATGCTTAGAAGTATATAATCATTTGTAGATTGAAAGAATGTCTCATCCCAGGAGGTCTGTAACAACTCTGTGTAGCATGAAGAGGGGAGTGCGTTCACTCCTCTTCAGAGTGTTCTGGCATAGATCACACACCTCCTAGGAGAGGTCGTATCTTCTCTTGCTGATATATGGTATAGCAAACATACGTATATCTGTTTTAGGCTAAGTGCCTTTTGTTTAGATGGACGGCTCTGGGGAGTCTTCCTGGGGTCACAGTTTGACCCCCACACACAGATACACACATACACACACACACACACACACACACACACACAAGGTATTCTTTGTTCACATGCATACCTATGTCATATGTTAATGAACCTATGCATATTCATGTAACCACAATAAAAGAGCAGTGTTACGGGGGAGCGGACGAGAGCAACTGGGGTCAAGCGAAGGAACGGCGCCTGTCCAGTTCTCTCCCGTGCACGTGAAACATTAAGAATGTTGCCTACTCGAGTCTTGCTTGCTGTGTAATCACATTGCCTTCAACGTTCCAGCGAATAGGTTCAAGCTACAAACCTATCACTTTTGTTTGGTTAGTTCTCACGATGATGACGATGCTGAGTGATCCTGTCACTGAACGCTGAATAAATCATCTGTAAACAAGAACTTGTCCATGTGGTGGCTGACGGGAGCAACAATATCGGTCCACTTTTAGACTTGTTGAAAGACAAATGTGGAGCCTCATTCTGGACCTTCTGCAGATGTTTCATGTGCGTGTTTGCAATTTATTTCTAACATCACCAAAATTTGAGATACAAGTCAATAATTTATTTGGTCAAAAGAAGAGCAATTAGAGCACATGTTCAGTCTCCATTTATATAAATTATATGTACTATGCGGAAGATGATGATTTCTTATCGCCACACATTCATGGAAAAAAGCTTAAATTTCAGCTCCTTTGTTGCTGAGGTGCACTGTCATGTTAGTATGCTAAAGTAGAAAACTCAACATAGTTTATGCTTATGTTTATTTTCCACCCATAAGTACTTGACCAGAAACTTGTAGTAATATCCAATTTCCCCGGTTAATTCATGTAAGATGGTATGCTTTTGGACAGTTTGAACAGTTTTCAAAGGTGTTTCAGGTGTTTCTTGGTTTAAGTACGATGGTACTTATGAGACTGTATTAAAAAAAAAAAAAACAACAACAAAAAAAAAAAAACAGATCCCTTGCAACCTGTTCTACTTCCATTAACAGATTAGTATATAATAAACATTTTAAAAGTTTCAGAAAAAAAAACAATAAAACAAAAAAACTTCACCTATGACGGGAAGAAAAAAAAAAAAAAGAGAGAAGCAGAAAATACCTGCATGGAGAGACTCCAACTGTGGAAGTTTGCAGTGATGTTTTCATTAGCCAAAGACCGCAGCAAATCTTTGGGAAAATTCCGGAATAATCGGCTAGATGGGGCCACTAGCGGATGGATACAGATTTGTGTCACAGAGAATGACATGGAGTATATTTTCATGGAATAAATATATAAAAATGTGCTAATTTGAATGACTCTGAAAGAATGTAAGCCAACTTGTATCTAATCTGACAAAACAACCAAATGGAATAACAGAAAGTAACAGAAAAACCTGATGTGAGTGTCAGAGGTAGAGCCACAGCCTTGGTATCAGTAAGCGTGAGGAGGTTTTTGTTGGCAGTCAGGACAGTGAGCTGCTGGAAGCCCTGGCAGGTTCCCCAAATAGGAAAGTAGTCTCCAGCATCATTGGCCTGCAGGACCAAGGTGTGAATAAAGACAAGGTACCAATAAATGAAGGCAATGGCCATTATTTTTAAGCCTAAATCTTTAGATAGCTCTAAAGATTTAGGCATATAAAAAAAATATCAGGGTAGTCAGTCCCGATAAACAGTTAAACAAATCAAAACCCATACCTTCAGAGCCAAGTTGTAAAAGATCTTGGCAGCTCGACTGAACTGTGACGTCTGAAGATCTACATCTCCACCTGGCAACAACAACCTGAGGAGCCACAATTTAGACAAATAAGCTAGGAGGTCCTTCAATGGAATTGTGACTACCTTTTCAAATTTGTGTAAAAGCAATAAGTACAATGCCTTCAAATGTAACTCTTAATATCTCATGTGTAAAATTACAACCAAATACCAGTGAGCATATAGAAATGTTAAAGCCAGACATCATAGATACTAGAACAAAGGTCTGAATAACTTCTAACAAAACTGGATGGATGCAACTGATGTGCAGCAGTGAGGAAAATTTTTTAACACTTAAATTGTGTGCAGTTATATCATGCCTTTTGAACATACAGCTAAGCTTCATATTTCTGTCTATTTCATTAGAATATACCTTTCATTCACCAAATCACATGCCAATAGGAAATGAGTCATTATCATGAAAACTAACATGAGGTTCAGTGACTGTCAGGTTTGCCAACAACCTGTTCTCTATCATGCTTAGACTCTCCACCCTACATATGATGTGTGTAACAAGGGAATGATCCCCACAGCGCAGCTGATGTGGCTACTTGTTAAGGCACAGCACAGGTGGTGGTCTAATAACATGAATTGACACTGTAGCTATTAAAGCACTATGTGCCTGTAGCTTCTTTGGTTAACCTTGAGTGGAATATCTTTCTAAATGGCCTGGAGTCAGAAAGATATTCTCTCCACTCAGAGAACCTTGGTTACAAGGTAATCAACCAGTCTACAACCTAAGCCTTGACCACCCTCTGAAGCTTATGAGCCAATCCAATAACCTATGTTGCTGCAATATAACATAAAGAAAGCTTGCAGTACAAATTAAGTGTAAATAAAGATAATATCTGTTTAAGACCTACGATAACACCTTATTCGAACTACAACAAAATGCATTCAGTATGAAAGACAACAGTCAACTTACCCATTTATTGAGTTAAATATCTTGGCGTACTCTTCTTCTGTGCGATTGATTCTGTTAAAAAAAACAAAACAAAAAAACAAGCAAATGTAAGAAGTAAACTCCTTGCCTATGAAGGAAAATCAAATTAGTTATTAATCACATTTGAGGAACACTACTCTTATCAGACAATTCATTTAGTCAGGTTTAAAATTATAGATAAAAAAAACAAAACAAATAAATACAAATAAAAAGCAAACCTGAAAAATAAAGAAACCTTACAGAAGAATCTCCAATCCCAATTCACTCCATAAACATTAGAAGAATTACATATTTTGTTTTCTAGAATTTTGCCTGTACATACCATGATGATAGATTAAATTAAATACTCAAGATAAAAACACAGCACAGATTTTTGGCTTTTATTTAAGATGTTAACAAAAAGTAAGGCATTAATTGCTTAGGAATTATAGCTATATTTATATATCCTGATCAGGCATAAAGTTAAGACCACCTGTGTAATTGTGTTAAGGCCCCCCCCCTTTTGCTGTCAAAAGAGCCTAGACTCAACAAAGCATGGACTCAACTCCTGAAGGTGTGTTATGATATCTGGCACCAAGATGTTAGTAACAAGTCCTGTTAAGTCCTGTAAGTTGGAGGTTGGGGCTCCCTGGATTGGATTTGTCTAGTTTGTCCCACAGCTGCTTTATTGAATTTAGATGCGGGGAATTTGAAGACCTGGTCAGTATCTCAAAGTCATTGTTGTGCTCCTCAAACCATTCCTGAACCATTTTTGTTTCGTGACAGTGCGCATTATCTTGGTGAAAAAGTTACTAGCTACCAGGGAATACAGTTTCCATCAAAGGGTCTACATGGTCTGTAACAATCCAAATTTATTTATAAAGCACTTTAAAATACCCAGCACAGGACCAAAGTGCTGTACAGTAAATAACTTAAACAATGCAATGTTAGCAATGCTTAGGTAGTTGGTATGTGCCCAAGTAGCATCCACATGGACCCAAGGATATCACCCCCAAAGCATCACACTGCCTCTGCCAGCTTGTTTTATATGCTTTTGGGCCTTTCATCGACACGTAAACGGCATTTTGGATCACTGAAAACTGAGATTCTTAAAAACTCCTGCCAGGGTGCAGTTTTCAAAAAGTCCGTTTTTGCATTTATCTGTGGACGAGGAAAACGGAGATTTAGTCACGCAACGTCAAAGGTGTGCGCCTTTTTTGATGTCACGCTGCGCGCCACATTATTGTTTACGTGAGATGAATTTCTACAATGGCAGATAAAGACAAAAATACTGTTGCTGTTACTATCTGTAGTTTTTACATGCTCGCATATACGCACGCAGTTACTGTCCCTCCATTCAGAAAGACAGAGCTGTCAGAGTGAACTTCGGACATGGCTTCTACATTCAACACAGACGCTCTCACAACCCAAATCCCGATGTCATCGTCGGTTTTGAATAAAAATTTTTTTAAATAAATTTATGTATGATGTATGCATTTTTTCTATTCCTAAGTTGTGAGTCTACACAAGCCATATCTCAGAGCGCTGAGAGTTATGATTACGAATCAGACTAATGTAAAGTTTTCAGTTTATTTCTTTATTGAATAAACTCTGGCCAAGAGAGCCAGTGAGACAAAATCCAAAATACTGTCTTTAGTTATTGACATTTGAAATGATAAAGGCACTTGAAAAGTAACACAAAATTAGCTGCCTTTCCAGAAAAAACACAAAAACTTTTCAGAAGTACAAAACCCTGTTTACGCTTTTTCTCCCAGGCTTCTAGACTTCCGATTGGCCAACATTTCTTCATGGTTAGGATTTGGCATGTTCTTGACAGCATTTGACTTCGTTTTTTGCGTTTACATGTGGACGGAAATATTTTTTCGAAACTGCACGTGTGGACGGGATTTTTTTATTTTTTTTTTACTAAAATGGAAAATCTCTGTCTTCAAAAATACCCATGTACGTGTGGACGCACCCTTAAATAACAGAAAACAAAACCATCTTTATGGTGTAATTATTTTACATGTATTTGTTTTTTGTTTTTTTTAACTGTGTAAGAATATTCAACATGCCTCTCTGTGCAAAATGGGTTTAAAAACATAAACAACTGTGGGATACTGTTTGTCCGTGATTTGTACATGGGGAACAATTTGTTGCAGGATCAGCTTGATATTATTTGTATCCCACTGTAACTTTACTGTATAAAGAGCTAACATCTCCAATATTTCAGGAGTAGTTAGTCATTATAAGATGTGTTTGTGAACTAAAAATCAAGAATGTGGGATACTGTTTGTCCGTGAAACAAATTCTGTTGGGGATACCTACCTTGGCACCACCGTTGTGCAGGTGAAGCCAAAGGCAAGATATGCTTCATCATATTTTCTAGTCTTTGGCTTGTTGTTGGTTTGGAAGCATATTTGGCGGTGCTTCACCTGTGCATTACGCTAGCAGGGTCCAAGCATTCTTTTTTCTTTTTTTTTTTTAATCCATACCACGCCCCCCACTTCGGGAATCACTGCCCTAGCAGGTGCCATAATGAAGAGATAATCAGTGTTATTTACTTATGTTAGTGGTCATAATGTTATGTCTGATTGGTGTATAGTCTACAACCAAGAGATGCTTTCATAAATGTAAGTACAGAGTGTTTAAAACATGGTGCAAACCACTGGTTATACTGAAGAACAAAAAGGCCAGGTGAGAAAACATCTAAAAAAGTTTGGCCATGTTCTGCAATACAATTCTTTAAACAGATATGCAAGATACTGCGAAAGCAACCCAGATGTATCATGAAGCAAAAAAACTGGGATACTCTTCACTGACCTGGCCAGTCACCTGTCAGCCCAACAGAGCATACCTTTAAGTTACTGCAGACAAACTCAAGGCAGAGAGAGCCACAAACAAGCAACAACTGAAAGCAGCTACAATTAGATGACGTCAGGATGGAGCATACTGATACTATTGTTTTATTATAACAATGTGCCTAAAACCTTAAATGCTACAAAGAGAAAGAAATGAAAGCCTAACTGCCAATATTTAGTTAAAAAAAAAAAAAAATTATACATATATATATATATATATATATATATATATATATATATATATATATATATATATATATATAGCATTGCTTGCTAGCACACGTGCCACTTAATACCATAGACACAAGAATTACTATTTTGTATTACTTCTACCAGGCCATTTAAAGGAATCTTGTTGTTTGGCATAATGTCATTTGCATTCCAAAGATACCACCATTTAAATTTTGATTAACAGCTAAATCATGAACTTTCATGATGTGTTATAATCCAAACAAGGTGGAATATCATTATCAGTAAATCAGTAAAAAGAAAAGAAGTATGATGAATTACTAAACATATAATGTGCATTAAGTGGCATGTGGCTCAAACAGTACTGAGATTATTGCAATGAATTGAGTCAGAGCCAATTTCTTAAATACCCAAAACATTTGTTTTGTACAGACAATTAGTCAAAAAAAAAGCACTTATTAGAAAACATATACAATTAAATGACTACTGTGTAAAACAAGAAGTTGTGTGGTCAAGTAATGAATTTTCGTTTTGTATGCAAATCATATGTGAATTGTAAGAGTGCTTCAAGGGGTGCTGAAAGAGACAGAGTAAATGCATATAAGAAATACACAGCAAACACAGAGAGGTCATGGAGGGACCTGATGACCACAGGTTGGTCTTGGTGCAAACAAGTATTATTAAGGATAATTTCCTTGAACTCATCTAACTTTCTTACCGAATAGGTACAACCCTGGCCCCAGCAGCCTCTAGGTATTTGACATAGGAGGCAGCTATGTAAGAAGATCCACGAGCAAACTGGTCCCATGGAAGGTTTTCCTGTGCCAACACACCTAGCAAGAACATAAGACACATGATATAACAGATATAATGAGGAAGCAGAACACAAACAGTTAAGCAGAAACAAAAGTGAAAATGTTGTTTAACCATGGTTAAAGTTAAAAAGTTCACTAAAAGGATGGATTTAGACAGGACTGTCATACTAAAAATGCCTAAAAAATTAAAATAATACAACCCACCAAGGAGTCACTTATCCTAATTTCTTTTCTGTGTACATAGTTGAAAGTGAACAAAGTAACAAATTTTGTATAATATGATGTTTTATTTTGGGCTATCCTTTTTAAAAGAACACACCGAGTATTGTAAAATTAGATTAATAAGGCCTTTATCAAAAACAATCACTTCAATTACTAATGAAGTGAGATAATCTAATGAGTAAGCACAACAATACTATTAAACTATAAATTAAAAGAAGAAAAGAGAGAAGCTAAGGGGTGGAAGTGAAAGCAGTGGAAGCAGCAGTCGACAGTTCATTGAGACCTCAAATTCATTTCTTTTTGTTTCTAAGGGCACAGATATTCAAATGCCCCTGTGAACGCCAGTTGTTGTTTATCTTCTTTATCTGAACATCGCTCAAATTTATCTGTGAATCGTGATATGATTTTATTCTTTCAAATGTAGCCAAAGCTGAAGTTATTGTTAGACTTAAAATCTTGTGTCTAACCAGCTACTTCCTCAAATTGAAATCTGAGTTGAATTGAATTTAGCAATGAAACAGGTTGGGTGCATTACAACAAAATTAGGTTCTCTGGCAAAGTGCAACATTAAAACTTGTTGATCCGAAACATAGCCTCAATTAAAGGACAGGTCAAAAATACGTCCCAAGTGGGGTTAAAAGCAATTGGTTAAATATAATCAATTTTCTTATGGTTATTGATAGCATCAACACCATTAAACTTAAGAATGAACAACATATAATGAAAATGTGACTTGCACTGATTTTTCCCCAAATATTGTACCATGGCAATAAACACAAAGCAGACATCTTGAGAAGACAACCAAAAGTCTATGATCGAAAACATAATAATATCTCAATATAACAGCGCGTAAACCAATCCACAGGGAAGACATTCCTCACTCACCCCCCAATCCGTGTAACACACCTTTTCTCGAACGTTCCAGACGAGAATTACATAAGAGCCTTCAACTATCCACGTGTATAGCCGACTTCTACGGGGATCAGTACATACTAAATACTACCGTTCATGTGACCAAATCTTACCGATAATTGGTCGGTAATTGAGCTGCTGGCGGGTTCTTCCTACAGCACACAGAGCGGGTGAGCACCAGAGGCAGGCGATCAGCACCGCGAACACTGCTGCAGCTGTTCGAGGCATTCAAAACACCGCGCACAATTCCTAACACAAAACCGCTGGAGGGGGCAATGGATCTCAGCTGGATTGCAGGCTGGAAATGAAAGATTACAAAAGTTTGTTGCTGTTTTGCCTGTTAAAATAACAAACAGCTGACAAAAAGGCTAAAGCGTTCATTAAAATGAGCAAAATTACAAAGAAGCAATCCCAGAAATGATGCTTTCCTCCGGGTGCTGATGCTGTGCTCCAGGAGGTCGTCCTCGCAGTCCTCCCACTTTCCTTGGTCTGTATTCTGAGGTGTTCCGACTATCAAGTCAGTCACGTGTGGCACTCGCCTGCAAAGAGCAACGTCATCCCGAGTAGCCTCCTCCTTTCTGACGCGTTCCCATTAAAAAGACAGAGATAGCGCGATGAGACGGCACCGTCAGACTCCTCCTCTACACAGGTACAGTTAAATACTGGGCGTGGGGGTTTTAACAAGGAGAAACGCTGACCATGCATGAGTCAGCTAAGACCAAATAGATTGCAGAATAACAGAGATGAGTATAATTAAATGCAAAGTCACCCGAAAGCATGTGGAAGTGTAATCCACAATGCAATTGCAGAAAAAAAAAAAGCAAATGAATATCCCCAAAGTTCGATTCTGTTAATCTGGACGTAGCGTTTTCAGTGGGAGAAACGT
Organism: Oreochromis niloticus; assembly: GCF_001858045.2. NCBI lineage: Eukaryota > Metazoa > Chordata > Actinopteri > Cichliformes > Cichlidae > Oreochromis > Oreochromis niloticus. Next base: position 13,839,199 of record NC_031970.2, read on the forward strand.
TTCGTCACTCATCCAAGTGACTTCTTCAGTCTCAGCTGACTGCAGGTTTTCCCAATCTTATAAACAGTACATTTGCATAATGACTGAAACCAGCCCACAGAAGGAACAATGGGCTGGGAGGTCAGTTCCTTGATCATGCATGACCATTGATCAACAACCACTGATCAAAGCTCATTGATCAAAGACCTCTGATCAATGGCCATGAGTACCATTCACAGAGAGCTGGGGAATGGCTGCAATCACAGCATTGTAAGATGGCGAAAGATGTACCCTTAGGCCCCCTCCTCGATTCAAAGATAGTCTTTCCCTTTTCGCGTAAATGGCCTCCTTGACTCTGCGAAACCACCATTCCTTCCTGTCCAGAATGTGTACATCCTCATCCTTGAAAGAGTGTCCACTGGCCTGTAGGTTTAAATATACTGCGGCGTCCTGGCCTGACGAGGTGAAAAATAATGGTAAATGGTAAATGGCCTGTATTTATATAGCGCTTTAAATAATTAAATAATAATAATAATAATAATAACATGATAATAAAAATAAATAATAATAATAAAAGGAAAATGATAAAACAGATAAATCCACTCACAACAATTCTTGTTTTTATCCTTAGAGCCTCAGTGTGTCAAACCCTTCCAGTGGCTACACCTGCTTGACCTCCACCACTACCAACAGAGATAGCACGGGGCCACACTGGTAGATTCTTCTACTGACTGATAATCCACCGCAGGGAGTTTTACATCAACAAGCTGATTTATCAGAAACCTCCCTGACCTACCTTCGCCTTTTGTACCATAGCCCATCACACCCAACAGTGATGTGGAGACCTTTCAGCTGTCCCTCATATGGTTGAAGTGGAGGGCTCCAATTGACTCCATGCAAAAAAATGGATGATGAGTCTCTTCAAAAATGTTATACTCAACTGAGTGCAGTGTTCACTACAGACATTACGACTGATCGCCCTGTAGACCTGAGCAATGAGATTACTACCTCAGAAACCCACGTGAGAAACAGTTCTTCATAATCTCTGAGGGGAGATGGCCACAAAGATTAGTTGTATTTCTTGGAAAGAGGCCAACTAGAGGAGGTCAGGCATCATGTCGTTCATGTTAAGATTAACCTCAAAGTCTAGCAGAAGGAAAAGGAGAAAATGAAAATGAAAACAAAACAAAAAAAGAACTCCATATGGCAGCCCTAACCAAGCATCAAGCTCCTGACTGGGGAAGAGGCGGCTAGAAAACAGAAAGATTTGACCCAAACAGCTGAGCTAAAGACTGCTCCAACACAGACAACACTGCTGATTACAAGGATGGCAAAGCTGGGGGGACGCACAGGACAAACGCGAACCTACTCTGCCTCAGGTGACTCTAGAAGTTGATAGCATCACACCCACAGCACACACAGATGATAGCATACAGCCTATGTTCACACCTGTAACATAAGCTATTCCCTATACCTGAAAGACAAATTCGGTCTCTCTAACTCCTCCACAGGTCAGTTTTCACTCTGTCCGGCCGTCAGGACACACGGTATGAGAAAATTTTACTTTATCTCTTGCATGTAATAATGAATTAGAGGAAATCTAAATTTAAATATGCACTTTGCCTTTTACTTGCTGTCAGGCATTTTTAATAAGCTATGATTTATTGTGCTGGGGTATCAGATTATTTTGACCCCTGAGGACCTCAATGTAGTTAAACCTGAAGGGTCTGAGCCTCTCTCTCTCTCTCTCTCTCTCTCTCTCACTCAGTCAGCTATTATTACCTTATCAATGTAGACCCACAGCTGAAAAGATAAGTGACCTATTTTGGAGGCAAAAAAAAGGTCTACCACACACACTAGGGTAGTTAGATTTTACTAGAACTAAACTAAATAATTTAAAGAGGATATATTCATAGTTTTAATATATGTTTGTTTGGTAAAAAAAAAAAAAAATCTGTTGTCACAGCTTACATGATCAGAGTTTGAAGCACATGTTTACTGAGAGTTTGGATGTCTACAAGACTATGAGACAGCCGCTTTCCAAAGGTTCTGTATTTTAATTGTAATACCTTGTGACGTCGGACCCCAACACACGCACACACACACACACCGTGGGTATGGTGACACACACTTATTTTATTATAGCTGTGCTTTCAGCCTAAACACATGGGACACAGACACTCCCGCTCAGTGGTCACTCCGCTCTCCTTCCTCAACTGTCTCAACACTGAAACATAAGAAGAGTCACAATCAGTCACCCCGCCTCCGCACCGCCCCGGAGCTCACCGTGCCACCCCTCCTCTGCAGCGGGCCAGAGACCACACCCGTGCCACATACCTATACTGAGTTTCTTTAAATTTTGCCTGTGTGTGCCCTCCCTAGCATAATCATTAAAAAAAACGCAAAAACGAAGCATTTACAGACTAACTGAAAACAACAAAGTTAAAGGAGAAATAGCTAGACAAACTAATTACAAAATGCACACACACACACACACATTGAGAGCAATTGTACCCTTATTCTTATATCTCTATGGGAGAAGATGGGGACTTTGAGAAACAGTACTACAAACTCTTTGCTTTACTATAACAAGTTTGTTTGAACGAGAACATAAATGTGCAGCTAACACACACACACACTTTAACATTTTTGATGTATCAAAATCTGGTCGTTGTGTGTGAGAAGTGACCTGTGTTTAGGTACGACTTTATCGCGACAGAGCAGCAAGGTGTGATAGACTGATTTACCTGTGTGCATTATGTATGAACTAAATGATTAATGTCTTGATATGTCTTATATATGCATACCTAAGTCTGGCAAAAAGCAGACACCACTAACTATGAAAGACAAGATGCAGAATGAGGATCTCATCTGAGCTTGATTGATGGTTCTCTCTTAGCTCGGTTGGTTCCAGTGAGTCACACCTGATTCCGAGTGATAGCCTGAATTATACTCTACTCCTGACTGGGTCCCTACTTATAATCCAGTAAGGAGTAGAGTACTCCTATACTATTTAATTGATGTTTTGTCTCTACTTTGTTTCTCATAAGCATTGTTACATTCTTACGGTGCCTATTCCACGTAAAAACAGCAACATGCTTTCTGTATGACACACAGCAATGAACTAGAATGAACCTGTCTAGATTTTTATGTCTGTTGTTTGTGCCATATGTGTAAATGCACTTGTGTGATCAATGAATGATCAAAAAAGGAGGAGTGTAATGGAAAATGGTAAGATTATGCTCTTCTCTGTGCCAAGGTGACCTAACTGAAAAGAAACTTCCATAATATCATGTTTTGTCTCCATATAATCTTTTAATACAAGATATGCTCAACTGTACAAGTTATCGTTTGCACAGTATGTTCTGACTCTGCTCTGTGACCACGCCAGGTAGATAACTTGAGTCAATAAATTATTCTGTGCATGTTATTATTCTTTGTCTAAACCCACGCAGACTGCTGCGGCACTCTAAATTGTAGTTTGATCCCTTTGCAAAGGCAAATTAAAACCCTGGAAAGAAAACCTGCTTATGTGTAAATCAATTTATTTCAGATTTCCATAATGATAGGTAGAGTTTGAGAATCTGATTTAAAGTACTTTCAGAACCTGCAATCCATGTAGATAGGCTTTGCCAAAATAAAGAATATTTTTATTGTTTTCATTTCGGGACTGTTCCATCTTATCACAGTATGGCAGCTGTGATTTGCACAAACCAACCAAACCAACCTAATCCTGCTTTGTACATTTTGCCCACACCGCATATCTGCTGCAGTTGTGTTAATGTCAAAAGTTCTGCTGACCTGCACATTATCAACTTCACTGTTGTTATATGCCTTATTTTCTATATTATGTCAGCAGGTTATTTCTTTGTACACATTGGATTATTAGACAAATTGCTGTTCTTATTGGTTTTACATTCCCACCTATTCAATTTTCCTTTTAAATATAGATAACATCATCTATGTATGTTAGTGAAAGCAGGGAGTGTGTTGGCATTTAAGCACTGCTCAGCAAAGGTGCCCACTTTAAAACTGCCCTTTCTGTAAAGTCTGTCATTAGGGAAGTGAAGGCATATCCTCTGCTGGGCTATTGTTATCTAAGAGTTAGAGAAACAGAGAGAGATTGAGCTGTAGGTGAGAATGTATAGGAAATGTGTTAAGAGTCAACACTGCGGCAAGGAGAAGTTGTTTTAGAGAGTGCGCATGTGCATTCTGTTAATTTGATGAAGTCAGCACTTTGTGTAGCAGGTAATACATGGATCAGTGACTTCACTTACATTACACAGTATTGCAGATAGACAAATTGCACTGCATCACTACTGACTAACCACAAGAGGTCGCACTCTTCTACCAAACAACCCTCAGCTTAATCCACAGTGTCCTTTTCACTTTGAGCGTTGTGTTTCAGGCGCACTCAAAAATCACCTCATTCTTCAGACACATTGATTGTACAACAATTTATCCCAGTCAGTAAGTAGTGGCCTTTTCAGGCCGTAACAAGTGTAGTCTGAGTTACACGCTGCTGGACTGTGAAACTGTGGAAACTCTCCTTGCTGAAAGAAAGCAAGCCTTGCTGTCAGAATAGGTGAAAAAAGATGAAGAAAGAGATAACGAAGGTTTAGCAAGAGTGACAGGTCGAAATATGACATTTGTTTAACATTACTTCTGCTAGAGTGGTAATTAAAAATAGTTTCATACATAGGCCTACATGTAAGTGATCCATAGGAAAACCAAACCAAAGTTCTGAGACAGCATCTATAGACATTGCTGGCAAAAGTCCATCAAATCTGGTCAGTCTTTCTTACTTACTTACTTACTTACATGAACTTGAATGTGAATAAAACTCTATTAATTGACTTTTGACCCACAATCTCTCATGGTTTGTAAATTCTTGCCAGTTTGAGTTTGATCTTTTTATCTTTCATCTGTCAGATTTTGTGGATTGATAATCCTGTTCATCCTTGCCTTACAGAAGCAGAGAAGTAACATCATTTTCAATGGAGCCTATCCCAGGTGTCGTAGGGTGAAAGGTAAGTTATTCTGTTTGTATATCTAAGTCCTTCTTGCAAGTAAATGTTTTTTTTATTAAATTAAAAAAAGAGTCAGGAACAAAACTGCCAGCTCAACCTTGCAGCTCTTTGTAACTATTAAGTACATGATGTCATATCAGAAGTGAGTTCTGATGTCTTTTTCTTTGAGACACTGTGATACATTCAAGGACAAATGCAATGTATGGGGTTGATATTGTGCTTGACAGTGTGTGTCATTTAACATTTTAGAATAAATTCCATAAAACCACAATTTTAACTACTGAAAGGAAAGCACATATTCAGTTTTGCTCGTTGTTCAGTTTGTAATGGTGAACACCTTCATCAAAAAAAGTGAGAAATGAATGTTCTACCCTTTTTGTGTATGGTCAAACTGATGTACACTGAAGTCCCACTGGGACAACATGACTAACATCATAATTTAGCAAATACTGTGAAAAATAAGTCACTGACTTTGCAGCACGTTAAATAGAAACCTCAAAGGAATGTCTGCTTGCATGGAGTTCACCAGATGTTGCTTTGTTGTGTTACTTATATTGATTTCTGTATTTGTTGGCTCGTTGTGTGGTTACAGTGCCATCAAGTGGTAATATCTCAAGACAATTAACAAACAGCTGATGCTAAATGCTCCTTCAAATGCTGCTCTAAAAGCGTGGTGTGCACTTTTGTAGAGTCAGCCTGAATTTGTGACCAATATCTTTGTCTCTCAGAATCACTTAGTATAAGATGCAAAATACGTGAATTCTAAGGTGGCCCTGAGAGGCCAAATGGACTGCAACTTAAGAAAACACGTGCAATAAGAAAAACGCTGCAAAAGCACACAAAACACAATGGAAATAAGGAAAACGACAATGGAAATAGGAAAAACGAAAACAGAAACAGGAAAAAACACAAGGGAAGTGTTTCTGGGGAGACAATAACCCGACGGACCACTTGCAGGAACCCAAAACATGGTAGGCGTGTTTTATCATGATTCATATAATACTGATGACGGTTTTTAGGCTAATAGTTAGGCTAACACACTTACCTCTCAAAACCGATAGATCCTCCACTTCTTTTAAGTGTTATATGAATCATGATAAAACACGCCCACCATGTTTTTGCTTCCTGCAACTGGTCCGTCGGGTTATTGCCTCCCCAGAAACACTTCCCTTGTGCTTTAGGAGTTCGTTTTTTTCCTATTTCCGTTGTCGTTTTTCCCTATTTCCGTTGTGTTTCGTGTGCTTTTGCAACGTTTTCTTACTGCTGGTGTTTTCTTAAGTTGCAGTCCGTTTGGCCTCTCAGGGCCACCGTAGAATTCCCAATAGAGTACAGCTATCAAAGGCATTCGCATTAGCTTGTATTGACAGACATAGACGTGTGACAGAGCTTGAGTAAGAAGATCAAATGGAGCTTACTTTTTGACCTCATCATGCCTGGTCAGTCACAATGGGATGTAGCTGAGTAGTGATGCTTCCCAGTTTGTAGATTTCATAAAATTCTGAAGTACAACTCTCGTGCTTTTGAGTTGGGATTTTGTGGAAGTTTTAGAAGCTGTGCTACATTGCTCAAAGGCTACCAGCATCTCCTAAAGTAGAATATGTGATAAACACATCAACATTACATAAAAACAAAAGAAAACATGAAAACCGAAAAAAACAAAAGCAAAATTAGAAAACATGACCTAATCCAATAAAGCTCTAAATAGTCCTAATTTGTTTTATTAGAAAAACAAAACTGATGCTTTCCTGGTTTTAGAAATTATACTATCTTTCCTACCAACGTGGTGGTGTTAACTTGGGTTATTAAGCTAATCTATTATAACTTTGAAAGTGCAAAACTTTTGAAACAGTATTGTCAAACATTTGTTGTTTAGCTCATTTGGGAATGATGAGTACAGCCCATTTAAACTGAACCCATTTAATGCAGATGACAGTTTTTTCTTTACTTAGTGTTCCCTTTATGTAATCCACACCCCAGAGTTCACAGCCATTTAACATAATAACCCACTGTCCTGGCTATTTCTCGTGATGGCACTTTTACACAATGACTTGCAGACAATGTCAGCTGTAGTTATGTGTTATGTTGGAATTAATGTCATGCTAATTTGTAACTCATACAGTTTGGTCTTAAATTGATTTTTTATCAGGCATTTGTTCTTCTATGTATGGTTTTTATATTTCATCACTACCAAATTCATTTTGTTTTCAAAAATGTTTTTCTCTACAATTTATATGTTTTTGAACTTCATAAATGTCAGGAGTCGGTAAACAGCAGTTTGACGTTGTCACTAAAAGGAGAAGCGAATTAAGTGCAGTAATGTGGAAAAGGCATTTGTGTTCTGTTACTGTTTTTCCACATTAATGCAGTTGCTGAGTCAGACTGCTGCTGATTTGTTTTATTCATATGGTCTTGCAAATGGAACATACTTGTTTCATGTAGAGAAGGGGATTTAAATTCAGATGCAGAGGAGAAGCACAACTTCTCTCCATGGTTGCCAAAAAACCTTACAATAACTCAGAAGATCCACATAATTATCAGCATACTGTAGCTCCACCCCATTTCAGCTATAAGTCTATTTACAACAACTTAAACCAACTGCGTCAGCGTACAGTGTGAAATTCAACTCTGCCTTTTATATTCACTTATATGATGTTCCTTATTCCTGAATTTCTTCATTTACATGGGTATAACGTTTAAAATTTGGAGTCAACGAATGAGTTAATGATTGAACTACAGGCATCTGCTCCTTTTAAGGGTCAGTGTGAGCTTAGATGTGTATTTACGTACATAAAGTCTCAATATAGATAAAAGTGTACAGCTTTGGTATATGTAAATTGAAAAAGTACTTGGTAAATGGTGATCAAAGCCACTTTTCTATTTTATTATTTCATTTATTTATTTTATGTAAATTGCTAGGGGGAAATGTTTTTTTTTTCTTTCCTTTGTGAACAAAGAGGGAAAAAACAAACCTTTGATATGAAAAGTAACAAGTAAGAAAGAAACAAGAAAGAGAAAGAGGATGGCAGTGAAATTAAAGAAAGGGAGAGACAGCAAGGACACATTTGGAGTAGATAAGGAAAGAACTAAAGCCAGAGGAGTGAATGGAGTCTATTAACCGAGTGAGAGTGAATGAGAGAAAGAGAGAGAGAAAGACCACTGGTGCCGCAGCGGGACCGACTGTCACACGGACTGTCAGAGGGGTCGTTGCGGGGAGAGCTGCAGCTGCTCGCCGTTTACAGGCAGTCAGACAAGAGGGAAAACATAAGAGGAGAAAGTAGGAGAAGAAGAGGAAAGGGGGAAGAGAACAAGAAGGAAGAGGAAAGCGCTATATTGCCAGTGGCTGCTCTTAACTGCTTGCCCTCACCTCCACCGGACAGGATCTACTGCCCCTCATCATCATTCCTCTTCATTATTATCACCATCATCCTCTTCATTATCCAGACCTCTCTTCCTCATCACCATGCCGGGTTGGCGGCGGAACCTTACTTTCTGTCTGCAGCGGATGCACGAGGAAGGTAGGAAGACAAAACAAATTGCTGTGTGCGTGTGTTTGCACTAGCAAGTGCGCGCGCGTGTGTGTGTGTTTGCGCACAGGCAGCACGATTTCCTGCTGTTTAAATTGGGGCTGAAATATGAGCAGTTGGGTTCTGGAGACACTTTGAATCTTTATGATTTCTGCTTCATGTGCTCTGAGTTTTCTGGATCACTGGAAGTGTGTGTGTGTGTTTGTGTGTGTTGCGTTGTTTGCGTTTTGTGGGTTGATTGAGAAGCACCTGCAGCTTCACTAACTGTGTGTGCGCGTGTGTGTGGGCATGGATACGCTCGGGCTGCTGGAGCTGCGCGCTGTGCGCACACGTGTCACCACGGGTTTGTTCCGCCGTTTCAGCAGACATTGCGCGAGGCTACTGATGCTGGCAGGTCAGGGCGCGTGTTAGTGCGCATTTATGTGTGTGTGAGAGAGAGATAGAGGGAAATCGAGTGAGAGAGACCCACAGACACGCACACACACACAGAGGCAGCGTGCTGGTCCTGCAGCATGAACACAGGAGAAGGCAGACAGTGATGATGTTGGTCAGCTAGAATGTGCACGTGCGTGATGTAGCTAAGAAGTGAATGCGCGCAGATGAGAAAGTCTATGTTGCATGTGACATAGAGACAGAATGGTGCTGACAGTGGAATGAGAGAGAGAGAGAAAGATGTTCTGGATCCCTTTTCTGGGCATTTTTGTGTTTACACACACACACGCACACACACACACACACACACACACAATATAATGGTATGTAACACTGAATTTAAATCCAAGTCAAATATGTCTTATTTAAAATAATTAATTGGCACAATATTACCCTCTGTGTGTGTGTGTGTGTGTGTGCACGTATGCTGGTGTGTGTGCATAACAGGATGGTCAGTTGTATGTGTGTGACCTTATCTTTCCCAGTGAAAAGTAATCTACACCATAAAATGCAATTTTAAGCACCAGGGAGCTACCAACTTTCAACAGGCTGTTTCTTGTGTCATCATGAGAAATCCCCCCTTGGCTGAAGCCAGGTTCATAAACAAATGGAAAACATCCAACACCTTTGGGGTGAATTCAAAAACTGTAAGCCAACTTCATTAATAGTGTCTTTTTGAAAACCAGTTTACAAAAAGTTAAGGCTCTTGTAGTGGTCTACTTAGCTCTTGTTTTTTCAGTATTACATGTTTAGTGATCACAGAAGACATGTTTGTGTCTGATCCCTTTAATGGAATAGTGAAGTTAATGTATTCTATCACCGTTGCAGTGCTGGCAGTCCATGTATCATCTAACCTCGCACACATGTTTTTTTGTTTTTGCTTTTTTGAGACTCCTCTACTTGTTTACTTAATCCATGCTTGTGAGTGCTAGAAAGAGAGGTAGTGGACAGCGAAGTGAGAATTTATGGGCAGGACAGATGCCAGAGTTTGTGTGTATGTGCATATGTTTGTGTTGGGTGTAAGGTTTTATTTACTGTATGGGTGTGAGACAGAGACCAAGTGAAAAAAGGTGGGGATTTTTCAAGATCAGTGTGAGTGTGATGAAAGAGAAATATGGGGCAACACAGAGCAAGACAGTGTTTGTTTATGATGTGTGTGAAAGAGAAGTGCAAGGGATGGAGGGAGATAGTGGAAGAATGCTGTGTGCTCTTAGTGTTTAGTGGGCAGGATGCAGCTTTTACATTAGTATGCTGGTGACACTGTTGTTCATTGATAAGTGCCTTATGGATCTATGAATGGCTGTTTGAGGCCCCTTATTGCACCAGGCTCCAATGTTTTATTTTATTTTGTTATATTAGAGGGAGGGAATGAGATATGGGGGTTGACAAAATGTGCCAGGTAAAAATCTACTTGATAAAGGGCAGGTATCAAAAAGTCAAAATAACATTAACACTTTCAAAGATATAGTCCAAACAGGACATAAGTAAAATATGCCACAATCAGGTCGTCTTGCAGACATGCATACAAAGCTGTAGGCCTGAACAGACAAGAAGATGTGCTGAAGTTCAAACAGAATGGGGGAAGAAAGGGAATTTAAGTGACATTGAGGGTGTCGGACGGAGCTGGTCTGAGTATTTTAGAAACTGCTGATCTGTTGGGATTTTCCCACACAACCATCTCTAGGGTTTACAGAGAATCATCTGAAAAAGAGAAAGTATTTTTGAGCTGCGGTTCTCTAGACAAAAGTGCTTTGTTGATGAGAGAGGTCAGAGGAGAATGGCCAGACAACTTTGAGCAAAGAAAAGAAAGTAACGCTAACCAAGAAAAAAAACCCCACCTTGTTACGATCAAGGTATGCAGAAGAGCATCTCTGAATGAATGACTTGTTGAACCTTAAAGCAGAAGGGCTGCAATAGTAGAAGACCACACCAGGTGCCACTCCTGAACAGGAAACTGAGATTACAACTTGCATGGGTTTAATTTCTGGTGTGACATTGTGACTGGTTGGGTCAGAATTTGACATAAACATAAAACATAAACATAAAAGTATGAATCCACCTTTTCATGTATCAATGGTACAGGCTGGTAGAGGTGGTCTAATGGTGTAGGGGATTTTTTTTTTTTGCACACTTTTGACCCCTTAGCATTGTTTAACCCATACAGCCTACCTGAACATTGTTGATGACCATCTCCACCCCTTTATGACTACAGTATACCCATTTTCCGATGAATGTTTCCAGAAGAACAATGTGCCATAGTGCAAAGCTCACATCATCTGAAGCTGGTTTTTGAACATGAGAGAGAGTTTACTTTGCTCAAATAGCCTCCATAGTCTACAAATCTCAGTCCAATAGAGCATCATTGGGATGTGGTGAAATAGGAGATATGCATCGTGGACTTAGAGCTAACAAATCATCAAATGTGTGATGCTTTTACTTCAGTAAGGACAAATAAGGAGTCCAACCCAGTACTAGAGAGGTTTACCAAATACGCTTACATTAGTGATTCAGAAAATGATAACCTAAGTCATTTGATATTTTCCACATGTTCCAAAGCAACAAAAAATGTTTTTGTTTCTGCAGTAAACACTGTTGTGACCAGTGTTGTCCCATTAATATCCCATGTATCAAATATACTGCAAAAAATATTCATAAACAATTGTTTTTGTATGTGTTCTTTAAAATAAAAAACAGTCTCAAAGTAGCAACATTACTGAGACTGATGACAGAAAATGTTGCTATGGTAGTATTTTCCAGTACATAAACAATCTGTATGCAATTTCTGAATCAATAACATGGGCTAGAATGCATAGAAATCACCATTTGCTCACATTAACTGGCGTATCCAAAAGGGTTCAGCAGTCAGGTCATTTTCCGCTGTCAGCCACATTTATGGTTTTATGTATATTTCAGTTTCACTAATGATCATTTCAAATCAGCAGGCTGCATAAAAACTATTACAACTCTCACAGGCATTTATACTTATTTATACTAAAATAAGTCCGCTCACGTTCAAGAAGCGTTGTTGGAAAAATAGAAAGGAGTCAGTAACTTCTTTTTTCGGATAAACCATTGTGTTGCATTGTGTGGGTTTAAGAGTGTGAGTGCATGTGTTTTGTGCAGTTAAAAGGAAATGACCGCTGTGTAATGCATTTATAAGTAGCTTCGCCACCACCATGTAACAACTGTTTGATCAAAACATCTCATTCCCCTGCAGAAGGACAGATTACGGATAAGCAAGCCTGTCAGCATGTATGAGTGTGTGTTTTTGTGTGTGCCGGAGAGAGAAAAGAGGGGGGCAGTGTTTGTGCATGCAACACCCATCCATCATGCTAGAGATGGGGAGAAATTTAAGGGTTCAAATAATAATGGCGATTGTGATCTGCATGAAAGATGGAGGGAAGGACTCAAAGAGAATGAAAGGTACAAAGAGCCAAATGAAAGGAGAGTCAGAGAGAGAGAGAAGGAGAGAGAGAGAGAGAGTGTGAGAGACCTGACAGAGAAAGTCGTAAGAAAGAAATGGATAAAAACAGAGGAGAGCATCAAGGAGAAAGATAGAGGGCTGGTTTCTAGTGCTTATCGTTTGAAGGAAGAGATCCCATTCATCAGGAGACTAAAAGATCAAATAATGTGCTGGTTAGTGGAGAGCAAGCCTGCCACTGTGTGTGTGAATGTGTAATAAACTGTGAGCTGGTGATTGAGCTCCAACCCCCAAAAAAGCCTTTTAATAAGGCTAAGTTGTGTTATCACTGATGGGTGGGGAGTTGAGGGGGCATGCAAAGAAGAAGCTCAGGATGTAAGAGGAGGAGATAGATAAGGGAAAAAAAGACTGGCATGTGTCAGACGGTACACCATGGACACTGAAAGTGCTAGTAACACTTAGCATTATGGACATGCATGTTTATTTATAGGTATTGGTAGAAATTACCAAATGAAACTATAGATTGGAAAAAAAGTAGTACCCAACACAAATCTAATGGTTCAGAGTAAGGCTTAAGTTTTTTTGCATTTAATTTTAACCTTTATTTATTTATTTAGTTAGTTAGTTTTGACAGATGTAACGGCACTTAATACTGCATGAAGCTTCAAACAGCTGAACATTTGATAATAGGGTAACTACTTAATTGCTAACTGGAAATTGTAGATGGCTAATGTCACATGATTTGTGATTCGACTGTTTTGCTTCATAAGAGAATTCATCTGTTTGCTGATAGAAATTTAATTATCAACATCAGTAGCTACTTGTTGCTGAACTGCTAGCCAAAGTAAATAGGAAAGTGTTCCTATGTGTCGCTTACTAGTACTATGGGCAAAATAGTACACTGAATTTCATGTTCTGAGATACAGTGTATGTCATAAGTCATGGTGTGTTTTTGCAATCACTAACAACTACTGAGTTCCTGAGGTCATGGTCAACATGGTGCTTTATTGGTCACATGCTTGTTACTGAATCTTTACTTGTGATATGCAATTTATTTGACTCTTTCTTTTACCTTTTATTATTCCACATTTTCATTTTGCCTGTTTTCCATTGTGTTAAATGGAGACATTGATTCTCATCCAGGCCTATATAAATTCACCTTTGTAGGTTTGAACTGAATAGAAACCGTAATTCTGCATTTGCGCAGCTGTGGTACCTTCAGTAATTGACATACATACATGCTATATGTCCATCACTGAACCTTAACCTTATTAAGACCTTATAAGTATTCACTCATTGTAACAAGTGCTCATTGACAGGATAGCATGCAGACAAAGGAAGGAACCTGTTTCATCTGTACATTATGTCAAAGATATAGATGAAAATTTCAAAAAATGATTGTGCTTGTTCTTTAAAATCACGTACTATAACAGACACAAAATACAACACAAGACAACAGAAAAGTGCATTTGAGAATAAACAGGAAGATATGTTGGAGTTGTTTGTTTATCATGGTTGTTAAAGATTACAGACTGGCATTCTTCTATACCGGGGGGGGGGGGGGGGGACTCCAGGCCTCAAGGGCCGGTGCCCTGCAGGTTTTAGATAGCACCGTGGGTCAACACACCTGAATCAAATGATTAGTTCATTACCAGGCCTCTGCAGAACTTCAAGACATGTTGAGGAGGTCATTTAGCCATTTAAATCAGCTGTGTTGGATCAAGGACACATCTAAAACCTGCAGGACACCGGCCCTTGAGGCCTGGAGTTCCCCACCCCTGTTCTATACATTTGAAAAATGTATAGAATTAAACTGTATTAACTCTTGCACCAATAATCAATACTAATCACACTCTTGCACTCTTGCAACAATAAAATCTATTAAGACCTACTGCTGTGGGGACAAGTGTTGCTCTTGTTAGAGGAATGCCTTTTAAACAAAGAATTCTTTGAAAAATATGCTGGTTATTCTTTGAAGTGTGTGTTGGGTATACAGAAAAGTGCAAACCATGTTTGACTGATAGTGATAGTATGTATTCTATGAATAATATATATATATATATATATATATATATATATATATATATATATATATATATATATATATATATATATATATATATATATATATATATATATATATATATATTTTCCATTTATACTATTGGCTTTCATCAGTAGGCATATAATTTTTGTTTTTTTGATCAAGTTATACTATGATATAATGGCTCTGAGCTGAGTTCTGCACTGACTCTGCCCCAGAGAGTAGAGAGTATAGTACACAATGTTTATCTTGTGGCAGTGGCCTCAGGAACACGATTTCATTATGTTTATCCTTGCCCTGTAGTGTTTCCTTGATGAGGCAGCATTTTCTGGTGCATCGTGTTCATATGTTTAGTTAGCTATCAGTCCTTGAAAGATGGTACATTTCATTCATGGTAAAATAGCAGAAGGTTAGAATGTTTTGTTAGTTTGGGATGGATGGATGGATGGTAAATCAATTTACCCTTTCAGTGCCAAAGTTCCACCACTTGAAATAATCTTTAAATAGGCTGTTTTTTAAACTCCCTTTAAAATGACTGCTTAAGCACAATTAGAAATCAAACTTAGTGTTAGTTTGGTCAGGTCACAAAGTGAAACTAAATCATTTAATCCGCATGAAACAACTGATGTTAGTGCCAAACCACATCAACTAATGGCTCAGAAATAAATGACCTACTGTTAATATATGACACAGTATTTAAACTATTTAGCCTGTCAATAGTTGCAGGTCATCTGCAGGCCACTTTGCAACCCACATCTGCTCCAGATCATGCTTTTCACGCATTGTCAGAGCAAAAAGTATAATGTGTGTTGACACTGATGTCTGCTTTGTTCTGGGGGGGTTTACGGTGCTTTCCAAACCCGTGTCTTGCATGCAAAGGTCCGCGGAAGTCCTTGAATGGAGTCATGCTTCTAATTCTAAATGTGTGCAGATGGGAATAATTATACTGATAAAAAAGGAACACTTAAATCAGTTCAGTGCAATTTTTCAGTTCAGTTTGATTCATATAGTGCCAAGTCACAACAACATTTACCTCAGTGTGCTTTATATTGTAAGGTAAAGACACTACATAACCCCCTAGAATAAGATGACCCCCGATGAGTAAGCACCTGGCTATAGTGCGAAGGTAAAATTTTCTTTTAACAGGAAAAAATCTCCTTCAGAAAAAGGCTCACATATCAAATCTTGATGAATAAAATATAAAATTTGAAGGTCTTGCTGATATACCTTCTGTAATTTTTTGAGGACAAAATGGTCATTTGAAACTGAAATCATCAATCCTTTAACCCAAGTCCATCTTTTTATTTATTTACATATTTGAGTAGCACATATTCTTTTGACTATTGTGACTCTTAAATGGTTATCTGATTTGTCACTATTATGGTTATAATGCAGTTAAGTTTTACAAACAGAAAGTATTTAGTTAATTATAAAAGATAGTTAGAAAATAATTTTAAGTTATAACAAGGTCACACTACCTACTTCTTTTATGATCAGAAAAAAACTGTCTTTTTTTCACTCACACCCACAGGACGACTCTTTTTGGGAAAATATAAACATAGGTTATTTGAAGTTTGTTTTAGCTTCTGCAATATCTAACAAAAAAAAAAAAACAAAAAAATAAAAACAAAGTTTGATTTGATGCAGCTTTGGATCCTTTGCTTCCACAGAAGCTACTTTTGTTCCATCTTTTATGGAAAGGCACTTCACTTCCTGGTCCAAGACAGGCTTTGTCTCTCTAAAATTGTGGTGTCCAAGCCAAAGCTGAAGCAACCCTAACAGCCTGATTACATTGAGATACTTTAGAATGTTTGCCTATGATGAGTACACTCACCTTCATGTGTGGACCGTGCTTTGAAAACATGTCACCTTCCGTTGGCTTTCTATTGTTTCTTTACAGTAATGCTATAGAAAGATACAGACTATAGGTTCCTTCTCTGGGAATTCTGTGCACATTACATTACAGTCTAATTAACGCTACTGTACAGGACATTGAGCTGGCATTATATTCATTGTAATGCTGAAATTTTTGCACCATTTTGCACTGGTAATAGTTTTCACCAACTCAATTCTGTTTGATATTATAGTGTTTTTTATTGTTTTACTGTGTAGGTTAGGGCACTGATAGAATTGTAAGGTTCAAGGCTGACAAAAACAAATTGCAAGTAATGGGAAATACTTTAGTGTCAAATGTGAAACAATACAATGTATTATGAGTCCTAATCGTATTTACAGTCAGTGTATCTGTAAATTGTAATCTTGTTAATGTATTTTTGTGGACCCCAGAAGATAAGCTGTTACCTTGGCATTTTTCGATGTCCTCACATAAATAGCAGAGACAACCTGTGTGTGTCTCTTTGTGTGAGTTTGTGTGTGTGTGTAGGGTGGGTTGGGGGAGTGGGGGGTAGAAGGCATGTAGCCGTAGGTTAGCAGTGGGTGAGAGCAGTAATGCTGCTTCAGTCATAATAGGATCTGACGATGACTCATGCACAGCGAAAACAACAAATGCTCCTCTCTTCCCTCCTCTTATCTTCTCTTCCTCTTCTCATCTCGGTCTGATTTTTCTTGTCTCTTTCCCCAGCATCCCTTGATTCTTTCTTTTCTTATTCTGTGTTCTCTCTTTTATCGTCTTTCCACCTCCTCATCTCTTTTTTTAAAATCTTGTCATGCATTATTCCCACGTGCATCATATCTGTTTGCCTGTCGCCGTTTTATTTTGTTTTGCTTTTCTCCTTCTTCTCTTCTTTTATATTTCCTGCTTTCTTTTTTCCACTGTTTCCCACTGTTTCCCACAATATTTTTTGTGTGTTTCACCCCTGATGGAAGAATGTTTTTCATCAAATTTTATTTTCTCTACTATTTTCTCTTTTTTCGATCCTTCTCTGAAGACTATTTATGTTTTCTTCTTTTTTTTTTCCTTTGTTTTTTTTCCCTCCTCCTTTTTGGCCCCAATCATATTTAATCTTGTGCTCTTTTCCGTCTGCAGTTTGCAACCATAGAATTATTTCCTTCCCTGCATAGATAGTTATATCTTCTACCAACCAAGCTCATTTTGATAATCCAGATGTTGTTTTATTTATTATTATTGTCAGTGATCGACTCAGCCAATCTATTAAAGTTGTGTTTGCCAAAATTCAGCAAAATATGACATGGGGTCTGTTTTGTTTGTCCTGATCTGATTGCTTATTGAAGCACTAGTATGTCTGGCTTAGTTGCCCACATGAAAGTCTCTTGTAGTAAGAACAACTACAATTTTCTTGATTAGTTTCATCATCCTTTGGTCATTTAAATCTATTTAAGTCGTGTTAATGAATTTGACCAAAAAAAGTGATAATTTTGGGAGAAAGAAAGAAAACTTCTTACTGAGGCATGTACTTTCTTTTGCCAGCTGAAGAAGGGAGTCATGGTCAGCAATATGAAATTTTGAGCCACATTACTAATTCTACAAGCACCAAAAAATGGTTGTTTCTCAAAAAGGGACCTGAATGATAAGACTCCTGAAACAGATGATTTCTTGGTTTAAGTCTTCTTAGTCAAGATGGTGAACACTGCAGCTTGCTGGTGTTCTCCCTCTACCACAATATGGTAAAGGACTTTGCTGTAATCTGGACTGTTTCCCCTTCGTTGCCATTATGTGCATTTGACCTCATTTCTAAATACTATTATGATTTAGCTTTATTTAACTGATCACTCTTTGATGGTGAGGTGTTTGAGAGCAACAGAAAAAATAAGGTTGATGTGCAACATAAGTTCTTGACTGAATTTAATTGTCACACGGTAAAACTGCCAGACCACCAAGACACCTCTATTAATCACACTGTCTTATCTTTTCTCCCCATTGTCATTGTAGCCGTACCTCTCTACCTTGGCTCATCTCCTTCCACCTTATTTGTCTTTGCTTTACAGACACATAAACTGTCTTTTTCCTTATTTCTACTGTATACGCTCATCAAAAACCCAATGCTTTTTCCTCATTTCCGTCTTTTGCATGTAGTGTACTGCTCTCTAATACGCTATAAGTTTATGTGCTATTTTATGTCTATCTGCATCTCTGCTGTTGCTATTTACAAGCAGAGGCAATCATTTGTCTTGAGCTGGGTGCTTCATTCGCATTCCTGTTCATTTGTCCTTACTGCATTCTAAATGTAAATTGCCGCAACCCCTGCTTCACTGCCAGTCACTGGCCTGATATACCCCTCTGTTTTATTGCAACATCCAAGTATATCCACATTGCTTTTCTGCATGTCTTTCTTTTAAGCCCTGCAGTTACCTGATAAATCTTCTATTCTTTGAAGATTTTAGATTGTTCCACTGTAATCTGCTGAAACTTCTCAACTTCTCTATTGAACCACAAAATATCAACCCACCATTTTATCAAATCCCTATACGTGAATGGAGTCTTTAATGATGTTTAAAGCTTCCATTCGGCGATAGGTTTAACAAAAATAACTTGTTTAACAAGTTATTTTAATGTTTTTTTAAAGGATGACAGCTGTTATGCTGAAAAATCATTAAAGACAACAGTTTATCAAAACATTATCCATTATACCATTTTTGGACTTGTGGGTGCATTGCCCACGTCAAACCTTTCTGAGTGTTTGGAAAACCATGAAAACAGCTTTTCATATAAACGTCTGGTTAATGAGAAATTGCAAAGGCCTATATAGTGCTACATTTCCCCACCTTTCATCTGGACTATCCTCTCCATTACATCCAAAATCCTGCTGCAAGTTCCACTACATAAGCCAGAGCTCAGCACTATCACAGAGGATAAGAGAATTGTGTGTGTAGTGGTAGTGGTGGAGTAAAAGTGGGGGCGAGCTCAGAGCCAGAGAGATGGGAAAAGCAATGAGCTCCAGATAGATACAAAGTCATGAGTGAGTGTGAGAGGGGAAAGGGGGAAAAAAAAGATAATTGAGTTTTAAAATGCCCTTTTATTGATCCAGTAGCAGAATCATAAAGCTGCATTTCATTGCATCAAAAAGCAAAATTGCATCAGCGTTTCTTTCTCTTTATAAAGATGAGTAAACAAAACTGAAATGAAGCAAAACACAGGGAGAGAGAAAAATATCAAAAGCTTGGAGAACAGGGATTGAGGGAATTAGTGCTCAATCCCCCTTAGTAGCTGCAGGGAATGTGAACAAGCACGGAATTCAACCCCAAATCCCAATTTGAGGTGCTAATACCATCATGAGAGGACAGTTATTTAAATGTCAGTGGTCAACTTGTTATTGTAAACACAATTTTTGATTGCTGAGACATCGTCTGAAAGTAGTAGTTGTTACGTAGTTGTACTTGTGAAATCCCCTACCTCTGTAACTTTCTAATGATGTGATTTTGGGCAGTGGCTTCAGACAGTTTCAGAGAGCTTTAGCATTTTGATAGTTCATAGGTGTTACATAATGTTTTGTAGACCCACACGTCCTCATATTGTAGCAATATGCCCTTAGGGGTTATGTCAAAATACAGAAATATTTCACTTGGCTAGTAGTCTATCTATATATAGTTCTGTGAGAAATTAAGTACATCCCATGATTCAAAAGCAATTAAGAGTGAAAGTAATCAAATGCAATAGAATAAGTGATCAGTTTGCTACTATGGAGTATTTAGGTGTGTGTTAAAACAATGCTGCAATCATCCCAGAAGTGGACATCCCTGCAAATTAACCCCAAGGTCATAGAGTTCATACCCTCACCTGTCTTCATGAGCTTTGAGTAGTGACTGAAAGAATGAAATAGATTAGCATGCCTGCTAGACATCTTCTGGGGAATGTGCTCTGGACATGAGGCTCCAGAGCAGACCCAGGACTCACGGGAGAGATTTCATCTCTTGGCTGGCTTGGGTTTGATTCATTGTCCTGTCGGATGACCTGGAAGAGGTGGCTGAGGCGAGGGAAATCTGGGCTTCTCCTTTTAGACTGCTGCCCTTGTGACTGGAACCTAGATTAGTGGCAGAAAATGGATTGATGGATGAATGGATGGAAATAAATATTCCATTAGTATATGTGTATACCGGCCTATTTTGGTCTTCTCCCCATGCATACATTAGTAAATCTGCATCATTCTGAGCCAACAAACTTGAGCAATCACTGATTTGTGCATGATATGATCGTACACACAATTTGTGCATATGCACTCTTAGTTAATGGGGCAAATGATCCAGTAAGAACTTAAAGGCTGAAAAAGAATTAAGGTGTTGCAGTGGCCTAAACCTGATTGAAATGTGTCAGCACTGCACAGAGTGCTTTGAAAACATCCCTTTTCGAATGACTGTGTGGAATAGCCTGTCCTTTGGGTTTCTCTTGTGGTTTGTGCTGCTGTTGGTGTTTCAGCTTAGCCCCTGCTACAGAGAAGACAGGAGTTATACACAACAACTTCTTTGTACAGAAGTGTAACCAAATGTTAAAAACAAGAAGCCATTACTTCACATGTAAGAGCTCACTATCTTCACATATAACATCTTTTAATATATTTAAATTTATATGATTTTACCTCTTCCTGGTAAACTGTATATATATATATATATGTACATGTGTCCCCAACTATGTATAACATAATGACCATCACTCTATATGCTTTTCTTAGAGGACTGCATACAAGGATATCTCTGAATTGTCTGCTTTGGTTGAATTATCACAATCCATCCTGTATAACAAAAGATCCACGCAGGTTAACACAGCGCCATGAGCCCTACATAGCAGTGTCCCTATGATGCACTAGCTTGTAATATTTCCTGTTGTTGTCATTCTGAAGTGACTATTGCTATTTTACATTGTGTAAAATAGCAATAGTCAATTTCTTGTGGTTTTCAAAGAATCCGCATTAACTCCATATTTTAAACAGTACAAAACAAGCAACATAAAAAAATGGACATCAATACCTGCTATGAAATGTGTCACATTCTTAACAAAAAAGCAGACCTCAGCCTTTTGTCCTATATTTGTGAAGGTCCAGTGAACTCAGTTAAAGTTGTGTGGATCAGAAAAGCTTGTAAGAATTACATCAGTCTGTTTCGTCTGATAAAAAAAACAAGTAAATAAAAAAAACAACTGAAAAACACCACAAGGGACAATAAAGAGGGAAAAAGACGGGGGGAAGAATTGCATTTTCAATTCAACTGTCAAGTAAACTTTGTAAACTTTCTATCACAGAATGAAATAGGACAGATGAGGTTGAGAATGAGCCATTTTCCTGACTTGTATAAACATGCATCCACAAGATAAATGGGAAGCCACAGTTGAATTTATTATTGCCTGAATATTTAAAAACAAATTCATTGTAATGTCGGCAATAACTCACAAGTTTTGTGTGAGAAGAAAAAAAAAACATTTCCAAGTTATTATGATATTTTGTTGAGGTAATGGCCATACAAACACAAGGGAGATGTAGTGCAACAAACCACTATTTATTGAATGCATTTCACGGTTTTATACATGGTTTATTTTAAGAGAACCTAGATAGACAGATAGATATTTTGTCACTGAAACTGCTTTCATAGTGAATAAATCTTGTTTTTTTAAATATATGTTTAAGCGTTGAGTTTTTCCACAGTCTCCAGCCAGACACATGGTTTTGCTTTTTGCATCCTTAAATGTCCTTAAACTCCATTCAGCCTCTATCCTAGTAGCTGCAAAGTACCCTCTGCACTGTGCGTTTGTGCATGTGTGTGGCTGTTCCTCTCTTTGGAAGAGAAAGTGTGAGATGTGTGTGTAAGCATGTGTGATTATTTGTGTATGTTTGTGCGTGGCCCCGTCTGCTCTCCACTTTTAGCTGACTGACCTACAGACAGACAGGGCAGCTCCACAGAGAGTTGTGCCTTTTGGCCTTTTCTGCAGCACTGTGCATGTGTGTATATTTGCGCCCGTGTTTATTTAGTACAAAGCGGATGTTTGTCAGTTGCTGAACGTGCAGTCCATGCATGTGACTTTGTTGTTGGTGACAGATTTGTTCATGTTGCTTTGTGAGTTACTGTATATGCATGATTAAGTATAAAATGTGTGAGACTCAGTCACTGCGTGTGTGTGTGTGCGTGTGTTTTTATTAGCTTTAAAAGGTAACGTATATTTTGGTATTTATGTTTAGCTTTGGGTCTCATTTCCAATACAATGCCTATTTCCAGTACTACTCTGCTAAAAAAAAAAAAGTGTGCGTTATTCTAAGATATAATAATATCTGAATAACATTTGGTAGCACCATCTGCATGTTTAAATAGAATCAAACCATGCATAGTTGGTTTCCTCATTTGGCATTCTCTGTCCAAATGCCCATTGACAAGATCAGCATTGAAGTCACTTAAACTGACAGTATCTGCACTTTGAGTTCTGATTGTTCTACCCTGTTGGCCGTAGATACTACCTTCTTATCCTACACTCTCAATTACCTGCTGTGCTTTGCATTTTATAGAGAAATGTCACACTGATTTAATTCCACAAATAAACTAAATATGAAACACTGCTCTGAAGTGAGTAAAACTTGTGCTGTCATTCATCAGATGCTTGTGGCCTTATTGATATAGGCCTTTGTTTCTTTTAGATTCCTAACTAATGTCATTGTCCAGTTGCAGCATCATATAACATAAGATTCGTATTTTTCTGAAACTGTAAGTGAAAATGAAGATATGCAATGTATTACTTGGTGTAAGATGCTGCCTACTGGTGATACTGTCACGGCTGGTGAGGCAGGCTGTGTAAAGGTAAAGTGAGGACCCAAGTGCAGGCATGAGGAGTGAGTTTATTTAAGGTGGAGATGGCAAGGACAGGAACTAAGAAATAACCAAACTGGGAAACCTAAATACATGAAACTGAAACCAAAACTCACAGAGTGACATGCAAAGGAACAAAAGAAGGACCAAGGAGAAAACACAGGGAGACTCGGGGAAGACATCACAGACAAACCAGCAACCAGCAAGAGAAAACACAGGGCTAATATATTCACAGGGGCAATCAGGGAACGGGAAACAGGAGGGAAACACAGCTGGGAGAGATCAGAACTGACGAGACAAGGAAGCAAAGCAGAATACACTAACGTGAGACACAGGCCTTCAAAGTAAAACAGGAAGTACACAAAGACAGCCTGGAGGGAGAAAGAGAACATGGAGGAGCACATGACGGGATGAGGAAACACAGAACACAAGGAGTGGGAACACAGCACCAGAACTAACACCACAATATAAACACAAACACACAGAGACACAGAGGTCAACTATACGAGAGGAAATTACTAAATACACAGGGAACTAAACAGAATACAGGAAACCTAAACTAGAACACTGGACACTATGAAATAAACTAAGATACAAAGAGAACCTTAAACATCAAACATAATACAAAAGACACAAGGAACTCAAAACGCTGGGTCGAGAGACCCAGGATCCTGACAGATCCCTATTGAAATGATATAAAAAAATAATCTTTCAATGTTCAGATAATATTTTAAACCAACAAACTCAGTATGATTCACTTGCAATGCACTGCCTTATGTCATACGAATGTTTCCTGCTTTTAGACAAATCCCAGAGACTTTCTGAATGTTAAATATTTGAAGTACAATTCAAGGTCTATAAGAAAAGGGTATAGCTACTCACAAATACAGTTTATCAATGGCAGGCTGATCAAAGAGCGTTATTTATTCAAATGTCAGCGTGTGTGTTTCATCAAAATCTATAAACGGAAGCTTCCATTGTGGATGCCTGGCTGTTGTTGAGTTGGCTTAACTGCTTATGCAGAATTCAGGCAGTTCCTTAATTAGGTTTCAGTTAATTGCACACCCACATGCAGCTTATAAGTCAATTATAGGCTAAACTGATCGTGGGCTATGAAAAGGAATAACACATACACTTTAGTAGGCACATCACTACCACCCCCCAGCATGTCTCAGTGCCTGCCTCTCTTCGACTGTCATCCACGCTGCCAACCTAACAATTTTCACAGCAATGAATATAAAATGAGGTTGTGTTTCTTTATATTTTTTTGTGTTAAAACAGTGTGTGTGCATAATGATTGTTTTGGTTTCCTGTGTTTGTTTTCTTTGTTTTCTTTTAAATGTGTTTGTTTTGACACAGTGTGTGATACAATGTTACAAAGAACAATAACAGAAATGTAGACAAACTTTTTAAGCTTGGCATCAATTGTTGTTTGATGTTTTGGGGGAATAATAAATGTTCTTTGTTTTGTTTCTTTGCTGATGAGCAAAGGTGATGTATTGTTACATTGTTACAGCACTGTTGTAACAATGTTATTGATTTTTATGTTTATTTTTGAGGGGAGCAGGGTGGACAAGGTGGTGAAAAATAGCTTGAGTTTGACTAGGTCATCTGTGACTTATACACAGTCTTCTTCCAACAATCATTGTTGGTACACAGCCTTCCTCTAATCTTACTCAAGTAGTTTTCATTTCTGATACTCATCAAATATTAATCATATTAACAAAAGACTGCAAATCACTCATCTGGTTGCTCTTGTCATTGTTGTTTGTTGGCACTTTGGAACACCTCATTGCCTTCATCAGACAGCTGTAGTTTGTTGGAGGATTTATTTATAGAAAACAAAATATTTATAAACTCTCTTTCCCCTATCTTTCTACAAATGTAAAGATATACGTGAGCGATGAAAAATCAAACTCCCAAATGTCTATTGACATATAAATATATTTGCAGTGGGAGGATCTGAAGTAAAATTGTGTCTTTCTTGGATGGATAGCAGGTTTTTGCTAAAGAAATAGTTACTGAGAGAAATTTGTCAAGATATGTGACATTAGATTTTAAAAAAAGCTATCAGAGTCAGATAGTTGGCATCTTTACAGGGAAACACTTTCACTTTGATTTAAAATGATTACAATTTGGCCAAGTGTGTCATTTTTCAAGGTATCCTCACATGAACCTTAGGTGACTCTGCACTGAACTCCACATGACCTCCTGATTCTTTATCCTATCATAATGCATGCAACTGTGTATATAGTTTTTAGCACATTCATTATTATGTGCAAGTGTTTTATCTGCTTTAGGCTAGATATTATCTGTAGTTCATGTCGTTCTCCAGGGCTTGGTCTATGATTTTACAAGGATAATAAAACAGAAAAAAGGGGGTGTTTTTATTCACCCTCCTACAGGCAGATTTCATGTCTGTTTGTCTAGATTTTAATCTACAGTGGAAGCTATAAAAAAAAAAAAACAACATTAAATTAAAATTCACAGATTAGTGTATTATGTTCCAGGCAGCAGACATGGCTGGGCTAATTACTTAAGATGAGAGGACAGACAAAGGGATAGGCTGATGCATCTGGATAAGTGTGGTATGGAAAAAGTTCATCTCTATGAAGTTTGTTTGATCGTTAATGTTGAATTCTTGACTGAATGTTTTTTTTTGTAACTTTAAGCTCTAAAATTTAACTACTGCAGTATATCAACACAACTGATGATGTCATTGTGTTTATTATTACTAACTTCATATTTCATTTATGTTCAAAGAATGTTGAAAAAGTTATCTGTTCTCTCTTGTTTTAATTTTCATATATAGATATCTGGCCAATTCGGAATCCATAGGCGTGGGCCAATATTTTGGGAACTGGTTTCTGCTTGTAGCTCCGGTTATGTTGATCATGTCTGAGGCTTTAGGTGTATAACAAGAAGGATACCAACTGCCTGAATGCTGTGCCACTGGCTATTGTCACACAGCAATTTAGCTTTTAATGATATATTTTTAACAATGACTGGCACTTAAAGCTGAAAGTATTGGGTGGCTGCACCAGAATCCCAGAAAAAACTGACAATTAACTAGACATGCTAAGTTAACAGACTAGCTACTATGCTACTGGTTTGGTCTTGAGTGTCTGACAAAGTTTAGGAAATACTGAATTATTCATGTGCTCTCTTCCTGAACTTGAGCATTAGTGTGTTACCACTGTCTTCATGAATGTCTGAGAAATAGAAAAGTAATATGCTAAGATAGTAAAACAAGAAACTGATCAGGCTATAAGTCACCCATATGTTACGTCCCTCTGCAGCCTCTAATCTGCTCAGTGTGTTCAGCTGGTGCTAATTGGCCACACCTAGTCAGGTGTGGATAAAGGCATACCTGAGGCAAGCTTCCCAGGGAGCTCACTTGTTTTTGCCTTGGTGGCACTAGCCATTTTAGCTAACCTGGTATTCCATTTTAAGATAAAACCTCTTCTCACCCACAATCTGGTGTTCATCTCCTTTTATGTTGCGGCTTTTGAGCCGGGTCGTAACTTAAGAAAACTCCCCCCACTATGTTGCAATGCAGACATTAGCAATTTCCTGAAAACATTTTTGTTTAATGACAAATTCAACAAACAGTTGGTTTGTGTGTAGCTTCTAAAAGCTTTGATATTTTTTCCACACAGATATTGTGTTCTTTGCTTTCTAGTCTCGTTTCATGTGAACTTGAAATACTTTTTCCTGATATGATCAGCTGTTCTATGATGTGTGAGCGTGAAGAAGTAAGCAAAACACTTGTCGTCATCCTTGCTGAAGGTACTAGTCTGAGTAGTACTGAACCACTACAGAAAAAGCAACTGGGTGACTGATGTTCACACCTTTTCCAGCTGGTGGGTTATACTATTTTGTCTTTGAAAGTTTGTGTGTGTGTGTGTATTGCTATTTATGCAGCTGCAAGGTCCACCCTGTTGTCACACTGTCAGCTTTATTCCTTTGCACCTCACATCTTTGTCAGATAGATCACTTCTCTGTCATATCCTCCAGCTTCAGGACACAAAGGACAGAATATCCAAAACATTAGCTGTAAGTCGTAAACTTTGATTTTTCAGTCACCATTTTTGTAGTAGTTTACTACTATGTTGTGTTTGTCGAGGACACTGACTGATAGCATTGGCGTGTCAAGATTACACGTGACACAGGATGGCTGGTTCCTGAGAAGGTTCTTATCGGGGCCTCTCTAATGTTGTTCAGTGTATGTGACGAACCTATCGCCTGCTTTCTAGCTTGACAGAGGCAGCCTAGCCAAAAGGGCCAAAAACAAGTCTTATAAAAGAAAAACTTGCATCATGACCTTCCCCTTTAAAAACACAATTTATACACTGAAAAGTTGATATGTTGAAATGTTCAAATTCTCACTGAGACAACAATGACATCTTTAAATAATTCCAGTCAAAAGTAAAAGCGTTGTAATACTTCATTACACACAAAAATAAAAATTAGTTTGCAGCTTTTTTATTTCTTCCATATATTTTTTTTGTAATTTTATGCATCTGAACTTTTGGTTTAGTTAGGCAAGCACTGTAATGGTATCAGAATCCCTTATAAGAAGATACAGAGTAGATTTTAAAACCTATTCAGGCTACCTGCACTAAGGGAAGCAGTTTAAATAAAAGGAAAGTAAAGGCTCTAGTAAGACCACCAGTGACCAACTGGGCTGTTGCTTGGCCTTTTTGAAAGCCCATTTCCTTTATCATTTCCCATTTGATCCATAGCGCTATTATTTGTCACTGCCTTCATAAGATCACGAGAGCAATAGTTTTGATTGCACTTCATTTTAAAATGCTTCTTTACTATATTAATTACCTTTACACTGTTTAAAGATTTGAGAGTTCAGGTGTGTAGAGCAGGCTGGAAATAAAGTTGGGGAAGACACACAGCACAGGCCATGGGTCGGACTCAAATCGGGCAATATAATAATAATTTGATACCATTATTACATCATTGTAATGATTTGTTTCATTTTGTTGTCCCTTTGCTATCATGCTGTGTAGTGCTATATGCTACAGTAGTGCTTACTATTTTTATGGGTACTTGGCTAATGGCCAGGCATTTCATGATGGACTTTTATCTTAATCACAAAGATCTGATTTACCAAAACAGTAATTTGTTGATAACACATGCTGTTGCAGAAATGGTGCAACTTTGCACTGTGGAGCTGTGAGAATGTCAACAATAGCATTTTGAATCATAAATGACTTGAATATAATAACTTCCCATTTATCCTAACAATTAATAGTGAATTTCTGCTGGACTGCATTGTCTTAGCTAATAGCCACCCTTCTTTAATGTGTGTGCATGCAGTGTCTTTGTGCCAGTTCAGCTCTCTCTGGTTTCACTATAGCTTTTTGACAAATCAGGAAATCTGTGTATTTATAGATATAGAGAGATATAGATAGATATATATTACACATGTACAAGAGAAATGAACTGAGGAGAAGGTAAATTACTGATAGGAGATGGCAGAAGTTACAGACACAGAACTGACTACTTACAGCAGGGCTGTTACGTCTCCTTGAGGGCAGGAGGGAATAACACAACAACTCCGGAAACTCGGTACAGGTGTTAAGAAACAGGTTTGAGAGCAGTGCTCTCACAAAATAAATAACCCAAATTCAAACAACAAATGTGGGGGAGAAAGGGACAGTTAGGTTGTGCCAAAAAAAAACATCAAAATGACAAAACCAAAACATAGCTGAGCTATTATCCTACAAAACAAAAACAGAAAGACCCTAAACCTCAACTCAAAACAAGCTCAAAATTACATGGGTGGCACCAGCCTACTTACCTAGTGTTTCTAACAAAAAGACTCTACGTGAGTAAGTGTATGGGGTCCCCAAACTTACCTAGTCCACTTTTACTCCCACCACAACCATCAAACAAAAGAAACACAGCAGAGGAGCTTTACATATGAGCCAAACAATTCAAAGGAGGGAAGAGAGGCCACCCCCAGTCACAGGTGAGTCTCCTTATCAAGGTGTGCACTCCTGGTTTGTCCAATCAGGGTCTCCCTCCTCTAATTAGTTGGACATCCCCAGATTGACATCAGCCTGCAGTCTGCGACCTAAGGGAATAGCAAACAAAAGGAGAGGGAAAGAAAACATGCAGCCTGCAGACACGTAACAAGGGCAAAGAAAACCAGTCCTCCACCCAAAGTAATAGCTGTAGCTGTTGTGAGAATGGAAAAAGGACAGACTTACCTGCAATGGTAAGTCACCGAGAAACTCACTGCAGCACTTTATCGAACAAGCAATTGTTGAAAATCAAACCCTGTACTCCTTTTTTTTCCCTTTTTTTTTTTTTACGTGCACCTCTGTGGGCAAAGAAGTTAGCACACAGTGCACCAAAACTAATGCTTTACCTAGTCCATACTCATTGGGCACTACGCTTGTCCATAATATTAGCTGTGTGTAAATGGACGAAGTATAAAATATATGCAGTAGCTGATTTTGTAGATTATGCTCCTTTTTTAATTAATTTATTTATTTTAGCCCATTTTGTCTGACAACTTTTAGAATCAGAATCATGATCTTAATTCAGTGTTGTGCTTTTCCAAGACAAGCTCAATAACGAGCTCTATAAACTCTCTATAGGCTCCTCTTGTTAGCGTTTCCTTTCTTACTTTCTTTTTATTATTACATAAGTGCAGAAAGAGGCTTCCTGTTACCTGGCAGAGCGTAAATATTTTGCTTTTTAAAATGATAAAGCAGGTTGTTGATTCAAACTTTTTTTTTTTTATTGTGTTTTACCTATAACTAGAATGATATTTTCTACTATCATGAAATGTATGGTAGACATGAACATGGCCACGAAGAAAAGAAATTAAGATGTAATACAGATCAGAGAAAAAAAATACAGGAGCAGCCAAGACTAAATTAAAAATCTCAGAAGGAAAAAAAGTCAGAGCAGTTTTAGAGGAAGGAAAAGTAGGAAGAACAAGGTTGAGAGGAGTAAAGGAAGGTTGTTAGAGTGGGAATATTGCCACAGTGTGTCAGATAAACATCATACAATCCCATTTCATGTGGACTTCAAAGAGCCAGAGCAGCAGGGAATC
The DNA here is from genome assembly GCF_001858045.2 of Oreochromis niloticus. Classification (NCBI taxonomy): domain Eukaryota; kingdom Metazoa; phylum Chordata; class Actinopteri; order Cichliformes; family Cichlidae; genus Oreochromis; species Oreochromis niloticus. The sequence goes on from NC_031970.2 coordinate 13,869,413, forward strand.
GGACTTCAGCTGAAAGGCGATGGTCACCTCCACCTGAACCTGCCACTGTAGGCTACTCTTGTGCATTATAGTCATTTTAGCTGCAGCTTTTATCCACAGTGACTTACCGCCAGTCTCCTCTTCAGCTATTAGCCACACCAGGGACTGCTGCCTTTGAAATAAATCAAAGCTGCTCTGCTGCTACAATTGGAAGTATGATCAAATAATTACATGGGTTTGGTTGTTGCTTGTCAGTGTTGTCCTTATGAGCATTTTTCAAACTTGGTAAGTGATAAAATGTCTTTAACTGTGCTTCTTTTTTTTTAAATACTAATCTTTGATAAATCTAATCTGTATCAAAAAAAGTAGTAATGCTAAAAATTTGTTCTTGCTTTATTGAAACAACTTTTGTAATGTACACAAAGTTAAACTCTCCTGTGAGTTCTGTGGAGCTGGGAGTTTTAAACAGCATGTCACTCAGTCTCATCATTTGATTTCATGCTTTGTTTTTCAAAGCGCGATGCTTAATAAGTCCCCCAGAGTGTGTTTGATGTACCTGCATAGCTCATATTTCTCTCATGTTCTTCTCCTCCTTTCTCTCTTTTCCATATGGAATTATAGCCAAATAGAAAAAACAAAGCTGCAAACTGAAAAATAAAAACAAAAGAAGCAAACAAACAAATAAAAACCCATGAAAGCTGAAAAATGAATGCATTCTGTTCTTACCAGTGTGTTTTGGATTTTAAATTAAGGATCATATCAGCAATTGACAATTCCACTCCAAGCAGCTTATGTATCATAAGCACCATCTTTTAAGTTCTCTGATCAGCTCTAACCTTTAAACATTCAGCTTCACATTCTGATGATGCTGGGTTGAAACCAGAAGCTTTTTCCAGCTTTCACATTAGCATTGATGCTGTTTATCATACAACAAGATTTCCCTGTGTCTATCTGCTTCTATTTCTCTGTTCAAGATGCCTCATCTTAAGCACATGCCATCATGAGCCTTTCTCAGCAATGAGAGAGCTGTAAATACAAGAAAAGGTGAGCATGCTTTACTGGCTTGACACCATCTAAGAATCTTTTCCTGATTGGATTATTCATCCTTTGTTATAAAGCTCATGAAAAAAAGAACTAAACAAAGACCACAGATTATTGATAGTTCTATAAATTGGTTTTCATGATGATATGCAGATTTTTTTTAATGTTTTTACTGAGCAAGGGATGTTTTTATATTTTCATTTTTGTTTGTTTGCTTATGAAAATCTTTATCCCAAATGCTAATGATAACATGCTAATGTGTACTACTGGATATATCAATAGTTTTACTAATGTAACTTTAAAGGCTGTCTTGGGGGTAGAGGCATAAAATAAACAGCCCAAGGCCTCTACTGTGAAGTGAATTCAACATACACAGGGTATCTTACTGTTAACTTAATCACTTACCCTAACATCAGCAATCAGGATAAGGAGTCACACAAAGCTATTTATCAAGTTAATCCTGGCATTCCGCTGCATGTTCAGTTAAAAGGAGTGGCAGTGCCAACATGTGACCAATCACAGTTATGGATAAGTATACTGGAAACAGCAAGTGGATTTACTAAGAAAGGTACAACTATAATATTAGAAAAATATGAACACACAATACAGACTGAAAGCAACACAGCTACTTGTGTGAGTGTGTGAGAGAGGAAAACATAAACTGGAGCAGGTTAGGTTCACAGCACAAGTTAACATGTTGATTTACCCCAGTAAGAAGTGAACCACCTTAATAGTACAGAAAACCCCAGAGTTAACCCTGAAGTTACCTGGATAACATGAAGATTTCGATCTAAAACAAGATCAGGCTGTGTCTCCAGGTTCATGACGAAATCCCGGGAGCATCATCTGGGCTCTCTCTTGTTGTGCGTCACGTATCCGGGGTCTACCTGGCAAAGTTCTTCAGCGTTTCCCATGTTGATTCTGTGGATCGAGTCTCTTCTGCTGTGAAGCTCAGGACCTTCATCTTCTTCAGGGCCTCGGTAGCCACCGCTGCACTGTTATAAGTTATGATGCTGTCTCTGAGGAAGACACAGTTTCGCTGGTGGAAGCAAATTTCTTTTTCTTTAAGCCATAAGAAAGTAAATTCCCACTCCATTCAGAGGAACCTCATTCCCTTTCTTTTTCCTGGCATTCTGCGGTGAGTTCGGGCCTAGAGCTCTGTGACATCTTTGTATTCCCAGCTCAGTATCACTTAGGGACAACTCTGATTTAACAAAAGTTTCTAAAAACACTGAAGGGTAAGTTCTTCCCTTCAGTGTCTTCAGGCATTCTGTATACACAAATATTATTTCTTTGTGACTGGAAGTGAGTAAAAGGATGAGTTGCCTTAATATTTAGTTTAAATGCATATTAAGGTTTTAAAAATGTAAATGCAAGAAAGTGAAAATAACTGTATGCTTGTATGTAAAGTTTAATCCATATCTGTGTCACACTGTTAATTGTTACCATACCCATGGTTTGCAAGGTTTTAAGGATGCTTAGGTATTGCATTTTTCTTAATAGAAAAGCATTTCTTTCTTCACCATTTTATTAGATTTTAACAGACACAGCTTTGAAACATGAAGGCATTGATTATAGAAATTGCTGGGCACCATGTGGATGTTGTGGGTAAAAGTTCTGTAAAGATCTACTGAGATAACTGTACCTGCACAGTTGCAGCCCATTGTGACACACGATGCCATGGTATGATTTCAGATGAAACAGCCTCAGTTACCATGAAGTCCCCCTGCAGTCACTCTCAAAGACAAGATTGATAAAAAGCAATTATTTACCCCCAACCAGCTTTATCTTTTTCAGTATTTTCCATTTTTCATGTTTAACTGTTTCTGTTAGAACTTGTCAATGAACATTTCTATTCTTCCTTTTTTCCTTTTTAGGTTCTGACTTTACATCCTAAATATCATTGTGCCCTTGTCTTCTTTCATTGCTGTTTTTATCCCCCCGCCCCTTTAAAAAACTGCTCACTAGCCTGATCTGTGTTAGACTGTTGTATTATTTAATTAACAAAAAGTGAGTACCATTGCAAAATCTCAAAAAAGAAAAAACTAATTCATCACTTCAGCACTGTAGTAAGGATGTTTTTCTTTTTTGATTAATGTGCTATAGAGCTAGAGAAGACCGCAGTTTTGGGAAGGTGTCACTGACCCTTTTCATATTGCTTTTATTTTGTTAATTACACTCATAGTGATGACAGAACATTTCCTGTTTCTACAGTAAAAGTCTGCTGAGCTAAGGGCAAGACAAAATGTTTTGGAACTTGACTGTAACATTGTATAGACATACAAGCAAATGCAATTTGTCATGGTCCTGGGTTTTGTAATCTAGCCTTCTCTGTATCACTCTGCAGCTTGTTAAGTCTGTATCTCTGTTACTGATTCTTTGGTTAGTTACTTCCTGTTTTATTTTGTTACTCCCTGTATTTATTCTTACTTCCCTTACCTCGTTGTCTCTGATTAGTTTCAGCTGTGCTTCTGATCTGTTACTGCTCCCCTTCTTATCTTCTGTATAATTTGTAGAAGTCTCCCATCGTCCTTTGTCATGTACACGTTTCTGTGCTCTTGTTTCTCCAAGTTTCTCAGGTGTGCTTTGGATGCTGTGATTCCTTGTTATCGTTTGTTTTTTCTGAACCAGGAAAAGCAGACAACCAGACACACATCCACACACTTGCACACATTTACACATGATGTTTTCATCAGGCTGCTTTGTCTTTTGTCACAACACAAGTTTACATCAGTTTACAGGGTGAAAAAAAGTCAAGTGGCCTGGTGTACCTGTATTTTAAATGGTTATTTTCATCATGTCTCATTCTTAGGAAAGGGTGATTAAGAATATATTGTTGATTGACTAGTCGGTTTAATCACAAGACATAGTACCATGGAAGTAATCCTAAATGACAGAAATTTCTAAAGTGAAAGTCCAGAAATTATACAGAGTTTTTGAGTGTGTTAATCTGTGTCTTTGTCCTGAATAGCAGCAGGCAGCAGCCTTCGATGGCAGCAGCAGGCATTCCAGTGGCAGCCATGCATGAGTACACAGCTGCAGGGAGGTCACACAGATGCGCGCACGCACACACATACATACATACATACATACATATGTATGTGTGTGTATATACTGTATGTATGTGTATATAGTTCATCTCAGGGAAAATCTCAGTAAAAGGCAAAGAAACTCCCAATAATTATGCTAATTTGCCATGTGGAGCAAGTCTACTGAAAGTTGTAATGTTTAAGATCATTTAAGTAGAAACAGGACATTTTTAAACTTCACAGTTGCAAAAAGTGCAGGGTTATAGTATTATTTATTTATTTTACATTTTGACGGGTCTGAGATTATGTGGCAGTTATGGCTCTATAGGCAGGTGTAGAAGACACACACACACACACACACACACACACACACACACACACACACACACACACACACACACACACAGAGGACCCATCTGGCCTTATCTTGTTATTTGTGATTTGCTTGTCCTTCCTTCCTCTTATCTTTTTTCTTTTATCTGTATTTGTGTTTCTGTGTAAAGCACTTTCTGACAAACTTGTTTGATAAAAGCACTTGAGGAATAAATTGGACTTGGCTTGCAAATGAGAGCAAGAGAACAGAGGCAGAGGCCAAGGGGCGGATTGACAGGACCGCAACAGATAGATGGCAAGAGTCAGACAGGAAACATAAGATGAGGATCAGATGAGCAGGGGAGCAATGATGAAGTGAGAGAGAAAGAAGAGGAGACAGGTTATTTCAGAAGAATCCACAAACAAAAGAGTTTTGAAAGGTGAATAGCTTACTTAGGACACCTAGAAAGGATGATCACGTGACCAGCAGTATTGATAAAACATGCACGTGGCAACGTAATAGCATAGTTGTTCCGCTGGAACTAATGTGTAGAAGATTGTTGCAAGATCTGTGAATATAGAACAGGATGGTCCAAAAATCACTTCCCATAAGGAAGGACAGGGGAGAAAATAGGAGGGAAAAACTTGATTAACAGCCTCCTGATAGTTTTACTTTGATGCCAGAATTTATTTAGTCGGACTCTGCAGCAATTTTCAGCTACTGGATATCTTAAATTTTGAAGGAAACCTTTTAATTGCAAACAAGGAAATTGTGCATGCAAGCAAGTTAGAAACAGATTACAAAACTATGAGGTGTATAGATTTTGTGAGTGTTCTGTGGAACTGAAAACAGAAACACAGTAACGATGTTTGTGTTCTCTAACATGAATTTCATGTAAATGTAAAGATGTGATATGACTGATCCCTTATAAACATAGCAGCCAGGAGAGAAGCAGCCTCGCCATAACTCTGTCTCTCTTTTGCTGTTTGACACACACAGGCACGCACACACACAGGCTGTGTTTCAGACAGGTAATTAAGAAGCAATGATTGGCCTGTTTTGTGCTTGCTAAGGCATCATTTTATTGGCGCCCTCTTCCAAATCACATGCCTGGGCAATTTACTGGCACTTCAACCACAACTGCAGAGTCCATATGTTGTGATTAAAGCCCCATCAAATAAAGCACATCCGGAGATCACACTTAAACTAGTAAATTACAAAGTGAGATCCTCAACTTGTGGCACCATCATTCTTCTTTCCATCAAAGGTAAAGAATTTTACAGCAGGTGATAATGAAACAAGATTAACTGGTCTTCTCATTCATGTTTGGAACTGTTTCTTACAGGTCCTTGTAACTAGTCCAAATCCAAAAACATAGCTCACCACTATTTTTAGAAGCCTGCTGAGCATGGGAGCTTCCTAGTGCTACTGTAACTAAAATCATTGCACTGTTTTTGTGCATCATTTTTGTTGTGAGGAGCAGAGGATTTCTAGGTAATCAGGCAAATAGCTTCAGTGTCACCGACTCTTTGTAGAGATCTAATTCACACTATAATTTATGTTTTCAGGGGGACTGAAAATGTGCATTTTTTTCATTTTTGAGTTTTTCAGTATTTCACATTGGCCTGGTGATGGAGACAAAGTTTTTATGTTGCAGAAATTCTTCTAATTGTTTCTATAGTGCCCAAGGTTTTTCCTTTTTACTCCACAGCTGTGAAGCATTACTCACTCAATTTGGGACATTAGAAATAGACACTAGCTTTTTGGCTGCAGTGGTCATCTCAAATTTAAACATCATTTTTCATTCCTCTTCAGTGTCACAGAGGGCAGTTTAGTCCGTATCAAGTGTGGACAGTTAGTCATTAAACTGCCAAAACTGTCATCAGTAAACAAGACTGTATTTTCTCTAAGGGTTTCTGTTTGTGTCATTGTTGTCATCTCTGAATGTGGAGGTCAAGGTTTGTGCTTGACTTATGAGGGAGTATGTGAGGCTTTTGTCACTGCTTTATTCACTTTTTTCACTTGGTTCTCTTCTATTCTGTAATTCAAAGTTTCAAAGGCACTTTGGGGTGAAACTAACAGGTTAAAGTGCTTTATAAATACTGGTTTGTATCTCAAATGGTAAGAGGAGAGGAGGAGAGAGGATGATCAAAGAAGTAGCTACAGATATTCAAAACTAAAACTCATAACTTTGTTTTATTTTGCACTTATTTTGACACTTCATCTGATGATTTGCACTGTTTGCTGAAATTAATTCAAGTCCCTATTTAGCATGTTCAACACTACCATAGAAGTTTAAAGAAAATCTAATTAAGCTTGTCGGCATGGCAGCATTTCAGGTTTATTATTATTTAGTATGTTTGGACAGTGATTTATTAAAAGCTTTCACGAAGGGACCAACTTCTTTTTTGCCACTCAAAGTGTCAGCTTTGCAGGACTTTCCTTAGGGCATATTAACACGAATGATTAATCTGGAGGATTAGACTGCAGCCTATTTATATATGCAGATTGTGTTATACTGTAAATTGTCCCTTCAGGGCGTCTGTCTCAGACCCCATATGTTTCATCATCTGCCTCCCTGTTGGTATCAGATGAATCCATTAGCATATAGAATCATTAGCCCAGGATTCTCTCAGCTTAAAGTGAATTTTCAGTCTTGAACAATATGCAGTATTGGTTTATTGCCCATTCTATTTATACCCATCAAACATTATCATCTAAAAAAAATCATGTTTCAACTGTTGTTGGTAAGATGAGATTACACAGACCATCATTACCAAGATAAACATCATGTTTGTATCACATCTACACACTAAGGAAGCTATGAGAAGTATTTTGCAAAATGGCTGAAAACCCTTGAAGGGGAAAGAAATCAGTGATGCTTTCAGCAAGACTATAATTTGACTTTGTCATTTTACTGCTGTTGAAATCGGTGTATTAAGTTACTCTAAGCTAAAGTCAAATATTGCTCATATGGAATTACACTGACAGCTCTGGTCACTAGGCTAAAATCATACACAAAGGAAGCAGAAGCCAAGAAAATAAATGGCCTGTTCTCCAAAAACCCATCCATGGCTGCTCAATCTCAGCTCTGGGTGGGTCTGGAAAGAGTGGTTACATAGCACAAGTGCCAAGTGGCTGGTCGACCTAAGAGCAGACTACAATGTCGCAGAGCATGAGCATCATCTGGACTGGTTAACACAGGGCAGAGCAATCCTGATCATGAAGGATTCTCACAAACACACAGCTATCTAAATACCAACCAATTATCTGCCTCTCTGCAACGCTCTTCTCAGGCATCATAGCAACCAAGCTAAGTAGGCACATGAGTCAACACATGAGCAAAATTCAGAAGGGCATTGGAAATAACACCAGAGGGTCAAAGCACCAGTTTCTAGTTGATATAGCAGTACACCAGGACCATAAAACCAGGCAGACAAACCTGAGCACCACCTGGATTGACTTCAAAAAATGTGCAGTTAAAGAACAGCACAGAGGCTTCGATTCGATTTATTGTCAGCAGAATAGATCTTCATTAGACTTCAAGTTCCAGACAGACAGTTAGCTGCTGGTTAAACTAGCAGACATCGTGATGGTTGACAAGAAGCAGAAAAGTCCAGTTGTAGAGAGAAAAATATCAGGGGCTGAAAGAACAACTTGAACAGATGTTAAAGCAAAGTCCAAAGTGGTCCTCATGGTAATAGGAGTTCTAACCTCCAAACTGGAAGAGTGTCTTCAGCAGATACTCCAGAAGAGTGCAGTCATAGAAACAGCAAAGATATATATCTGTATACATTAAACATGGAGATATACACCATTTGCAAAGAGCATAAATGCATACACATTTCTGCATAAATATGTTACAAGACACACAAAAAGTAGCCATACATTCAAACATAGCCACACTACAACCCAGAAATGAACACAGACAGAAATGGACACACACACACAGCTTGTTGATCGACACTGAGTGTTATATTGCTGACAACAGCCTCCATTTCATTTGCATGAAGCACCGAGGCGATGCACCTTTGCCTTGCTCTTCTCCACAGGAGGATGATTGGCAGTATGTGCATAGCAGACACTGAAATGTGATTCTGCTACCTAGAATTAAAAAAAAAAAAAATCCACTGGCTCTGTCAGTTCTAAACATTATAGATCTCCAGTCAATTTTGCATTTTGCATTCAAGATCACGTCTTAATTGATATTTCTGAATGTGACCTATATCTAATGTTAATACGGTCGACACATTCTGAAAAGGTCCATGCATGCAAACTAAAATCCTTGGAAACTATTACATTTAGAGCATACGAACAACTTATTAAAGCCTTGCTTCATTCCTCCAAGGTGTTATAAGCGTGATGTAAACAGTTTTGGTATCCACATTAAATATTCTTTTTCCGCCTTTTATCCAAGTCAAGTCAAGGTTCAGGAGCAATACAGTGGTCTGAATATGTAGGGTTTGCTGAATCATACAGTGAGCATAAAAGGTGGACATTCCAGGTTTTCAAAGTAAAATCATACCTATGACTTCCTTGAAGACATACCTAACCAGAAGGATGCACAGTAAACAGTATCTTGCAGGAAAACTAATATATGTTGCTGTGCACGGCTAAATGCCATAGAAATTTGTTAGGTCATAGCATGAAGGTGGGCTTTTACTTGGATATTGCCAAACTCGAGGAGAGATGTATAAAGAACGATTTTTACTGTAGCTGTTATAACAAAATATGTAGAACTGAAGAAATTTATAAAACACAGTTTCCATAATTCCCTCTTCAGTAACAAGCTGAAGTCCCACCTCGTAGCCTGTTTCATCTCCTCCTTCCTGGCTCAACTCCCTGCTGTCTGAGTAATAAGCAAAAAGAAAACAATAATCCAATAAAGTGAAAAAATGACATACTAATACATTCAAAATTGACTGAAACAGTGTTAAAGTACGTTTAAATATTTATTTCTTTGTGTTACATCACTTCTCTGAGCCCCTCAGGCAGCTCGATTAGCATAATAATTAAGCAAGTGCCGTAATGCTCTGTTTGTTCCTATATGGCTCCACACTGCAGTTGGTTTTGAAGTTTCGCTCTCCGACGCACCGCTCCCTCTACCCCACCTATCCAAGAAATTACCATGCATTTAGACAATGGGAAGGAGTTAACAGAGAGCTCATTTCTCCCACACTCCTGTATGTGTGTTTTATCAGCAGTGTGAGAGTATACCACTGAGACTTTGTGTCAGTATGCGTGTATGTGTGCATGCACTTCTTCTTACATGAAGTGATTGACTTAGCTGGTGAGGGAGGATAGTACGAGATAGAAAAAGGAACTGGCAAGAAGTATGGGGGTGTAGCTTGGGAGACTTTCATTATGAAATTGAGAATGAGGATTCAATCAGACTTCATTTAAAAACTAATGTTACTCTTCTGTTCTCTTACCCAACCTCTCTTTCTGCCTTCCTCACTCAACTAATTTCTCTCCCTATCAAGGATGTTTGCTTGAGCTGACATGATTTATAGTGAGCTGCAATGAAAGCATAATCATGTTCTCAGTAATGAATTGATTAGCATTTTAATAAGTGTGAGACCAGCATACTGGAGATGTGGACAGTTAGGGGTTAAGGTTCAGAGTGCATTTGAATTCATTTTCATACACAGAAGGTTGATGCAACATTTTAAAGTTTTGAGGGTCATAAAGGAGCTTAGGAGCCGCTGGCTTCTTATTACAGCCGGTGATATTATTGTCATTAATGTAGGAAATCACAAGACTATTTTTTTTGTTGTATAATACATTGGGCGAGTGCCAAGAATTTCCAATCACCTGTGTAGCTTTGTTAAAAAAAAAGATATTTGTTCTTCATTTAATATTCATTGACAGTAAAACACAATTAAATAACTGTCATTGTGCTGATTACTGATTACCTGCAAGAGAATAAGATCAGATTAATCAGTCTGACATATTAGTAAAACCAAGCCATTAGTTGTTTTTCCTTCCACTGTGTGCAAATTAAGTTTACAAATGATACATAAGGATGCCAGCTTTAATTAAACTCAGATAATGTTAAATCTAACTGGAATAATGTTAGAATCTTTGTAAAATGTAAATTATTTTAATTGCTATCTCATTAGTCCTACTTCTGATTACTATGCAAGACAATAATCTTTGCTGTTTGTGACAATAAAATGGTCTGCAACACTTACACGACTGATGACAGCAGGTTGGTCATTCCGCTTTAGCTTTCACTAATAATGTATCACAGATGTGCCCACTAATAGAACTCAGGACACAAAAATGTGCTTTCACTGTGGATTTGTGTGTGAAGCTATAGTATGCATGCATACAAACCCTATAGGACATGATTGTTATAATGTTACTGTTTGCTTTGTTGTAAAGTGTTGTAATGATTCTGAACAGCACCACAGCCTACCAACAATTTACATGTTTCATTTTACCAGTGACTACAATTATCCCATTACGTTTAACTTTCTAAAAACGTACAAGTCAGCTGTCATCATTTAGCTCATACTGAACATGTTTTTGTTTTCTTTCTGTTTTGTAGTCACGGTTACGTTAATTGCTGTTTATATGTGTATCAGTTCTAGTCTTATGGATATTATTTCTAGACAAAAACAGAAATTCAATTTTACAGATCCTATAAAGAAGAGACAGAGATATTTAATAAATATTTTTCTTGGAGTGTGAGTTTACTGATCTTGATATTTCCTTATTGTGCTAGTATTTGACTATGCTACTTCTTTCTTTCCTTATGTCTTTCTTTCCCTGAACTAATTTAATGGTAATGGTGAAAATGTCACGTTCCTGGGTCTGTTGACCCAGCGTTTTTAGTTTTAGTTTATTTGGATGTTGTTTATGTTTAAGTTCATTAGATTAGCGAAGTTCATTTGGTTATTAGACTCCTTGTGTTTTCTTCCCCTGTATTTAAGTTTCCCTCACCCTTTGTGTTTCATGCTGCGTGTCTTATGTTATCAAGTTTGTATTATCATGTCTGTCTCATGTTTCCTGTTTTATTTTGAAGGAGTCGTGTGTTCTTTGTTCATTGTATATAGTTTCACTTCCCTTGTCCTGTCATTAGGCTCATGTCAGTCAGCTGTTCCTCCATGTGTTCCCACTTCCCCTAATCACCTCCTGTGTATTTAAGTCCTCTGTTTTCAGTGTGTCATTGTCAGGTCGTCTGTTGTTCCACGTCATGTTTCTAGGATTTTCCATGTTTAGGTTTTTTGCAATGTTCAAGGTTTTGTTCTTTACCTTTTGTGTTTCGCATCTAGTTTTCCCAGTTTAGTTGTAGTTAGGTTCTTTCTTGTGTGCATCTGCCTTTTGTTTTTGTACTTTTTATCAGCCATATTAAACTGCTCGCTTTTTGTTGACACTCAAGTTTTGGTCCAAGTTCCTTCGTGTCTGCATTTTGGGTCCGCTCTTGACAACACATACAGTCTGTCTCAGCCAGACTGTGACAGAAAATGCTGATAAAATGTTTACTTTGTATCTTAACAATTCCATTTTATGTCCATTTTAAACGTAACATAGCTTCTTTACTACTCATGACAACACTTACCCATTAAGTATGATCCATTACACATACACATACACGTAATATCTGTTAAATTTTTTATATCCTTTTTTTTATCTGATAAGACCACAATATTAAAACTGGATATATTTTACAGTGAGAGCTTTTTGTATTTAAAAGTATTTAGCGAAAGACTTTTAATGATGTACACACACAGCAACGCTAAGAAACTGCTTAAAATATAAATAAGTAGTATCACTGGGCAGAACTTTTTGGTATTTCCTAGTTTGACTTTGTGCTTACATGTGAACTTATTTAAATGTTCGTGTGCTTATGCATTTGTGCGTGTGTGTGTGTGTGTGTGTGTGTGTTTGGGAGTGTGTGTGTGTTTTCTACATGTAGAGCGAAGACCGCTCAGCTTGTAATTCTTCTTTAATAACAGTAATCTTGTCACAGCTCTGCTCTGCTCTGCATCAATAGTCATGGTGCTATTATTCTGAAAAATTCAGGCAGGAAAGGGCAAAATGACAGAAAGGAGAGTTGAAGAGAAGATGACAGATGATGGCGGTTTGCGGACAAAATGAGCCGTCATTTGGCGGACTCGATATTCTCTCATTTTGTCGCCCTTGTCAATATAGCCATGAGGTGATTTTGATTACCAGTCTCACTCTCTTACACACACACACACACACACACACACACACACACACACACACACACACACACACACACACACACACACACACACACACATTCTAACAGTCGTGTTCTTTTAACTTTCCCATCAGTAATTTGAACCCAACGTTGATCTTGTTCACACATGCTGAGATAAGCATGTACCTTCTCTCATCTATGTGAGTTTGTGCAGGAAGTCACACTCACACAATCAGACTGTACACTTTGTCTCTTGCTCCCTTTGGACATGTGACTTCATTCTTCTTTATGTGTCACACATGCTTAATGCCATTCACTTAGGTTATTTTTCTGCAGAGTTCACGTACATATAATGAAATATATTATAATAAGACACTTTCAACAATTGTTCTTGTACATGGAGGTTGTTTAAAAGCACCCTGTCATAAGTAGCTTAATTATCCTTTGATTATGTAACTATACTGTAATACTGGTTTGGTTTGGTTTAGGTAAAATATTCCATTTTAGGGGAACATCATGTTTTTGGCTGCAATAATTTGGCAACACATGTGATAGTCAATATTTACAAAAAAAGAGAGAGAGGCTAAATTCAATTCACTTCAGCTTCATTTATATAGTGCCAAATCACAACAGTTGTCTCAAGATGCTTTATTTATTTATTTTTTATTTTTAAGATTGCATTCCTCTCTTAGCAGCAAGTGATATCATTTATTTTAAAGGCCTTTACTCACCATACGTGAAGAATCTGTGCAAATATTTTATGCGTTAAATAATTTTTTGGACTATTCTTAATGTAGGCATTCACACTGATTGCATAATTTCGCTGGACAAATTTGCAGCATTTTTTCAAATCAAGCTTGATTTTTCCAGTTTTTGGGATGCAAAAAAACAGATCTCATCAATCAAACTGCCAAGTGCTCACATAGCTCAAAATGTGAACCAGTACTGAATATACAACAATATGGACATAGTAAAAAAAATACTGAAATTATTTCTCTCCCTCATCATATGGGGTCTACCAGCAAGAGCTCAAACTACTCCACTGTCATCCTGAATAATGTACGAAAACAACAGCTCATACAGCTTCAACTCCGAGATTAAAGCATGGACTTCTCCCTGCTGCTGTCTTGAGATTTGGAGAAGTTTCTTGGTTCTCTTGTTCAGAAGCATCAGGACCAGCTCGTCATCGCTTGATGTTGACTTAATTTGTTTTACAGTGTGTTTTTTTTTTTTTTTTTTTTTTTTTTTTGTAGGATGAATTTTCTGCAAAACCCGACACTTTTAGTGTGTATATATGTTACACGACACAAAATTTTGTGTCACCTTTTTGCAACGCACTCTGTAATCACCTTAAACAAATGCTACCAGATGCTAATACAGAAGTGAAATTAAACATATCAAATTTTCTCAAAAATATCTTCGACCTCTTCATTCTGTTCTCATTTGATCTCTCTTCTCTACATGCATTTTAAAGCTCAGACATTATAAGATGGCCACTCAAACTTTTCTGTTTACAATTAACTTGGTTTGAAGGAGTCAGCAAACATTTTCCTTTTTCTCTGTCAGTGGGCATTTTCTTCTTGCTGATGTGAGCACTCTCCTTTGTGTGATAGGGCAAGAACTGATGTGATTGTCTGTAATTCTTGGTATTTCTGTGTGTCCATGAATGCCAATCTATAATGTGCATGTGGTGTGTATATGTGTGTGCGTGTGTGTGTGTGTGTGCGCTGGGTGATAGCCAAGCAGCTGAGGAAGATGGCAGGCTGTCTGTCTCTGTTAGTATCTTTACTCTGGCAACGATGCCCTGGCTTAGAGCCTTTAGCTCAGACATTCACACAAACACACATACCCACACACACAGACACACACATGCACACAAACTCTGACACTCCACCACAATCTGACATACATCATTTCACTTCCACACACACTTCCACAGACCTTCACTTTGACAGCACAACACATCAACACTCACTAACAATTACATACTTTGACATAAATATGTGCGCACACACACACACACACACACACACACACACACACACACACACACACAGAGGGCTGTGGTTTCAGGATGTCCTCAGACACACATTGAAGTGCCATTTTTATTTTTGTGCAATGACAATAGAGACATTATTTCATTAATTCCGTCACATATGACTCTACATTTCATTATTTTACATGAAGCAGACAGAACAAAACTTAGACTGCAAAATGGGTCCATAGAGCGAGAGATGTGGATGAGAGGTCAGCCAGGTACCTCCAAGTTCCCAGTTTTTTTTCCATGTGAAGCTGTCACATGAGCGGTAATCTGCACAGAGGAGGAGAGCAAAAGCTAAATCAGTTGAACACTACAAGGATTCAGTTTAATTCAGCTATATTTATATAGCCCCTATTCACAACAACAGTTGCTTTAAGGTGCTTTGTAGCATAAGGTTGTAAAGTATTTTAAGATAAAGATCCTACAATAATAGAAAGTGGTAGCAATGCTACCGCTTACACTGGTGGAACAATCTGGTAATCTATGAGAGGAACCTAAGGAGTGGTGTTGTATTGCAGCAGGTGAGTCATTAACAAATGAGTATGTATTCCGGCAGGGAAATGCAGGGATTCAGGAGTGGCCTTTCCTCTGAAAACACACAAGCACAAACACAAACACACAGGACATGATGGAAAGAGAGAGAGAGCGACAGAGGAAGAAGAGGGAGAGAAAGATAGAAAAGGCAGGTCAGCGCTGGAGGACAGCAATGACCATGACAGATCTTATTCCTGCCATTTTGGGGGCTGTTGCTAATTACATAAACATTTCACTTTTGAATATAATTGCTGAGCATTAGAGCGTAGGGAAGTTTTTTTTAAACTGGAACTAGTCCCGTGCTTATGAAACATGTTTTTGATTGCAATTACTTAGAAAATTGCACGATTCCAATGTGCTACACTTCTCTCTTCCAGTCACAGTGAGTGTCTGAAATATCACTGTAGATCCCGTGTTCATAGGTTTGCACATTCTGTATTTGTGCTTAAACCAACAATAATATAGTGTTTGTTTGTTTTTTGGTAATTTTTGTAATTTTTTTGTTCAAATGTTTACAAAAAAAGCCCAATGTGCAATTTGTCATAGTCACTTCCTATGCTAGAGGTTTGATGTTCATAATTCAAAATGATAAATTAGTGATAAAAGATGGCCCTTAGTAGTCACTAACTGAGCTTCAGAAGGATGTAGCTGTTTTACTGGTACTGCAGGTAGACTTTAATTTTCAGAGAATTTAGATTCAACTGCCATTTCTACTGTCTGTTATCAAGAATTAACTCACACATTTTTTCATTAATAAATACTGTTTTCATGAAAGGTAAGATAATTCAAGCTTTTATCTGAGCATGCATTCAGTGGCACTCAGCTTTACCCAGAGGAATATGGTAAAGTACATTTTAGAAGCTTTTGATGCTCTCACTGAATATGATTTCCAACCTGGCTTTCAATTTTAGGGTGAGCTCCAGCGGATGTAATCGTGTAGCCTGGAATTGTTTTAAAAACAGGGATGAGCTTCTGAGAAAAGCCTCAGTCTGGCTCTGAAAATCAACTGCAGCATTTGGAATAAAAGAGTTGAAAACAGGCAGCAGCTTTACACAGTCCATGTTGACTTGAACTGATTCCTAGTCCACCCACATGAGTTCACAGAATTGGAATTAGAAGTAGAAACTTATCAGTTAACAAAATTACAAAAAATACCACATTAAACATAACATATTAAAATACCATGTTAAACTAAAAATAACATTCAGTGGTAATACTTTGTGTTGATTACAAGTCTACCTACTCTTAGTGGTTTGGTACTCGCAAGTTGTTGTTGTTTTTTTTTTTTTTTACATTTCATGAACCTTCAATTCTTGAGAGCAATTTTGTATTTCTTATTGATGTGGACTTATCATGTACTGTTTCCTAGACTCTGTGAAGGACTATGTTGTAAAACTGATAATAAATCATTAAAGAAATGAACCTCTTTCAAAAATTTGTGTTAGGGTTAAAATTGGGTTAGGGTTAAAATTGTGTGTTTAAGACATAAATATGGATTAAATAATCCATATTTAATCCATATTTAAAAAAAACATTCATTCAATGCATAAGTTATGGAGATTACAGTTCACTTTATGGTTTTAAACAAGTTAAAAAATGGACACCCCAATGATAGTTTTTTTGGCTAATTCATAAGTTTTATCACTACCGGACGATGTTACTAGGTGTTGCATAGCGCTCAGGAAGGGCATAAACCCCCCTTAGAAGCAAGTACTGCAGAATAAATCCTGGAGTCAAAACTGTAAACAAGGTCATGATCTGTTTTTTTTAATACACAGGTGTGTTATTAGTCCTCAAAATGACTCATATTCAACACAGTAGAAACAATTAGACTGTTGTGAACAGTTTTGGTAGAGTTACTTGAAAATAGCAATTAGTTACTAATTACTGATTACTTCTCCAAGGAAGTAATCCTGCTACTTTACTGATTGCTTATTTTCAAAAGTAATTAGTTACTTTATTACTTACTTTTTAAAAACATGATGCACAACCTGAATACTTTATAAAACAATAGACCTTTCAGCCAAATTCCATTTTTTCTGCATCATCCATCATATAAAATTGAATCAAATGAAAAAGTCTCTTTTTAAAACTTGTTTTATTAGTTTTAATCTTTTGCCTGACTTGCCTGGTGCCGCTGTCATGTCAGTGGGGGGATCCGAGGGATCTCTGTGAATTTCACATTACTGTGGCAGCGTCCTAGGTGCTTGCTCAGATTTGAAGTTTAATTTTTTGCTGTAGAAAGTTTTCTTCCCACGCAGAGTGTACAGCGGATGCTAATGTTTTTGTCACTTTTTACAGAATCAAAATCAAAGTAATGTCAGTACTTCAAAGCTTTAAACGCTGCATGGTCGTACTCTCTCCCACACTCCATATTATCCATTATTGATCTACACACGTCTGTAGCTGCCACGGACGTCGCACGCTTGTACGTCATTGTCATGAGACACTCTCACAAATGCAGGGTGCTTACGGGAAAGTAACAGTAATCTAATTACTTTTTTGCAATATCAATCCCTTACTGTACTCATTACTTGAAAAAGTAATCAGATTACAGTAATGCGTTACTTTTAACGCATTACTGCCCATCTCTGGTTGTGAAATTGCAAAAGTGTAACTTTGGAAACAGTAATCTTTGCTTATAGTGAGATCGTAACTGCAAAGTGGTCATGCTAGGTTAACGGACTTGTTGCTAGTGGCTATATTGAGCTCCAAGTGCAGTAGCTATGCTAATGAAGCACAAATAAGTATTTGTAATAGTAAGTTAAGCAGGCTCATAAATATTTTCAGTTTCTAATGTGTTTTCTATTTGTGTTGCTGAGATAAGAGGAGATGCAAATGCTGTAATGAATTTATACATGATTCGATAATGTTTATTTTCTAATCACTTGCTGTAAGGTTATAGTATATTGTATTTGGTGATGCAAGTGATGTGTTTGGGTAACCTGAACACATAGTGGTTTACCCTGGTCAATGTGAATAAATGTTCAGACACTGGTATAATGGTCACTGTGTAGTTGTGTAGTACAACTGAAGAACATTCATGGAGAACATTCATGAGACTCACTCTATTTTTCTTCAGTTGTCATGTAATCATACTCATTAAGGTTATTCACACATGTCCTGACAATGTATTAACATGTATCATGTCATACCTTACAAAGAGGAAGTTATTGATGAGTTTGTGTTTCCTTGTTTAAGCAGAATAAATCCTGCAGTCGAGCTGTAAACAAGCTCATGATCTGTGCCTCTATGTTAATACATAGTTGCAGGATTTAAGATCACAGACCTTCCAGGAGAGCAACATTTGGATCATATTGGTTTGTGATATTTTCTTGTGGACACCAAAACCTCCCCAATGTCTCCTAATGTCTCTCAACGGTAGTTATGTTACTTTCATATGCGTTTGTGAAGATATGTCACATTTCCAATTTTGCAGACTTTTGAAAGGGTAAAGAATCATTTGAGAAATGACAAGTTTGTCACTTCAAAGTTGACCAAGCGTCACACTGTAAAATGTTCACTTTTAGTCATTAAAAAATATTGGGAATATACATTACAATAAAATGCATAGAATATGTGAAATTAAGGTAAGAATACTGGCAAAAAATATAGGATTCAACCACAGAAATGCATTTGTTGTATAACCAAATGTTGCAGCAAATAAATTTTGAGAAACAAAGAACTACTGTGACAAGTGTATGCATTTAGTATCTTCAGAAAGTAGTGTTAATATTGGTTTTCTTCTTGCTAGAATTGTTGTTGATTCAAATACAATGCAAAAAACCATAATCCTTCCCAAGATTATCTAAAGTGAATTCTGTGTACTCCATACACACGAACCACAAACTGCTGAATAATACTTCATAAATGTGCTATTTAATTCACTGAATTTTAGTGTACTGTAGCAAAGAATTAAGTTAGCGCTAAATTTATTTGGGAAACAAGTTTAATACCTATGATTTCTGTGAGTTAGAGTGGGCTGCTTTTGTCTTGTTTGTGTTATTGCTTATCTTTGCGTGCCTCTATATGTCTGAGAAACAATGTGTATGAGGACAGGGGTATGCTCTTTTGTCTGGGCTGCTGCCACTGGCCCATTGGCCATTGAAGGGTGAAATAGCAGGATCACCTTCAGCTAATCATAATGTTAGCTTTCTCCACTGCACAAAGTGCTGCAGTGGTCCTCCCTGGCTCTGTGTGTGTGTGTGTGTGTGTGTGCAATCACGTGTCTGTCTTGCAACCAAATCTGACTTCAGCACCCTGGTACTGCAGCAGACATTCCTGCCAAGCCACAGATTTCTGTGTTTCTGTGTGAGACACAGGGTGAGTGATACAAAGCAAATTTAGCAAGCGAAAGTGTTAAAAAAATGAAAGAGAAAGAAAAGGACATGCTTGCATGTGTGTGTAAGAGAAGAGACAGAGTATTACATTTTTGTCCCTCTAACATTTAATACTAAGTTAGGAAAAAGAGAGACAATGTGTGTAAGAGAAAGCAGGACGGAAAAATCCCTGTGTGCGACTGTGTTTTTTCTGTGTGCACAATTTGTCTCTGCAGTTGAGGGATAACCTTCTCCAGTACTTTCCTGAATAGGATTCAGTCAACCAGAGCTTATCACATGCACATGCACAGATTCTTACTCACATTCACACACACACACATGCTGACAAAATAAAGAGAAAAAAATGTTAGTCAGGTAATCTGTTTAGTTTTTGTCTAGGACCAACAGTATTCCAGTTTGCTCTGGTTTTGGCTCATTCTTTTCCGTGTGTTTTAATTTGTTGAAGTCAAATGGTGTTTCTCTCTCTGGGCTCATCTTGTGTGTGAGTCCCTAAACCAGTTGTCTCAGAGGGCCTCTCTCTGCAGGTGAGGATTGTCTCTACCTTTCTCTCTTTTACTCACATACACATACATACAAACACAGAGTATGCAGCAATAAAGAGAACTGTGCCTTTAGGATTAGTTGTAGTAATATCTCAACAAAGGCATGGGAAATGGAAAGCTCTTCTGAGGGAAACTTACCGTGAAGACTTTCCCCCCAGAAAATCACTCTTTGCCCAGTGCACCGAAAGATGGGAGGGGGTTTGTTAGAGAACTGACTTTCCTTTATCAAATATAAAACCACTAAAGCAAATGTAAGTTGATAAATGACTGAATGAGTCAATTTGTTGATGAAAAGTAATTTAAACAGGAGAAACAGTTATTGTAAGAGATTAATTTTGTAACTGTGAATTCCCACAGATAGAAAGTAATTGGCCTCTCATGACTCGGGAGTAGTGTTTAGCACGTAATTTACATGCAAATACTGCGACTGGATAATTTTTCTCCATATCCACTCTTCATATGCGTTTTAGTTTATGCACCCGTGTACACCACTCACCCAAGGCTATGCCCCTGCATATTAATAGCCACCCCCTCTGCCACAGCATTTACCTGTAGGCTCTTAGTTTGTCATCCTCTAGGGAGTTGAGCTGGCTGACTGAAATATTGTCATGGCAGCATAGTGACTCAGTGGTTTGCTCTCTTACTTCAGAAGGCATTACATTTGATGTGAGCATGTTATCCTGATGAGCTTCATCTCAGTGTGTTCTATTTTCCTTTCATCCTGATAAAACATGATTCTACAAAGTGAAATGTTTGCTAAATATGTCTTTAGTTAGTGGAGAAGGCCTGTTTAAAGCAGCACTTTGTTCTACATGTGTAAACGAATAATTTTTTATGTGATAACTCAGGAAACATGTTCTAATATTTTAATTTATTACATCTGAAATGGATATTCACATCTGATAAACACTGGAGTTTAAATTCTTGAATCACAGCTTAAACCTGCTTGGTCTGAAGTAAAACATGTTCTTGAAAGCAGCACTGGTTTCTTGACAGACAATCTCTATAAATATTTGGATCTGAATCTGTAGAATCTATAAGAATTTGGTATCTTTGGTCCAAGCTTTCATTTACACTGACTGATACAGATGCATATGCACTGGGCCTTTCTTGGGGACATTTGCTTTCTCTTCATGCCATAGAGAAATAAATGGAAAAATTTGCATTTTTTTTATGCCAAATTATCAGAATTTTGATATGAAGCCCAGTACAAAAACTTAGAAGACAGAAAGACACCTGTCATACTTCCACGAGACAACATTTCACACCTCAAGACTCCAGATTTTGAAGAAGAAAAAGGAAATAACACTTCATTCTAAATGAAATACAACTCAGTAAGGCTGCAGAATTTAATGCTGCAATGAGAGCATAAACGGAAAGAGAGGAGGACGTGAAACAGAAGGAATAATTTAAATCAGTTCAATCCAGTTTTATTTATACAGTGCCAAATCACAACAGTAGTCTCCTCAAGGCACTTTATATTGTAAGGCAAAGACACAAAAACACAAGGAAAGGTCCAACAATCAGACGAGTCCCCTATGAGCAAGCACTTGGTGACAGTGAAAAGGAAAAACTCCCTTTTAACAGGAAAAAACCTCCAAGGAGAGGGGATGTGGGGGTGGGAGGGTGATGGAACAAAAAGATACATTGTAAAAGAGAGTCAGATTTTATTGACAACTAATAAATAAATGCAAAGCATTGTATAAACACAAAAAAGAGATGAGTGAAGAAGAAATGCTCAGTTCATCATAGAAAACCCCCAGCAGCCTAGTCCTATTGCGATGAAACTAAGAAAGGATGCAGCTTTATCATAAGTTTTATCAAAAAAGGAAGTTTTATGTCTAATCTTAAAAGCAGAAAAGCTGTCTTCCTCCCAAATCCAAACTGGGAGCACAGAATAAGAATTGGTCCCAGCAAGAATAAGTTCTACAGAAGACAAAGTTGAAGCTGAAACCTCTGAGTCCCTTCTGCTTTTAAATACTCTAGGAACCACAAGTAGCAAAGTGCTCTATTGGGGTAATATGGTACTATAATCTCTTTAAGATAAGATGAGGCCTGATTATTTAAGACCTTGTATGTGACGAAAAGGATTTTAAATTTGATACTAGACAGGGAGCCAACGGAGAGAAGCTAAGTTAACTCTAAGATTGTTCACAGTGTTACTGCAGGCCAAGATACTTCCATCCAGGGGAAGAATCAAGTTTGACAACATGTTTCTAAGCTTCTTAGAGGTGAACACAATAACCTCGGTTCTATCTGAATTTACAAGCAGAAAGTTAGAGGCCATCCAGGTCTTTATGTATTTAAGACATTCCTGCAGTTTAACTAATTGGTGTGTGTTACCTGGCTTCATGGATAGATAGAGTTGGGTGTCATCTGCATAGCAATGAAAATGTGTCCTATGCCTTCCAATGATACTGCCTAAGGGAAGCATGTATAATGTAAATAGAATTGGTCCCAGCACAGAATTCTGTCGAACTCTATAATTAGACTGAGTGCAGACTATCCATTTACATGAGCAAATTGAGGTCTATTAGCGGTAATCATAGATATGATTCAAATCACTGCAGCAGAGTACCTTTAATACACCTTTAATGTTCTAATTTCTATAGAATTATTGTGGTCAACAGTATCATATGCTGCACTGAATTCTAACAGTGTATGCAAAGAGATGAGTCATAATGAGTCATAAAGAGTCATAAAGTCATAATAAGATTGTTCATAACCTTCTGTTTCTGTGCTAAGATGAATTCTGAAATCAAGAATTTTTTTTAAATAACATGTAAGAAAAAAATTAATAAAAAGTGGGTGATAAAGGTAATAAAACGAGGAACAAAAGTTGACTCTACTTAAATTGAAGACCACTAAATATACACTAACATCTTCAACAACAGGTTGAATAAGCAACAAACTGTCAGTACAGGAGAAGGTAAAACAGAGTCAAAGCCAGAGTGGTTCAGAGGAAGAAAAAGAAATGGTGAAATTCCCATAAGGTGAATAATCTTTTGAACACTGCAAAGGAGGATGCCGGAGCTCAAAAACTTTTTGAGATGCAAAAAACCCCAAAAAACCTTGCAGATGAAAATCAAATTGAAGACATGGCTATTTCATTCTACCTCGATCAGTTTAACTAATACCTCAGTTTGTTTGTTTTGGACAGGTTGGTAAGTTTGACAAAGTAAGTTCTGCTTATTAGTTCTGGAATTTGGAAAAAATTAGATCAACATTAAAAACAGCTCATTTGTGAAATTTAATACAGTAGAAGTATAACCTAACTTGAAAATTTATTATATTACATATAATTAAGTACAGTATTTGTGTAAATGCATTTAACTACATTATACTTCTGGATTTACATTTGTTACGTTTTCTCATGTACCATATTTGAAAAAAATATTTAAACTGCAATCTCCGTGAACATTAAATCCTATTAGAGTATGTTTGTAATCTTACGTTTCCCATCTTTTTGTTGAATGAACAAGTAGGGATAAGGAGTCTGATGTAGACATACAAATTGTTTCATAAATTATGGATACTCTGAGCGATGAGCCGTACGCTCCATCGCCTTCATGAATGCCAATATTTGAAAGACGCAAAGGTGTAACAGTTTGTGTTGGTTCCCATCAGGCAATCTGCACGTTGATGTAAATTCAATGAATAATTAATGATAGATGTTAGCAATCGTCCCTGTTGTGTTTCATTGTGGTTTCTTGTTTTTTCAGTTGTTAAGGCTGAAGCACAGCTAGAAGTTTGTTCCCACTGTTTCATATTTTGGATAAAGAACAACAAATGGAACATAAATTACATGCCTTACAGTGTTAAAAGGAGTTTTTGAATCTACTAAAATATTTTGCACTGTCTAGATGGTAAAATGCAGCTTGGCACGATAGAGATCTTACAAAAGAGAGATCTGTGGCTTTAGGAACTCTGAGCAGATATCTGCACCAAAGATGTCCTATACCTGGACAGTAATCTTTTTTATAATACCCAAGTCATCTAAATATAGGAACCAATCATGTTTTTGTACTGATGCGAGGCACATTTGCGCTTATGACAGTTTCTACTGTTAGGTCACAGATCGCAGATTTGTTTTCTTGCTAGCAGTGTTTTTAAGACTAGCGTATTGGAGAGTAATGCAATTCAAAAAGCTGAATTTCCCTGCTGTTATTATAATGATATACTTATAATGATTAACCATTAATGAAAAATGTTCCTTGGAATTTATAGTTAATTTAAATACCCAGAAGTTTTCTGCCACAACTATGTTTTGTACTGATGATGAAAACAGAAGAAGGGGTGAGAACATGGGCACTATGATATCAGTCCTGGTCTTTCAGCTGTCAGACTGACTGTCAGCTAACACAGAAGATTTAGGTTTTTGAATTTAGACAACTTTCCTTTTGGACGGCTGCATAGGAAAAAAGAAGTTGTGGAGCTGTTGTCTTAAGCCAATCCTGTTCCATAGATGAGACTTATCTTTCAGTTGTTAGGCTACCTGATGTTTTTTTTATGACTAGCCAGTCATATTGTCAGCATTGTTTTTCATTATTAAAGCATAATTTATGGAATGGAAATCCAGATGTTTCCCTTGATGTTAGGTCCTCACAAGACTGTTTCAGTCAGTCTGTAAGCTTGTCTGTTTGTTGAATTATTAAATAGCATTTTGCAGTGTTTTACTGTTGCTGATAGGAAAGGAAAAGGAAACAGGTAAAAAGTTGTAAGGAAAGCATGCAGATATACTGGGTTACAGTGCTACAAACACAGAGGGTGGAAAAAGGACCAACTGTATTTAAGGTTAAATTAAGTTTGGTGTTGTCTGTTAATGCTATCCAGGATGAGAGGATGGAGAATTTGGAACTAGAGATGAAAAATTGTAAGAACAAGGGGGAAAATGAAGTGAGTAAATGAATGAAAAAGTAAGTAGTTGTTTAGCTAAAGAGGGAGGAAGGATTTGTTAGCAGAAAATTAAAATGTGACAACACGGTAGAGGAAATTAGAGTAGAGAGTGAAGCTGGTGAGAGAAGAAGTAAAGAGAAAAGAAGAACAATACATAAAGGGGGCAGATGAAGGGCAACAGAGGGGGGACAAGGGTGAAGGGAAAGGAAATGAAAACAGCCTATGCTTGTATACTTGTGAAAAAAAGAGATCAGAGAAGTCAGAAGGCTTGATGAAGGGATGGAGAAAGGGAGTGAAAGATGTAATTGCTGCAAAGTCAGAACCACGTAGGCAAAAGAAATCTTAGAAACAAGGGCTGCTGTAGGCACTTGAGTGGTGCTCTTTTTAACCTGGCCTGGTACCTCCTTCAATAAAGCACTGTCTGTTTGTGGCAGCACCCAGGGCTGCACCGTACATCACAGTGAGAGAATAGAGATACAGTATGAGCAGAAAGAAAGTGGCAGGAGCAGCAGCAGCAGAAGTGTTCATTGAGCTGAATGGAGCAGCACGGTGTAACTGTTGTCTGTTTGTCTCTGGGGAATCTTTAAGTGCTCTGATTCAATCTGCTTCAAGCATAGCTGCTGGAAATACACAAGAAACACATGCACACATACATTTAAAAGCACATAAGCATTTTGTATACAGTAGTTCTACAGCTAACGGGCCTGTTTAATATAGATTAGTGCTGAAATGAGTAGTAAATTAATCAAGTGGCAGAAAATGAATAATCAAAGTGATTTATCAAAATAAAGTTAATCAAGTCTGTATGGATATGGATTTTTTTAATAGATATGTATGCAATTTAATTAAAGCACCTGGCACCTAAATTATGTAATTTATTTATAATAATATAAAATATAAAACATTCAATTATTACATTAATTTTGTAACAATATCAATATTGATACATACAAACACTCAAAATTGTGTATAAAAATGTGTATATGTGTAAAATATATGATTGCGTATAATCAGTTTTCTCTTTTACGCATATACACAAAGAAGTTGTCCCCCATCGTCTATATACACTAACATTCATGAGTCATAAGTATAGGTCCCTGGTGCTCAGTACTGTTGGTGGGTTTGGTAAATGGTTCAACGACTGAGAGCTTCTTCACAGAACAGGATGTAATTAAAATTCCCTGGTGTGTTTTGTGTCTGTGTGCCCGTGCTGAATGAAACAGTGATTAAGACTGCAGCAAAAATAGAGCTTCTTATACAAATTGATTTTTATGCTACACTCCCTTCTTCACTCTCCCTCTTTTTACTCTTGTTTTCTCAAACCGACTCCCACCCTTTCTTTATCTCTCTCCCTAAGCCCACCACCCTGCCTTACTCCCACAGATCAGCCTGCCTCTCACTCCCGTGTTCTTTACAGCCTTGCTGACATATGAAAATGAGAATTTTTTAACCTTTTTTAGAAGAAAAACTTGGATTGTAGTATGTTCCCATGCTTCGCTTTACTCTCAGTCTCATCTATCTATCTAAAAACGCAAGCAACAACACAGTTTAACCAAATATGGGAATATTTCAGCCAATGTCATTTTGGAAAGCCAGGCAGTTTAGAGGGCTACCACTTTAGTGACACAAATAAAATTGTGGATTGTTGATTAAAAGAATTGGATTCAACATGTCTGAACATTTTCCGTTTTATTTCATTATTTCCAACTTTCATTCCATCCATATGTTCAAATTTTAGTCACAGTAATATACAATAAATCTTCCCTATTATTGGACGGGGAAAAAAAGGTAATATAAAACTCATTTAAAACTCATCTTGCTACTTTAACTTGGCAGGGATTTTAATTTGTTTGTGCCATATCCAGGTTGTTATGAGCTTGAAGTGTTGGTGGATAAAACACTGCAGAGATTTCATTTCTAAAATGACTTATGAAATGTGCTTTTGTTACTGATCCCCTTATGTGACTGTAATAGGTGTAATTTTTAACTTTACTCCTTGTTTCTGGGTTTTTGCTGAGTGTGTCTTTGTGAGATATAGGCCATAATGGAGTCAGTGGAGCAAAACTTTCTTTTTATGTGTCACTGAGCTGATAAGCTGCTGTTGCTTTAACTGTGTTATTGGTTTTAGTTTGATGGCTGAAAATCTGTTATACCCTCTGAATTTTGTCATGCTGAGAATTGGCTTCTGACTAACTAACGAGGTCTAACTAAGGAAACCACTTCTCATGGCTAATTACTGAAATAGTGTAATTAATTTTTTTATTTTACACACATTTCAAAAAGAGGTGTGCAGAGAGCACGGACATCCAACAGTTTTCCCTGTTTTCGGTGCCCTCACGTTTCAGCTATCAAATGTATCACAAACACAAATATACTGCGTGCAAAGTAATACTTTTGGTAATTATATTTAAAGCCTGGTCTGTAATTAAATATGCGGTGGGAAGTAGCCACAGTGGGTTATTTATATTCACATTTCTCCAGAGAGTGTGATTGATAAGGCTGTCTCTGCTTCATCAGGTATGAAACAACATGTGGGGAGTGGGTGAGCCAGGCCACACTGCTCTGTCAATCAGTCGAGTAACAGGGAGACAGGCTAGTGTTGTTTTTGGCACTTCCTGCCTGAGTTCAGTTCAGCATTCAGGTCCTCAAGGTTCAAGATAAATTTCACTACATGTGCACAAGCCACGGGAAACAGGAAATAGATTAACATAAGTCATTTTGCGACAATGACCATTCAGTGGTATTAACATTTTTCCATTGACCCTGTGTAGGGTGTCCATTATCTGATACGTTCTCCACAAATCTTCTGTGTCTCTCACCATAGTACAATTCTATCTACAAATTATTTTCTTCCATGAGAGCTGCTCCATTTAATTTATATTTCCAGTGCAGTATATAGTCGTATTTCTATATTTCATTTCATATTACATAAAGTACATCAACTGTGTGTCAAATTCATTCGTCCATCAATTGTACAAGTGGAGGCCTACATCTTGGCAGGTTACTAGTCTATCACAGGTCTAGCAAAGTACTCAGTCATGACTAGGATCAATTAACCTAAAATTCATGTCTTTGGACTGTCAGAGGAAAACAGATTGCCACAAGAAATCCCACACAGAAACACCCCAATCAGGTCCAAACCTCCAAACTTCTTTTCATGAGGCAGCAGCGTTAACCTCTGTTATTTCTTCAGTTGCTCCTTACCTTGAGGTTTTGTCGTTTGTTTGTTGTATATTCCTCCTGTTTGTTTTTGTGCTGAGTCTGTAAAATGTCCCATGGGGTTTGTCATCTTTCTTGCACAAATTAGTACTGGTTCTTTGTTTTTAAATACATTATTAATTCAGCTAAAAACAAACTTTTACCCATTTATCCGCAATGCAGGGCTACATTTCAATACTTTATTGGCAACAATTCTAAAGACAAAGAAATTATTTTAAATAGTGAACTATAACAAAATTAAATGGTACCCATCTTGCTGAGAGCTAACCTCCACAGCTCAGCTGTGCCTGCTCTGCTTTGCTGTACCAACCAGTTCTCATTCCCAGGGCATATTGCTGTTTTGTCAAAGGTGCTGAGGCTCACAGATATGCACAAAGTGTCCTTTGGCATCTATTCCTTGACACACAGAGTTTAGGCAACAGCAAGATAGCTCTCATTCCAAACTCATCACATATGGATGCTTTTAAACAACCCTCCTGGCACCACATTTAAATGCATGGGTAAGCATAATTTTTCAAAAAGCAGGTTTAATGCTTTGAAGAACCATATATTAACTTATTCTATGATCTTCTCTAAATTTAACCAACTCATTTATTTCCCAACTTAGACAAATAGTTTTTAATCTTTATGACATTAAAATAAACAAAAGAAAAATCATCCTGCGAAAAACAAAAACAAATAAAAGACGTGAACTGTGATTTTTCTGCCGGACCACCATTCCACCATTCACCCTCTTACTAGTCTAGGCAGGAAGAGAGCACGAGAGAGTTATACACTATGAATCGGTACAAAACCTGTACTTGGTGACCCAAACCCTAAAAGGACATTGTATAAGATATCCTACACTGGGCTGTGTTCAATCCAGCACAGTCACAGTAATGAAAAGGTTGACAACTTTTTTTTTTTCCCTGTGAAGTGATGTGTATTAACTGTAAATCTTAAACACAGATTTTTTTTTTTTAAGTAATTTTCAGGTCTGCTACATATTATTCATCACTTTTATTTCTGAGGGGGGCGAAAAATGAAATTGCTTTCCATGGTCAAAGAAATTGTTTTTACTTTTTCCGTCCCTGGGGCCCAAACTAAAATAGGCAGAGGAGCTTCTGTACCCTCTGCTCAGTCTGTAGCAAATACAAAGGCAAAGGATTTTGCAATTGAAAAGTTGAACTTTCTTTTGTTCCATCCATCATTTTATTGTTTTATTTTTCTGCAGTCAAAACGTTTTCAATCATTTTGGCCCATAACATGTTACTCTTTGCCATTATACTGCTATTGTGTTTTCCACTTAATAAAACCTGTTTCTGTAGACTACATTTGGAGGCAAAATGCCCTACATTTATCTTTTTCTTATATATTCTTATCATTATTATTATTTCTAGGATATTGTGCTATATAGATGTTATATAGCCTACTTGTGTTTAAAGAGCTTGAAAATCTGAACAGTGATCACATGCAAAGAATACAATCAACTACAAAGAAACACAGTTCCTGAGTTCTGATCTTCCTTGGATTTTCCTCATAGCTTAGTGTAGTGGTTTATTGCGTTCTGTCATGGTTTGGTTGTGTATCTTGTGGATTTGAAAATAAATCCAGGACTCAGTAGAAAGGACATAGACTAAAAATTCAGCTTTAACACTGTCAGCTCAAAGAGAATACAGAAAGTCCAAAACCTTTTTGGAGCAGGGAATCTGAATACCAGAAATCTTATAAAACATGGGGAAAGGTGACACACAGCAATGAGGGATGCCATGACAAAGGAAAAGGGGAGAGTAAGACCAAATATACACAAACAAGATAATGAGGGCAGCGGTAACATGTGGGAACACAACTGAAGACAACTAACACAAAGAGAGAAGAAAAACTCCACATAAAAAAGGGAACAATCATCAGTAAAATAAAACAGAAGAGAGACACAATTGAATGGGGAGACAAGATTAACTTGAAACAACTAAAAAGGGCAATAAGACAGAAAAAAAGGCAAATACAGAGAAAAGACTGGAGAAACAGAATAGGAACACAAAACAGGATCAACTGAATGAACCCAGGCATATCTGGAAGTGAAGCCGAGAACTGAAGGCACAAAATAACACCATAAGGAAATTATGCAACACATCAGGAAATAAACAAGACAGTAGTCAGCTTCTGAACACTATGTAATGTGTTTGCATATTTGTGTTCCTTTAGGGCAAATTAATAGAGTAATAACAATAACTGCAGTTTTGTGTTAACAAAGAAACCCAAAGTCAGACCACAAGAGACACCTAAAGACACATTAAAACAACTTGTGAAAAAGAATTGCAATATTTTTGAAATGGAGACTAGTGAGAAGGGTAATGGGAAATTAGAATGAACCACCAGATTTGAATTTAATTTTTGTTAAATATATGCACAAGATTTTTGTATAGTTTTGTTTGTTTTTTCAGTCTCCAATGTAGCTTCCAAATGACAGTCTGAGCAGTGTATTTCTACTGGCTCCAGACTGCTTCAACAGTTTCCAAGCCCTGTCGCTATCACTGACAGAGATTGAGTACCTGGACTTTGCTTTGGCCTCTGAATGAGCCCACTGACTGCTTTTGTGAATGAACTCTCTGAGAGAGAGAGTGTGTGTGTGTGTGTGTGGGGGGGGGGGGGCTGGAAGGACGGGTTATGGAAATGTACATTGTGAGGAAATTGAGAGGAAAGAAGGCTGGAGAGAGTAAAAGAAAGCTCTTATTGATTTTGCCCAACCAATAAGTTCATTTCAACAAAACCACGATAAGAAAACGTGTGTGACACATTGTATTTCTGTGTGGGAGAGATATAGATGTATGAATGCAGGGATAAAGGAGCGAGAAACAGAGAAATAATACTACTTCTTTTACAATAATATATCTTATAACTTGAATTTCCACTCATCATTAACAAAGACATGCCTTGATCTGGTCTATGAGCTCTAGTTTTTGAATTGTTGATTTTATAACTCAGTTCGTTATTCAGCATTCTATGTTTATTCTTAGGTTACTCTTCATTTGTAATCTGTTCGAGGCTGAGTCTAATTATGTATAGTAATCAAGCATTTTGAGTTAATTTAGTATCATTGTTAGGTCCTTGTGTTAGGTGTTTTCTCTGTGTTGTTACTTCCTGTTTTATTTTGGGACTGACCTGTTCTTAGTCTCTGGAATTAATTGTTCTTCCTCTCTGCCTTGTTTGTGTCAGATCTGAAGTAGAATGATTTTGAATAGTGTCCCAACAGATCTAGTGGAAATGTCCAGATTGTTTGTAAACAGCTGCTGTAATAATTTGTTACGAAGCCTCAAAGCCAGCCGAGGGAGAAGGCTGGGGCAAACTGGTGGACACAGGAGACCGTTTAATTTCCTGTGACTAACCAGCAATGAATTGTTTGTATGTGTGTCCTTCAATTTCATCCATAACAACAAAGCTATCAGATCAAAATACACATATTGTGTAACTCTGACTTGAAACAGTTTGGGGGCACTGACAAATGGAGTTGCTGTGCTGATATGAAAAATGATTCTTCTTCAAACATGAAATTGATGATTCTTGCACAAAAATTACATTTCCTGCAATGGTCAACAATTCACCCCTGTACCCAGAATTAATTGCCATAGATTTGGATGGTAATGTGGACAGACCAATAAATCAAAAGCTTCTACTGATCAACAGCTTTCATTACAGGCCTCTTAGACTCAGTTGCAAACAACGGCAGTGTAATTTGGCATCTGTCATGTCAACCACATCACCTGCAAAAAAAGGGACTATAGACTCTGAGAACTTTAAATTATTAACAGAATCAGTGACAAAGGGCAGCTCTGGTGGAGTCCAACATGCACCAGAAATTAGTCTAACATATTTCTGGAAATCCAAATTAAAATCTTACTACTGTTGTACAGCTACTGAAAAGTCCATTAGAATGGAGCTGATACCCCATACTCCCAAAGCATACCCCCCACAAACCCTGAGAGACATAGTGGAATTCCTTCTCTAACTCTACTAAACACATGTACACTAGTTGGGCAAACTGCCATTCATCCTCCGATATCAAGAGGATAAAGAGATTGTCCAGTATCTTATGACCAGGTTGAAAACCACACAATGTAATAGTTTAATCAAACATTGTCAAAGCATTTAAGGAAACACAGTACCGACACAACAATGGATTGTTTTTTTCAGAACTGGCTGTTAAATTGATGAAACAAGTTAAAATGGCTGCCTACAATAATATGCCTTATTTGTTATAAAGCACTTCTATTTTTCTACAGAAAGAATATAAAATGTACATATATCCGCCAATCAAACAACATTACCATAACTAACAGCTGAAGTGAATAACATTGATTACCTCTTCACCATTGCATCTGTTAGTGGGTGGCATTCATTAGGGGTCAAGGGAACAGTTTGGTTTTGGTTTTCGTCCTGGTCACGGAACAGTGGACCAGCTCTTTATCCTCTCGAGGATACTTCAGGGCGCATGGGAGTTTGCCCAACCAGTCTACATGTGTTTTGTGGACTTGGAGAAGGCATTTGACCGTGTCCCTTGGGGTGTCCTGTGGGAGGTGCTGCGGGAGTATGGGGTGTCTGGCCCACTGCTACGGGCCATTCGATCCCTATACAACCGTTGCAAGAGCTTGGTCTGCATAGCCGACAATAAGTCGGACTCCTTCCCGGTGGGTGATGGGGTTGCCCTTTTGTCACTGATTCTGTTCATAATTTTTATGGACAGAATTTCTAGCATAGCCAAGTGGCAGAAGGCTTTCACTTAGGTGGTCTCAGAATCTCATCCCTGCTTTTCGCAGATGATGTGGTTCTGTTGGCTTCATCGGATGGTGGCCTCCAGCTCGCACTGGAACGGTTTGCACCCGAGTGTGAAGTGGTGGGACTGAGGATCAACACCTCCAAATCTGCAGCCATCCTCCGGGTCGGGGAAGAGTTCCTGCCCCAAGTGGAGGAGTTTAAGTATCTCGGGGTGTTGTTCATGAGTAACGGGAGAAGGAAGCCGGAGATCGACAGATGCATTGGTGCTGCGGCTGCAGTGATGCGGACACTATACTGGTCCGTCATGGTAAAGAGAGAGCTGAGCGTAAAAGCGAAGCTCTCAATTTACCAGTCGATCTACGTCCCTACCCTCACCTATGGTCACCAGCTGTGGGTAGTGACCGAAAGAAGATCATTGCGGATACAAGCGGCGGAAATGAGCTTCCTATGAAGGGTGGCTGTGGAGAGGGAGGTCTGGGCTTCTCTGCTTAGGCTGCTGCCCCTGCGACGGATAAGCGGAAAAAGATGGATGGATGGATGGATGGAACAGTTTGTCGTCAAAGTTGATGTGTTAGAAGAAAAATGGACAAGCGTGAAGATTTGAGTGATTTTGACAAATTATAATGGCTAGTGACTGGGTCAGAGCAGCTCCAAAATTGCAGCTCTTGCAAGGTGTTTCCGATCTCCAGCAGTCAGCATCTTTCAAAAGTGGTCCAAGGAAACAGTTGTGAACCAGGGACAGGGTCATGAATGCCCATGGCTCAGTCATGTGCCTGGGGAATGAAGGCTGAGCCGTGTGGTCTTATCGAACAGCTTTTTTAAATTGCAGAAAAAATTAATGCTGATTCTGATAGAAAGGTGTCAGAATACACATCATAGTTTGTTGCGTATGGGGCTACATAGATCAGTTAGGGTACCCAAGCTGACACCTGTCCACC
Source organism: Oreochromis niloticus (assembly GCF_001858045.2). Taxonomy (NCBI): domain Eukaryota; kingdom Metazoa; phylum Chordata; class Actinopteri; order Cichliformes; family Cichlidae; genus Oreochromis; species Oreochromis niloticus. Next base: position 13,903,213 of record NC_031970.2, read on the forward strand.
ACCAAAAGTGCCAACAATGGGCATTAGTGCAAGAGAACTGAGCTCTGGAACAATAGAAGAAGGTGGCCCAGTCTGTCAAATCATGCTTTCTTTTACATCACATGGGTGGCCAGGATTGTGTAGATCACTTACCCGAGGAATACTCGGCACCAGGATACACTATGGGAAGAAGGCAAGCCGGCTTAGGCAGTTTGATGCTTTGAGCATCTGCCTTGGGTCCTGCCTGCCATGTAGATGTTACCATATACCACCTACATAAGCACTGTTGCAGACCATGTATGCTCTTTCATGGAAACACTGATCCCCTGTGGCTGTGGACTTTTTGCCCAGGATAATACTCTTTGTCACAGAGTAAAACTGGTTAGGAATGGTTTGAGAAGCACAACAATGAGTTTAAGACCTCCAAATTCCCCAGATCTCAATTCAATCCAGCATCTGTTGGGTGGACAAGGAAGTCCAATCCATGGAGGTCCACCTCACAACTTACAGGTCTTAAAGGATCTGTCCCTTACATCTTGGAGCCAGAAACCACAGCACACCTTCAGCATTCTAATGGACACCATGCATCTATGGGTCAGGGTTATTTTGGCAGTTTTAGCACTGTTTAAACAGTGTTTAAACTCCAATCTCCTGATTGAATTGAGCTTTTTGTATTTGTGCCAAACCCCCAGGTTCAGTGCATTCTAATGTGCACCTCAATTGTTTAACAAATTCTTATGTGAATCACTTGAGATGTGGGAACAAGCAACCAATGTGATTGTTCAATTGGAGCATTTGCTTTGGTGTTGAATTTACCATTGTCTATTGCAGTCCTCTTGAAATACAAGTGTTTTTTTCCTGGTTGTGTTTTTTTTCATACAGGCAGTGACTGCGACAGAATCAACTGCTGGGAGATTTGTTGTACAAAGATTTATTGCTGTTCACAATTATCTATTATACATTTTTCAGCTATTCATATATCTTATGTCAATGGTCATACCTGTTTCCATTATGTGGCAGAAAGCACAGATATATTCCCATTTACAGTACAAGTACCTGCAATAATGACACTGGCTAATGGAGTGGAAAGCTTCCTGTGCACTAAGAGCTTCTCTCCAGGTTAATGAGGTGTGTGTGTGTGTGTGTGTGTGTGTGTGTGTGTGTGTGTGTGTGTGTGTTCAAGAGAACAAGTTAAATTCTTCCATCCTCAGGGAATAAATTAAGATAAGAACAGGCTGTTGTTTTAGAAGGATGCATTATGCTATGTGCATTATTGCTGTTTTTAGCTGTTGCAAGGAGGTAGCAAAAGGACAGTAGAGTAGGAAGAGGGCAGCAATGGACCTAGGGTAAGAAATCACAAAGAGAAGCCTTAATGAAGTGTGCTATGAATAAAGTATCCATCAGTTTATCATGTCAGCATTTCCTTGGTGTCACTCATCCCTGTACCAGGCATACTGTGTAATAACCTGAACAGTCACTGTGTTGATAAACCCTAATTATAACCCTGCATTAACTAATTTCAGAGAGGGGAGTCAAAAATGCTGACTAGCCTGAACCATGGTGTGGTACCAGATGACTGGTTGGATTTCTGGCTGATCATTCAGCTTGAGCAGTTTTATCTGTTTTAATGTGCTATTTGCTAAAACTGTAGTCTTGATGCCGACTGCCATATGCAAATGAAGGTCAGATTTACTAACTTAGGCAAATTAAAGTGCGGGCATAATCTCAAAATTTGTATTTATTTATTTATTTTTTGCCTCTCCTGTTTGGTTCTTTAGCAATCAGAATTATTGTCTGGAGGCCAAGAAAGATGCCCAACGGATTTACTTTACCAAGTGGATCGTCACAGCTTTGCCATATTGGTCCATTTGATTGACCTTTGTTATTATTATTTATTTTATTTTATTTTATTTTATTTTAAGTTAATACAGACAGGCCAGACATGACTGAGGGATAGGAAGGAAGGAAGGAAGGAAAGAAAGAAAGAAAGAAAGAAAGAAAGAAAGAAAGAAAGAAAGAAAGAAAAACAGAGAGGAAGAGGGACAGTGAGAGAAGACACTAAAAAAATCAGCTGGATCACCTGTTGAAAGGGAAGCAAAAATAGACCACCACAATAAACACAACACAACAGCAATAACCTAGATAAGTTTAAGTAACAGTAAATACTAAATATTGAATGGTATTGTGCAGCACCCAAGACCGACAGCGTACAATGTGCTTTGAGGTAGCAGCCAAGAAAGATATAGTTTGTGTCTGTGAGCACCCGTGTGCACACCTGTGTGCGTGAGCATGCTTGTATTCAAAAGGTTTCTCTAGAAAAATTCAAAAAATTTTTGAGTCTGGACTACTGAGAAAAGACACGTAGAAGACAGTGTTTTTATTGTGTACTGACCCCTGTCTAGAAATGTGACCAAAAACATGCTAATTTATTACCAATATTTTTGCAATTACTTATTGTCAGCCAATTAAATATGCGACCCTCCCATCTCTGGACAGCTAACAAAGCTGGCTAAATGACAACAGCTGGTTATCGGCTAGCATTATGCCAGCTAACGTTAACCTCGACTGTCCAAAAAAAAAAAATCACACTTCCCCTCTGACAAACAGTGTGATTACATTATCATATCATATGAGAGTTTATTCACTAATACTTAGAGTCCAACAAAGTTAAGTCCATTTCAAAGACAGTTTCACTAACAACACCGAACAGCAGCTAACAGAGGCTAACAGCAGCTAACAGTGACAGACACAGCAGAGCTAACCACAGTTAAGCATATCCTCAACAACTCACCTCAGTATGGCTGTTATCAGTCAGAAGTGAGTTTCCCACACTCACTGACCTATATCGCACTCCTTTCACAAGGTCTTACAGCATCTTCTGGAGTAAATAAAGGTGGATGATTCTTACCTAGCATTAACAGCTTACAGCCTTCCACAGATAAGAAAAAACTCCAGAGCGATCCATATTCAGTCAAAATTGTAAACAGAAACGTGGTGCCTGGCCTGTTATTCAGTACAGTCTAAATTTAAAGTTTTTGATCTCTCTTGGGTGACTAAAGTGTGTTTGTCGTATAGCAGCCACAGTAGCTAGAATTATAAACTTGAACTTGGAGGGATAAGAAAACAGAACTCAACTGACTGCAATCTACTGACATCTAGTGGTGAAAAATGTTGCACACTCAAGAAGTCAAACCTAAAAATGTTAGATCCCGAAAAGGAAAATCCTACACATTTTCAAAAAACCCAGTCCCAAATTCTTGTATCCATGTCTTTCAGTCAAAACAAACAAACACAAAAGATGCACCAGTGCATCATAGGTCTTGTCTAGTATTGTCCTGTGTATCTATTATCCAAACATATGATTAAAAAGCCTTGTACTACTCAATACACCAACCGAGTGTGCTAGCTGTGGTCAGGAAGGGCCTCTTTAAGTAGTCTAGAAAAGGAAGTAGAGTGAGGCAGCAAGCTTGAAGCCTGGTGCAGATATTCAGCAAGACCATCTGAATTACATTATTTGGAGATGTTTACTGAAAATTCCTAATCGAAATTGAATACAAGAAAACTACAAATGACTACACATATAAAATTACTTTACATGAGAAAGAGGTTTTTATTTTGTAATGTCCAGGAAACACTACAAAATATTCTTATTATTTGAATTGTGATAACTGGCTCCAAGCTGGGTTAAAAAACTAATCATGTTAGACTGGTCGATGTTAACTCAGTTGATTAGCACAGGTTTGGAATCAAGGAACTGAAACTGCAGTCTTAAGAATGCGTTTTCAGTTAGCTCACTGAAAAATGTGATGTGAGATAATCTCATCCTTGGATATAATGAGGTGATTCTTACTGAAAAATGGTATCTGCTTGAAGGATTCCACCTGTTTTCAAAGCTTTTGCTTATTTTCAAATTAGTTTCAATGTAAATGATATTATATTGACATTAATAATATTTGGTTTCTTAGATTTTTAAAAGTCAAAATACAGGCAAAGCTCAATCAGAAATATGTCACAGTATCCCCATACAAAGCCTGTTCTGATAAAACAGCAAGCTATCTTGCAGCAGAGAACAAATGACTGCTGAAAGACATTTTTTCAGGTCTGCTGAGTTCATTGAATTTCAGTCACAAATCCACTCCCCAAGTATCTCTTCGATCACAGTCTGTGTTCTACTGATACAGGAAAAGAAACTTTACTGCTGAAGCTATTCCACTTTTCTTTGGGTTGTGCTGGTCAAGTGCTCTTACACTTAAAATAAGGATAATAATAACTAAGTTAAGAATAACTTACAATATTGCAAATATGGAAATCTGTATTTGTTTTTTTGGGGGGGTGGGGGAGGGGGTTGTATTTTTCATTGCAGACATACTCCTCGCTATGTCTTAACATTTGTGTTAAACATTTGGAGGAGACATTATCTTCTTATTATTATCTAATGAGGTATAATTATGTCAGAATGATGGTGATGTGTTTAATCCAGTAGTCAAATATGTTGGCATTGTTGAATTGCTTCCAACTTTGCTTTGATATTTTTGTATTTATAGCGTCCATGTGCATGTTTGTGTTTAAAGCTCTCGACCATCAGTGAAAGCTGCCGTAAACAGCTGTGCGTTTGGTCTCAGGTGGACTGAGTAGTGGTTGCCAGGCTCTCCATCTATCCCCAGGGAGCCCCATTTCTTTATACTGTGGAAAGTGGGTTGGAGAATGAGTGTGTGCTTTCTATAAATGTTTGCTTTTCTGTATAGTTATCACAGTGGTTCTGATTGTTTACACAGTTTTTTTGATTTATTTTTTTGTTTTGTTTTTTGTTTTGTTTTTTCAGCACGGTCAGGGTTCATGGGGTGGCTAATTGGGCTTCTGTTCATAAGCAACAAGCGTTGAACATGGCTGGAAGGTAACAATGCTCTGGGTTTTCAAAAAGAAAGAAAGAAAACAAAAAATTCTCTCAGCATGCTATGAATGTACCAGTCCACATAGATTACTAGCTGGAGGAGTGTATTGTCATAGTAGAGGAGATTTGAAGGCAGTTGCAATGTGAGGTGCAGTTGTGAGAATCTGGATTCAGTAGATAAGGCTTATACTGTTAAACATGAAATAGTTTTTGTGAAATGTAACAGTCTCCTCAACTTGATAATCCCATAAAAGAAAATGCAAAAAAAGAGTAATTCTGTTACCCTTGCCACCGTTTATCCGTAACAAAATTCTGAAGTAGTAATTTTCATACCTTTTTCAGCTTGTATCATTAATTAAAATGTTTCTACTCGACTTTTAATCAAGCAAATTGAAGCATGCCATGTATTTTAGGAAACAAGTATACACAACTCTGGAAAAAAAAAAATGATAATGAGGTGCAAAGTTTGATGAGTAAATTTTAAAGGTTAAAACTAGTTTTGTTTTTGCAATGGGAAAAAATAATTAAGTGTTTTGGTTTTGGCCCTGAATAGCACCTTGAGACAAAAGGTTCAAGAGACAGAGCCCAAGACTGCTCAGAGTGCAGCAGGTTCAAAAGGTGGGAGTCATTCAAATAGTGAAAGGGAACTGCGTGAAGCAGCGGCCTGTGGGCTGAACATACAACAGGGCAGGAAATGTGCAACCGCCTTTGCTGCAGTGTTTGGAGAGTGGAGTCAGACAAGTGTAAAAGGATAACAGGCAAACATTAATAATTTAATAAATGGGGAGACATGAGTAAGGGATGATGAAACAGTTTTTTATGGGACCAAGCTCAAAGAGGCTAAAGAGCAAAAAAGGGTAAAAACCAAAGACAAATATGGATAAAAAAGGTACTGGACAAAAGGGACACACAGTTAACGATTGTTTATTCCTGATTACCCAAAGAGGAGCAGCTAGAAATAGTCACAGTAGTTTTGCAAGTAACTACAGGAAAAAAGCGGTATAGCTCTTACTGACTCTGACTGAAACCTTGAAATATTTTTGAGAAACATTTTCCATGTGATTTGTTGAACTTAAAAATATATAGAAAATTGTAAAATGTATTTTTTAATGCTTTTAACCTTGTTTTATTTTTCTCCAATGCCAAAGGTGAGTGTTGACTTTAGGCAACAACACACACACTTACTTTAATCAATATTTACAAGCACCAGAATAAAAATCAAATGCACTTCAAAGTCATATCACTTCACACAGGCTAGTACAGAATATTTTTGAAAAATCTGAATGAGAGTTGTCGATTCTGAACAAGTTGCATTCCAGCTGAATGTTGACAAAATGTGTTATCATTTACTTTATGCAATGCTTAAACATTGTTTTAATGTTGTTTTACTATCTGTTCTTTTTTTGTCTCTTACCTCTTTTTTCTGTATTTTCCTCTGAGAAAGACAAGTAAACAACATATAGAGTTGTGGCAGTAGTAACTGTTGTAAGGGTGAGAGAAGATGAGGTACATTACCACAAGAGGGCACCACCATCATTTACTATGTGCTACAAAACTGAAGTTGGTTACTCCAAGTGAAAAGACATAGATGGAATTTGGACGTTAATGATTCTAAGATGAGAATGATTAAGTCAAGGAGAGACGAAAAATGAAAACAGCAAAACTAGGGGCAATGGGAAGAGATGCTGAGAGGCAAAGTTAGAGAACAGTAAGTGATTCATTAACCTGATTCTCACTTAAACCCTAAAATTTCTTAAACTTAACAAAACAAAGGGACTTGATAAATCAAAGTTGTCTTTGTTGTGCAAAGTACCACCACTTTGAAAAATATTATCCTTCGAGAATAAATCACTTATGTCATTGCTGTTCAGAAAATTCACCTTGGCAGATAAGATCATTTCTTAAAATGTCCCCATTTAGCCAGATTTGCTTATTCTTCCTCTAAACTTGTGCTCACCTGAACAAATGTATTCACTTTTTGAAAAATCCCACCACGTTGAAACATTGTCTTTTATTTCCTCAAATGTCCCCACTTTATGAAATCCTTACACTTGAATAGTGAATAATGAAACTTAAATTGGTTCTCATAGAGCTGGGAGGACTCGGAGAGTGCATACAGAACCTGAATTGGGCACTGTAATGAATTCAAATGTGCCCAGTGCACTGTAAATGAATGAAATAGAAATAAATGGTCAGACAATAAAATTAGCAGTATACTGAACTTTTTTGCTTGGTTGTATATATGTGTGGCGTGACAGAGTCTATAACATTTCCTTTTGCTCGATTTTGCCATCTCTCTTCATGTGCGTCACTCTTTATCTTCCACTTTCTGCTTTGTCCTCAAAAAAAGATATTCATCATATTTTCATTATACCATTCTTGAAACTTCTCTACCTCCTCTGCCAAGTTACATTATTATTTTTTCACCTGTTTTTGTTATTCTCTGTTTTTCCCCGTGTAACCAGAACAAGTCCATTGGGTGTTTTGTGTATTCATACAAAGACACCATATTCCATCAGCTGTCACTGTTGGCTGGTACCCCGATGGATTTTGAGGTACATTTGCAACTAAATTCCATCTAACATAATATTTAACTATGCTTCCTGTGCAAGTATTTTTGGTTTGCAGCACAGGGTTAAAGGGTGCTGGACCATATGCACAATTTTGAAATTTTCTTTTTGTTCCACTGTTAACCAAAATTCGTGCAGATAATCTTTAGGCCAAGCCTGTGGTAAAATTAAGGTATGGACTCCTCAGTTTTACATTTGAAGCATTTGTATGCAACAGTCAAAATATCTCAGTAGCACCCTGATCCACCAAATCTAAATTTGGTACATGGAGCCCCATGTTAACAAAACACATAAAAATTCCCAAATTTGACCACCAGAGTGTGCTGCCATAAAAAGAAAGTAAAGTGCTTACATTATCCTTTTCGGTCATATACTTATCAAACAAAGTTGTAGTATGACAGGAAAAGAAGATTGTGATAACATACCTTCTCATACCAAAGTTTGGGAATTAAAAGATCCATTTATGTGTGGGACTCTGGTAAATAACATTGGTCAAGAGTGTGCAATATAAGAATATATATCATTCTTACACAGATAACTTACACAGATAAATGTTCTGTCATGTTGTTTCAGAGCAGAGTATATATCGTTAGAAGCAGTAAGGAGGAACAAAGGGTCCTGCCTGAAGACTCGTTCATAGTTTGCATTAAACACACACACACACACACACACACACACACACACACACACACACACACACACACACACACACACACACACACACAGATTTTTTTTTCTCCACTCTAAATTTCTTGGTGTTCCAAAAAATTCCTGACCAGAGGAAATCTGGATGCCGTCCCACTTGATGCAGAGCAATCACCACACGGCAGGAGTTCAATTCAAGTAAAGGAACAAGGCTGTAGTTAAATGGCAAAAACTCACAGTCATAATGGTGAGGTTGAATGGAAGGTGCTAAAGTGATAATCTATATTTTTGTGAGCGTATGATTGCATGTGCATAAAAGTAGTTGAGTTTTCAAGGGGGTGGGTGAAGTGAGCCAAGACCTGGTGTGTGATCATCATCACCACGGGACAGCAAAAAGAGTGCACAGCTTATTAATGGGATCCCCACAGGAGGGAGAGTCGATCACAGTGCCAGCTGGAAGTTCCTCAAAGCAGTTATGAGTGGAGAGAGTGAATGAGAGAGGGATACTGACGTGGAAAGAAATACTGTAAGATAAAGAGGAAAAAACAACTGCTGGCAATGATCCCTGCAAGGGGAAAAGAAATCAATAACAATTGTAAAATTGTGCATATGTCCAAATGGAAATCAGCAATTTCTGAGATCTATTTGTCCAAGATGTCTAATCCGGTGTGATGTAGATATCAGAGTATATGATATTACCTTAAAAATGACCTAATCTTACACAAGTACATTCTGTATGCTGCTTCTCAAAGACAGTAAATAATTACTTGATCCCCTGCTAGATTTGTAAGGTTGCTCACTTTCATAGCAATGAACAGTTTCCAATATTTATTGTAGTGTCATTTTAGTGAGGAGAGACAAAATATCAACTGAAAATGAAGAAAAATAAATTACATAAAGGTTATAAATTAATTTGTATGTCATTTGATCCCCTACAACCCAACTAGAATTCTGGCTCTCACAGGTTGGATGTGTGGCCCTGTGGCACACAAATTGTAATTAATCAGTCAATTACAGATACTCCTCAGCCCACCTCATTATGTGTATAAAGCACACCTGACCAATGAGTCAATTTCTTCCATTCCAATCTCTCCGCCACTGTGGGCAAGACCATAAAGCTTTCAAAGGATGTCATGGATAAGATTGTATCACAAGGCCGGAATGGGCTACAAGACCATCAGTAAAAAGCTGAGTGAGAAGGTGACAACTGTTGGTGTCATTTTTTTTGGAAATGGAAGAAATATAGAATGACCATCAATCGTTCCATGAAAGACCTTGTCTCATGGGAGGAGGATGTTTTCCCAGTGAACATAAATAATTCAGAGATTCAGGAGAAAGTGCTGTGATCAGCTGAAACCAAAATCAAGTTCTTTGGCATCAACTAAACCAGCCATGCTTGGACCAAGAGAAGTGCTAAGTATGAAGAAAAGAACACCATTCCCAAATTCAGGTGCAGAGGTGGAAACATTATGCTTTCACGCTGTTTTCTTGTTGAGGGTACAGGAAGGCTTCATCACATCGAAGGACTAATTAACAGTTCCTTGTACCATTAAAATCTCAGAGAACCTCCTTCCCTCAGCCAGAACACTGAAGATAGGTCTACCAGCATAGCAGTGACACAAAATATACCACCAAAGCAACAAAGGAGTGGCTAAAGAAGGAGGACAAGGATGTAGGTGACAAGGATGGAGTGACCCAGCGAGTCTCCAGACATCGGTCCTATAGAAAGTCTCTGGAGGGAGCTGAGCCTTGGATTTGCCAAGCAGCAGCCAAGGAACCTAAAGGGTTTAGAGGAGGGGGACATCATCCCTCCGAGATATGTGCATACATGGTAACCAACTACAAAATTACTTTATCAAATACATATTTCATATGCAAATCATCTTTTATATACATGTGCTGTAATATGACAATAAAGGGCTATTTTTCATGATATTCTGTAAATAAACTACCATAAAAGTTACCAACTGTTCATTTCTTTTCAAAGTGGCAAACTTAAAAATTCAGCAGGGGAGAAAATAGTTATTTCCCCCAAAGTAAGCAGTTGACTGGCCTCACACCAAGAACACACAACAAAAAGTAGACATGCTCCTGTGTAAGAGACGCACACAGGCGCACACTTACACACTAAAAGTCCTTAGGTCATTGTGTTAAGTAATTAGCCTGTACAACAACGCAGCACAGAGTTAATTGGAAAGCCTGTCACCTCCTGCAAGCTTTGCAGATATTGTTCCCCCCCCCACACACACACACAGACACACACACACACGCACACACACACACACGCACACGCACACACATACAGATGTTTTCATTCTGCTCACTCTTAAGGAAAATATAAACTTGTAAACCTGGTCCAGTAAAATTAAACAAACCAAAAAAGGAAAAATTCAATTTCAATTTCCCAGTGAATTGGAAAAAGAATTACTTGGTTTTTGGTTTTAAATTTGCATTTTATACAGGCATTACCCATTGCTGCAATCATTCATTCCTAATCTCATAAGGTAAGGTGGATATTTGGTTTGGAAAAGCCTGAAGTTAGAGGCTGCCTTTGTATTTTCCAAACAAAAATCTACAATTAACTTTTTGTATGACAACAACTTCAAGTCTTTTCAAACTTTCAGTCAATCAGGCTACAGCCTTAGGCTTCCCAAACAGTTCAAAGCTGCTTTTCTATGATGTTTTTCTTTTGTGAGTTTGGAAACTTCCTGAGTCATTCTGTATTGGGTTACAAATATGTAACCTCAAAACCTGAAACCAGTTAGATGGAATGCAGTTGTATAAGTTTTGGTTAAAAATATTTTTAATTGTTTGCTTTGAACCTTTAATGGAATCACAAGTAATTTTGCCCTGAATCAAGTTAAAATTAAACTAGCATTAAATGGTTCATTTTGGTACTATTTCACACTCATGTCTCCTGAGGCGCCTCCACAGTACAAACACAGTCATGAATCACACATGCACTTACAAAAATCCTGATGTTTTGCACTTTGTCATAATCACACTAAAATGAATTTGAGAAGTCATTCTTGGCCTGTAGGATTTTAGTCAAACAGCAAATTTTCATCTCAGGCTTGATGTGTCTGATGTGAATATAGTCAAAATCGTCTTTCACCTTTGTCAAATTGACCTAGCTTTATTGCTCATCTTTAAAAAAAAAAAAAATCTAACAAATTACATTATAAAGCATAAGATGCCCAGGTTTCCAACCACAGCCCAAAGGCTTGGATATTATGTTAATATGTGATTCTAAATTCTAATTCATGTGGAAGTGAGAGTGTTTTACTGGCAAAAACCCCCTGAAAAATGTCCAAAGTTGAGCCACCCTGAAATGAATGGATTAAAATATTCATGTTATTTTATAGTCATTAATACATGGTATATTAAGAGACATGATATAATTATAGTTGGATATAATTTCTTTTTGTCAGTTGTGGTTTACTCTTCAGTATATACTGCACATTATTATCATACAGTCAGTGATTAAGCCTACTTGCTATTCATATGTTTTCACAGTATAAATTAGAATACCTTATGTATGTAATTATGTAATAATGTAATAAGTCTTCAAGCCAACACAACTATATATGACATTATTACTGTCAGTAAAAATGTTCTTGAAATGACAATAATATCTTAGGACCAATTATGTCTTGCTAAAATACATATTTGGTATATGGTATTTGGTGCAGTACAAAATTAAAATGTTTATTAAATTTATAAAAATGGTTAATAGCAAAAGATTACTCTATATACGTAAGTGTTAGTCAAGACACAAAGAGAGAGAACATAGAGAAAAAAGTTGGCCTGAAAATCATATTTTAGTCCAGCAAGAAATAACATTGTAATGCTTTGGGTAGCCCAGACTTGATGAGTTTGGCAGTGACACACTATGAAACTGGCAAGCAGTACAGCCCCTGTAATATCATCAGGTTGGAAGCATACCAACAACAAGCATGATAAATATATGAAATTCAATTTTACTTGTGCAGATCTTTACGTTAATTGTTTCATTGTCATTATATACAGTGAGGAACATAAGTATTTGAACACTTTGCGATTTTGGAAGTTTTCCCACTTAGAAATCATCGAGGGGTCTGAAAGTCACATTGTAGGTGCATTCCCTCTGTGAGAGTCAGCATTTAAAAAACTATTCAGGAAATTACATTGTATGATTTTTAAAGAATTTATTTGTATTGCACTGCTGCACATAAGTATTTGAACACCTGAGAAAATCAGTGTTAATATTTGGTACAGAAGCCTTTGTTTGCAATTACAGAGGTTCAAACATTTCCTGTAGTTTTTGACCAGGTTTGCACACACTGCAACAGGGATTTTAGCCCACTCCTCCACTCAGATCTCTTTTAGATCTGTCAGCTTTCGGGGCTGTAGCTGAGGAACACGGAGTTTCAGCTCCCTCCAAAGATTTTCTATTGGATTTAGGTCTGGAGACTAGCTAGGCCACTCCAGAACCTTGATATGCTTCTTACGGAGCCACTCCTTGGTTATCCTGGCTGTGTGCTTCGGGTCATTGTCATGTTGGAAGACCCAGCCACAACCCATCTTCCAAGCTCTGACTGAGGGAAGGAAGTTGTTGCTCAAAATGTCACAATGAATGACCCCATTCATCCTGTCCTTAATACAACCCTGTCATCCTGTCCCCTTTGCAGAAAACCACACCCAAAGCATGATGTTTCCACCCCCATGCTTCACAGTAGGGATGGTGTTCTTGGGATGCAACTCATCCTTCTTTTTCCTCCAAACAGGGCAAGTAAAGTTTAGACCAAAAAGTTCTATTTTGATCTCATCTGACCACATGACTTTCTCCCACACCTCCTCTGGATCATCCAGATGGTCACTGGCAAACTTCAGACGGGCCTGGACATGTGATGACTTGAGCAGGGGAACCCTCTGTGCAATGCATGATTTGAGACCATGACGGCGTAGTGCTCTACTGACAGTGACCTTTAAAACTGTGGTCCTAGCTCTCTTCTTGTCATTGACCAGCTCCTCCCGTGTAGTTTTGGGCTGATTCCTCAACTTTCTTATCATCAGTGATACCCCATGAGGTGAGATCTTGCATGGAGCCCCAGTCCGAGGGAGACTGACAGTCGTCTTTAGCCTCTTCCATTTTCTAACAATTGCTCCAACAGCTGATCTATTTTCACCAAGCTGCTTGGCAATTGCCCCGTAGCCCTTTCCAGCCTTGTGGAGGTCCACAATTTTGTCTCTGATGTCTTTTGACAGCTCTGTGGTCTTGCCCATGGTAGTAGTTGGAGTCTGACTGACTGTGGGGTGGACAGATGTCTTTAAAGAGCTCAGACAGGTGCTACTAATTTAGATTAATAAGCGGAGTAGAGGTGGACTTTTTAAAAGGCATAGTAACAGGTCTTTGAGATCCAGAATTCTTGCTGATTGCCAGGTATTCATATACTTATGTGCAGCAGTGCAATACAAAAACTACAGGAAATGTTTGAACCTCTGTAATTGCAAACAAAGGCTTCTGTACCAAATATTAACACTGATTTTCAGGTGTTCAAATACTTGCAGTCAACCTGCAGTCAGCTGAGACTGAAGAAGTCACTTGGATCAGTGACGAAACATTTCTCCCATTGAAAATGCTACATCCAGATGAGCATAATCAACCTTTTGGGAATGCCTATAAAAATGAACTCAGCAGCAATGTGCTTACAGAGGTCAAGAAAGACAGCCTTTTCCCTTTTGACTTATATGGGTTTTTGGTTTTCATATGGAATACGAGTCTTAAAGTTTCTGGCACCACATATGGTTTCCTTCCTTGTTCTGCTGCAGCTTGTTGTTGTCACATCAGATTTGGATATGGGAGTTAATGTTGCATGGGTCAGTTCCTTGGTTCTTTGTGTTCCTTAAGACATTCCTGTGCTGTTTTTGCAATATGATGGTTTAGTATGTTATAATAAAGACTCTCTCTCTCTCTGTCCCCCTCTCTCTCTTTCTCTCGCTCTCATACACACACACAGACACATACACATATACATATATACACATGCAGAAATACGTTGCTTGTGCACTGCATGCCATTCACAAGACTGAGCTATCCATTCAGTAGAATTAATCCACCCATTTGCATTTCTTGACTATATGACTCACCCTTTGGGTATTCAGTGAGTGTGTGCATGTATGTGTGTGTGCGCGTATCTCTGGTATGTGACAGGCAACTTAACATTATCTCTGCTGCACACACCACTCTGCTCATTTTGTGACCCATTTTATACTAGTTACACACTCCTGTTACCCATGACAACACATGGCTCAAAAACATGTGTCACACAAAGAGTTAGTGTGTGTGCTTTCAGTAAAGTAAAATAAAGTGTTTTGAGAGGTATTTGCATACTTATTTAATATGTTCCCAGTTGAGCATTGAAAGATCTGTTCCTGAATGAGATGTTTGTATGAACAAGAAAGCAAATGTATTCACTTAAGTTTGTTAGCTTGTTTTTGACTCAAGGATAAGCTCAAAAATGCATATGTGTAAAATATTTATGTCTCCCAACATGTGCAGCAGAACAACAGAAACCCACAAGATCCAACATGCATACAGACGAGTCACATATAGAAGATTATTCACTAGTATTCACTGCCATGATTCACTAGTTATAAAATATGACTATTCAAGAATGTTCTCTTAACTTAACCCCACTAACTGCATGTCTTTGGACTGTGGGAGGAAGCTGGAGTACCCACGCCAACACAGGGAGACCATGCAAACTCCACACAGAAAGACCCTGGCCTGGTGGTGGTATTGAACTCAGGACCTTCTTGCGATGAGGCAACAGTGCTAGCCACCTTGCCATCTTGCTGCCCATGTTAAGGGTATGTCTAGAAATTATGCAATAAATGCTGCAGCGAGAGAACTGACAGGGCTAGAAGGACAGACCATATTTCTCTTGTATTCATTTCTTTTCACTCGCTACCTGTTACAGAATTCAACTTGTTGTCTGTATCGTCACATTCAAGGTCTTGAATAATCAAGCCACATCATATCATAAAGATAGTACTGCATTGTTCCAGGAGAGTTCTTCGCTCTCAGACTGCATGCTTGCTTGTGGCATTTCTTAAAGGAGAATGGGAGGCAGAGCTTGAGCTTTGAGCTGATTGCTGCCCCTCCCTGAGCCTGGTTCTGGCAGACTTTCCTTCCTGTTAAAAGGGAGTTTTTCCTTCCTATTGTCATCAAGTGATGCTCATAGAGAGTCATCTGATTGTTAGAATTTTCTCTTGTAGGGTCTTTGCTCTACAATATAAAGTGTGTTGAGGTGACAGTTTTGGTGATTGATGTGATACAAAATGAAATTGAATTTAATTAAATGTAAATGACACAGTAAGCAATTGTAATCATGTCAACCTCTTTGTGTAAAAGGCTTAACTTCTTTGAGTTTTAATATTAGAACGAAGCCCTATAATTGATCAGATGAAATGTAATAGGTGGCTTTGATCTACACTTTACAAGTGTTCTCAAAGTTTTGATGACTGAGTGCCAGTTTACAGAGCTAGCAGATCAGTGAGGGCCTCGCAGATATAATACACACCTCAGACACATTTTAATATTTTTTTTAATGTGTCTGTTCAGAGAATGTCCATTTCCGGGTGGCAATTTTCATTTTTGTACTGGTCCATAATTGGAAGGAGGAAGTAGTTTTCTTTACACCAGCTGTATTTATTAATGTTTAAAAAGTTTTGTGTGATGTGATGGTTTGAAAAGAAGGGCAAAAATTTAATGGAAACGTTCCCTTGGTCTCACACAATAACATAGTGTGACATAAATTGTGGACAGATGAAATGTACAATAGTGCATTCTTTCCTTTACTTTGAGGCAGCAGAAAATGTAACCTTCAGGCCAATGACAGCCTGAAGGTTGTTCTTTGAGAACTCTGGCTTTGGAGACTTGTTCAAGTAAAGCAACAAGCTGCCATGATTCACTAGTTATAAATATGACTGTGGCTGAAGTTTCCAGTAGAACATTGCTTTCTAAGCAGCACTTTCAAAGTTAGAAACATGACATCTGAAGAATGTGAAAGTGTCAGAAGTCAAATTGTTATTCTAAGCAAAGAGGGACTCTCAGCATCAAATTATAGCTAGAGTGAAGGTCTAAACTCAAGGTCTAAGTGGGTAGTGCATGACTCTCGAAACACTTTAAAATGCTACTTTGTACAAGTGAAGGAGAAGGAGCACTCCATTCTTGTGATACCCTCTGGTTTGCATTTTAATGGAGCAATGTTGCAGTAGGACAGTGACTTTACTGGTACAGTTGGTTTAATGGTGTAAGAGAATGACAATCATGTCTTTTTTTTTAGACCGAGTAAGAAGCTGGTTGTCTATTTAGTTATGAAAGATACCACAATGTGGCAACTGATAGCTGGATAATACATTGACAAAACAACCAATGAAAAAACCTCAGTGATATCAGTAAATAATATAGCTATACATGTTTGAAATTGCTATAAAAGTGTGGCACTAACTATGACTACTAAGGTCTCCTTAAGAGGATGATAAGAATGTTAGGTTATTTTTCAAAGTTGCAAACTTTATTAGTCTGGGTAAGGCTACAAAATGAAAATTAAAAACTTTAACAGAAACTGAAATTAGATTAGGTTGATCAAGTCCTGGTCTTGTTAGGGTGCATGCTTGTTCTCTGTCGCAACACACTAGAACTTTTCTCATGAAGCACATAGCAGGACATGGTCTCCTTCAGACATGTTTGTACAGCTTTTTCATATTGCTTCAATACAGTACCAAAGGGTTTTTGCATGCCATATTAAAACTGTATACGAAAATGTATTACCCCGACCTTCTCCTCATCATCTATTTTTCAACTTTGTTTCTTAAAATCTGTTTTCCATCTTCTTCTTTTTTTAAATCTAATCCCTAAAAAAGAAGTTTGTCAGTCAAACTGAAAACAGGAGCAAACAGACATTTCTGGAACATGGCCGTGTTTGTATGTTCTCAATGTTTTACAGTCTGTGTACGTGTGAACTTGTGTGTGTGTGTGTGTGTGTGTGTGTGTGCTTAGGTTTGTGAGTATGTTCATTTTCTTGTATGTTACTTAGAGAAGGAGCCAGAAGATCTTCAAAAAATTTCCAAGGAAATATTCCCCATGCTGTATGTGTTTGTGCATGTAAACCCAGAAGACTTAAATGTGCAATGGAGAGAAAGTGTTTGCACTGCAGTTCTCGATAATTTGTTCTCCTTCTCTGTTTTTTCCCTGCCTCGTTCTACCTTTCTTCTTTACTTTCCTATTCCTCTTCCAACTCATTTTACATTCCCACCATCTCTCTCTTTGACTCAGTTCCTCTCTTTGTGAAAAAATACCTGTAGTGAAATGTGTGGTCATGTGTATCTGTGACTAATCGTGATGCAGTGCAGAGGTAGACTCTTGCACAAGTCACCTCAGCTCTGACTTGACTTATCAGTCCTGCAAATGCTATATAACAGACACGTGTAGAATTACAACTCTATGTATTTGTCAGGAGTCTCAGAAGTTTTACTTCAATCTATACTGGAGATTTGATATAAAACAATTTATGGCGTATTCAACCAATGACTTCCTTTCTAACCAAGGACAACTGAGACAAAGGCAAAATATATTGCTCAGAGAAAATGCACAAGTGTCACAGTGGATCAGAAAGTTTCCATGATAAATACATATACACAGATATATTAAGTTCATCACTAAGGAATGTTTGACCAAATGAGATTATTAATAAAATTGAACTAACATTTTCAATCTTAAAAAAATATAAAAAACAAGAATATTTAAGTCTAAATCTCCACAGTTTTATTGCACAAACTTGCAGTTATACCCTTTCCTATTGAAGAAAAGCATACATTAAGGTAAGGCAACAACATTGGTTTCTTTCACTTGGGACAAACAAAGTCTGCCTAGCTTTGTAAATTTATGCCACCATCCAAGTACTGTTTGACAAAGAAAGAACTAGAAAGAACTCAAGCTAACAGTTCTATTCACAAAGCCAATGTCAAAATAATCACAGAAAATAAGATGTTTGACATTAATTAGTTCCACAGACTTTCCTTTTTGTATCATGTGTAAATCTGCCTCAGGAAATGTCATGCACATTTGTCCAAGGTGTCAAGAAACATGTTAGCCTGTCACTCCATCTTTTAAATCCATTTGAAGTAGATTATAATTAAGCACCTTCGCTCGATCCTACTTGTTAGGCTTACAATATTGTTTGACAATGTGCCAGGAAAACACAAGTCATGGAAGGGAGTGGGAGAGACTGATAGACAAGAGACAGTAATTTGGATACAATGAACCTTAATGAGACAAAAGTAAGCCTTTTGTTGGCACTTATGTAGTGATGTCTTTTTAAGAAAAGAAAACAGCTGAAGATGTTTGACATAATAATATTACCTAACTACCTCTCTCTCTATATACATATATGTGTGTATATATATATGTATATATATATATCCTTCATCCCATCTTACCAGTAGTCCCATAAATGGCACTGAGATGGCAGTTTCTCTGCCCTTCATCCTTTTCCAGCTCTCTTTGTCAAACATCCCTGGCACTACCGTCCCAGCTTCTCTGCCCTCTATTCCTCCTTTCATTTTTCTTCTTCAAATTTTCCTGGCATGGGGTGTCACGTTCTCTGTCCTCTGGCCCCCTGTATCGACATTCTGCCTCTAACATTCCTGGCAGCAGGATGTGCACTACCTTTCCTCATTCCAGCTTTCACACATTTTAAACACCAGCTACCAGATGCTTCCAGGATCTCTCAGTATTCCTTCTCATTGTATTACTTTTTTTCTTCAGCAAACTTCAGTTGCTGCTGGGCCCTCCAGCTCACAGCATTTCTCCTCCTGCTCCTATCGGCAGCACCGGGTTGCACCGAGTTGTAAATGCCACTAACTCAAACCCTTTTTCTCCATCTTTCATGGCAGCTTCCAGCAATGTGCGGCCACAACTAACAGCTCAGGCCCTCATTCTCTCTGTCATCAAACCCACTCTTCAGTCAAACCCTGCTGAATTCTCCCTACCTACAACAATTCCATCACCTAGTGCACTATTTCCAAAAACATCTCCAGCCTCAGCACAACCCCAGAAACAAATAATGACTAGTAAATATTAGAGATGGACCGATCCGATATTACGTATCGGTATCGGTCCGATACTGACCTAAATTACTGGATCGGATATCGGCGAGAAATAAAAAATGTAATCCGATCCATTAAATATCAAAAAAGCACCTCACAAAACTTGCGACACGGCGTAACTCGGCTCATAACCGTAGCACGTCGGAGCAGTATGCGTCATGTGATAGAGGGCTGTGTGTATTTGTAGCCTCGCTACCAAACCAGCATTTCATCTCCGAGGATGTTATCCCAGAGAGAAGTAAAGCAAGTGTGTAAGTTCATCTCTGAATGTTTGTAAAGCATTCCCATGTTAAGCTTAACAACCGATATATGGAGCGACTGCCTCTCTCTCTCTCCCTCACCTTCCTGCGGCTACTTCAATCATGAAACTGCAGGGGCGGATCTAGCAAAGTTTAGCCAGGGGGGCCGATAGGGCATGAACAGGGAAAAGGGGGGTACAAAGACATACTTTTCTTTCTCATTCTCATTTAAAATGTCTAGCTTTTAATAAATAATTATCTGAATCTTACACCCAAAGTTTTAATCTGATGTATATAGTAACTGTTAAGTCTAATATACCCTAATATACCCTAGTAAGCTATAGTACTAAATCCTTTGGGAAGATACCATCTGTGCAGTCTGCAATTCTGTTGAAGAAAGATGTTGAGTCTATTTAATTATTCTTGAAAAATAATTTATTTGTGTGCATTTTTTTTCACATGGCATCAAATTAAAGTTGATTACATCGATTAAGCATCATGACGTGGCGGGTGGGGGGTGGTTCCCTTTTTTTTTTTGCTGGGAGTTTGCAACCCTATTAGGTAGGTTGCTTAATATTTCTGCTAAGTACTCTTTAAAATACCAGAATAGGGAGGATGGAGTAGGTTTAAGTTTATTAGATTGATCAGTGTTGCTGAACTATGAAATATTTTGGGTGCAGTGTATTTTTTACATACAGGTATAACAGAATAGCTTTAGTGTTGTTGTTTACTTAAACTTGAGTATGAACTTATACAAAATGCAGCAAGATATTAAAAAAACAGTTTTATTGATTAAAAAACACACTATATCGGATTCATATCGGTATCGGCAGATATCCAAATTTATGATATCGGTATCAGTATCGGACATAAAAAAGTGGTATCGTGCCATCTCTAGTAAATATACACACTTGGCAAATCTTATTCTCCCCCTCTTAAGTAGCCTGTGCCACCAGGAGAGACTAACACCCAAAAAGGTGTTATCCTCAGATATACCTCAGTCTTAAGAGCTTACTCCACTGGAATTTGCTTATGCTTCTTCCCTCTACATAAATGTCTTCTGCTCTTCTTTCCCCTCCTGAAGGGAAGAATCAATCATCACAGCCCAAATCACATCACAACCCAAAGGGCATACATCAGCTCTACCCACATATGCTCCAGCTGTTCCTCTAAAATCCAAATGTCTGAATCCACATTGTCTTATACTAGCATGCCCTTGCCCCTGGCACTGACATAAAGGGTAGATTAGTTCTGGACCAATGGGCCACACTATTTGTAACAACATCATTGATTTTGGGTGTAACGTGTCTGTGTCACTGCCTCCACACCTGCTCCTTCTGTGACGATGGATTCCTGCCCTGCTTACGCATGTATTTATTTAATTTATTTTTCTTTGTTTTAAAGGTGTTTCAGAAGGCTACCATTCAGCGTTTGTCACATAGCCATCAGTATTTTTTACACCCATATACTGTTGACATGCTATCTGATATCCTCGTGTTGGTGATGTTCCTGGATCAACATAATAATGTTTGTCCAGGACCAACATTGCATCTGACCAGTCACATTGTTATGATGTCATAACTTTGTGAGTCGGGAAAAACCCGCTGATGTCCATTCAATAAAAAAGTAGCAAAAAGGGGGAGTCAGGGTTAGGGTTACGGTTTCGAATGTGGTGTGTTTCCACCTTACAAAACTATGCCATCTCTACAATGTCACTGGTCACTTGCAATGTTGAATCTGGACCAACATTAGTTTTATTGATCCAGGAACAACACCAACAAGACGATATCTGATTAAGCTACTGTTGACAGTCTGCTTGCCAGAATTTAAGGAGAGGTTTATGATTGGCTTCTTTGTCCATTTTACACATCAGCTCAGTAGGCAGCCAGGAAACATTTACAGAAAAAAACACATCAACATATATCAGCCTCCATGGAGGCCATATCCCCAGCATCAATTACTTAATTCTCACTGATTCTCAGCCAAAGCTGAAAACATTCACGGCAGTCATAATGCAGTGACTCCTTATCTCATCTCTCTCTCTCAAAGACAAAGACATTACCATCACAAAAAGAACAATTACATCACACTGACTATTGTGGCTACTTGAATTAGAAAAGTGTATTAAGCAATAAGCATTACACTCAGCTTACTGTAACTTAGTAGATATTTAAGCTATCTTATATATTATGGTATTAGTGGGGAAGTTGTTTGCTCCATTGGTATTGAAAATCGTTTTTAACATTTTGATGACTGGTTTTGTTATATTTCCCAGGATTAACTAAAATTTACTCCTCAGCATATTTATGAGTGTGGAATCCTTTTTAATTTCACTTCATTTGAGCTGTGCCTCAGTTACTTCTGCTTAGCTGCTTAAACATGAAGAAACTGCTGGCTATTAGTTGTCCTAATTTATCTCTTTATACCCCCAAATGCTTGCATATTAGATATCTGAGTTGCTACAATTGGTTGAAGTTACTTTTTCTGACCTAATTCAACTCTTGGAGGACTGACTCTTGGATTTTTTGAGTGTCCTTATGTTGTGAGACAAGTAGGCAAGACCAGTTGGCATTGTTCTCAGCTGGCCAAATAGCCTGTCAGTGTTTAATCATCCAGTCAGTCAATCCACCATCCAAGGAAAAGACTGAAAAAGTTTTAGTGAATTTAGAGCAGAGTTGAACTAGAAAATGGGTCATGAGCTTTTTTTCTGGTTTGCCAACATGACACAAGGCTGTTTTGATGACTTGTTCCCTGGGTGTCACACCCAAGTGCTCTGCACCAAATGCAAAGTGAATATGCAATCGAAAATATGAAATGTTAAGAATCACAGTTAATCAGGTGTCCCATCAGAAATCAGTACACTTGTGAATATTTTGTTTTTTGTTTTTTAAGTTACAGATGCTATGAATTCCTAATACATAAAAAAAAGTGACTGCACTAGTTAGAACAAAAGCTTTACATTATCCTCAAAATGTGACCTGACTTTTTCAGAGATGAGTCAGAGAGATGTGTCTGAACACTCTGTAACCGTCAAACATCATCTCTAGGGATTTGGCTGAATTTTTGGTGAGCCTGAAATCCGATTTTCTCTTTATTTTTTGTGTATCACATTATGTGTTGCTTTCTTTTCTTTCTTTCTTTTTTTTATTACTGTTCGCGTCATTACTTTTATTCATAAATGTGATCATAGAACTATACTGGTAATTTTAGTTTGCAAGTTTTTTTTATTAATACCACCAGCTAGTATCTGTACACCATTAGGTATTCCTGTACACTGTGTACATAAAGTGTACATTATGGGCTGTATGACCATGTATATGTGTGTGTCACTGCAAGCTGAAGTGATTAATTCACACCCCCACATGATGAGATAGTTTCATAACCAGTTCATGTGGAGTACCAATGACGGTACATTACCACACCCACACAACCACACAACCTCTCTCACACACACATACTCACAAACTGCATATGCTTTGTTATGAAACTTCAAACACTCTCCTAGCACAAGAAAAGCATCCCTTTAAACCACTCTCAGCAAATTCACAAGAGAAAGTTTGTATAGCCTGTGAGTGTTTGTACGTGAGCACTGAGGATGTCTTTTTGTGGTCCTCCTCCTCTTGTGAGGACCAACTGAAAGAGATGAGCAAGAAAATCCATTATACCTGCATTGTTCTGTCAATTTAGTTACTGACGTTTCATACGTATGTCGTTTCAAAGGTCACAGACTTTGATAAGTTTCTGCATGAAAAATCAGTTAAATCATAATTATTTTTTTATTCATTAGCCCTTTATTTAAAGTGCAGAGAGAATTTTTTTAATTTACTAATCTAAAATAATTTGGATGGGTGTAGAACTTAAGAATCTTTGTATTAAATGAACCTACTGCAATCCAATGAAGATGCTGTACCCGAGGTTAAACTGTATGTTAATATTTTCCGGTGACAAACAGCTTGATTTGGCAGGTGGTGGAACCCTATGATCCAGCATGGTGTTTTAGCCTGGAAAAATGACTCACCTCAAAATCCCTCCAAAAATGGTTTTGTACTATGAGCTCTGATGGTCTTGTTTTCTTTATGGATCAGCTAAGAGATCAGCTGGTCTGTGCTGCTGCTGTGGTTCTGAGATTTTCTGCAGTTTGGGGATTTAGCTACCCGCATTCTATATCTGTAGATCTTACATTGGCTATTTAAGTTCAAGTGAATGAAATCATTCAGTGGGTTACTTATGAAGGAAAGTGCTCAACACAAAGCTGGAAAAAAATGTCTGGAGTTAAGGGGACAGGTATGGTCAATATGGTCAGTTGTGTTAAAAAAACAAAAAAAACAATGCACAGCTACTGTTGATATAATTGATTAAAACTGTAGGCAACTGAATGATATTTAAAATGATTTTAAATGCATTGCGCAGTACTGTTCCACATTTAATGTTTAATGTTTATTGGCAATGAAACAGATTACTCTCTAGTTAATATAACTCAAAAAAAAAAAGAAACAACAAAACGATGAATAACACGTGAAATGCCCCACTGACATCCAAAGTGCTTCATTTCCACCTTAATTTTCTCCTAATGTACTGCAGTAGTCAAAAAGAATCAACTTAGGTCCTGGAACCCGGTGAGAAAGCCAAATACTGAACTGAGGCTATTTCTGTCTCCTGTAGAGTCTATAATACTTTAAAAGTTGTTAATGTGAGCTCTGAAGTCAGTCCTTTCACTGCACAGAATGGCTTCCAGTCTGCAAATGACCTCCTTTTTCAGACTCTGCTGGACTTCCGCTTTCCTTCAGTTTATTTTAAGAACTTAAAACATATTAAAGCTCTTTTTTTGATAAGAGACTGGACTTAAAGGAAGAGCTGACTGATACCAGCTGAAGTCAATAAAATGAAAAAGCTCAGACTAACCATACAGTAAATTTATTCTCAACATTCAGTGATTTAATGTTTCCATCTATCCTATTCAGATTACATGTCACATAATGAGATAATCTGAATATAAATTTAATCGAAATAATGCAACATTGTTTATCAAAATGTGTATGTATTTTCATAGATCACACTGGGGATTGTTGTCATCTTTACCACCTGTTTCTATAACGTTACTGTGATATGGGCAAAATGTTGACTAGATCATCACTGGTGATGAGAACTAGTTGCCGTATGGACAGCAGTAAATGGTCTATTCTGGGACTTGAAATAATAAACTCACCACTTTGACAATGGTTAAAGGCTTAGTCACATCCAAGTCTTGTCTCAAAGCTCATCGTATATCATCCTCTCGGACACAGTTGTAACACTGTATATGACAATAGGTCAATAGTGCTTAGCATTTTAGGTATCTACCCTTAATTATGAAGCTCATGTCTGAGATCAATAAGTAAGAGTTGTAATCACTCAGCTGCTTTCCTGGGTATTCAGCTGCTAGTGTGTTCGTTACATCTCTTCCACTTCCCCATGCTGTCAAACTCAATGTTGAGATCATTGCTCTACTCCAGTCATTTTCTTGTCTGCCTTGTTTGACCCAATTAGCCTTGGTTTTGCATGCTTTAAATCTGAGTGCTCTTCTGTCATTCTGCCTTTCAGAGTCTGTTTTCTGATTTTGCTGACTCAATCGCATGCTGGCACTCTACCGACCATTCAAAGGGTACCTTTGGTACCTACATAGCCTGGTTAAAGGAGTCACGATCACGGAGAAGTTTTTACAGAAACACCGGTAATATCCAGTCACACCTAGGAACCGCTTCAGTTGCCGCCTGGTGGTTGGAGTCGGATAGTTTAGGATTGCAGCTATCTTTGCCTCCACCGGGCGGACCTGTCCGAAACCAACCTGCTTACCTAGGTACGTGACTGTTGCCTTGCCACACTCGCATTTAGCGAGATTGAGGCCTCATCCCCATCTCAACCTCACCCCATCCTTCCCTCCATCTTCATCTTCATGCTAATTTATATCACTGCTGGGATTCTGTTCTGCTATGATTGGTCATCGGAGTATAATCATTAAATAGCTTAAATGAATTCTCTGTCTCAATAAATCATTTTCAATTCTTCCAAATGATCCTTACCTAATGAGTTTGTTCACACGCTGTCACTCTGTTTACACCACAGAAGCTTCCTATTATAGAGAGTGTGTGGTACTTTTCACAGTACAATCCTCTTAAATGGCTGTAAAATAAAATATTCCTTTAAGAGGGTTTCAATAAAACCAAAAAGAATAAACAGAGTTTACACTGTCTCTCGCAGGTCTTGTCTACAGTTTAGTCCCCCAGTTCCAAATATGAAATTGGGATTCCCCAGGAAGTTATGGAATTAATCTAGCAGGTCAACAGATGACTACTTTGACATAGAATAACAGAAAAAAAATATGGCTTCTTATAAACTACCATTAAAGTTACTCTATCAATAACCTCCTGATTGATTTCCCTCAATTAAACTCCACAAATGAAAATGTACTCTGAAGTGCCGCTCTTGCAGAAGCAGCTGGTTCATGACTTTCAGAACCTTGAATAATCTTCACTGAGTGACTTTTTAATTTCCTGGAAACAATCAATTTCATCAGGTGTCACATTTTTTCAAAGAGTGCAAACTTTACTGCAGGATCAAACCGCATGTACAGATGGTCTTGGGCTAGTGATCAAAAAGCATGTCCTAAACCCCCGGAGTGAGTTTTCATTAAAACTACGTGGAGTTCACTCTCTGACTTCTGCAATATGTCTCTGTGTGTGTGAGTGAGGCTCCAAGGCTGAATGTGTATAGTATAGGTTATATACTTTTTTGTATGTGGCCATGAGTAATTTTGTGTATTCAGCAGCTAAGCAGAAGTGTCCACAATGTTTTCCTGCCTAATAAAACAATTCTACCAGAGTGTGCATACTGTATGTGCGTTTGACCTCTTCTCCAGAGGAGATAATGAGCTTATTATGGAAGGACACGAAACAGAGATTAAAGAGTAGATGAGAAGAGGCAGAGGGACGGAGGGACAGAAGGGGAAAAAAGAAGTGGCTGGGTGATGACAGAGAGAAAGACAAGAATGGTAAGAGACGGACATATAGAAACTAAGAGGGTCAGATTAGATGTAGGTGTTTAGAGAGGAAAATGAGAAGAAAAAGTGTTGTCAAGGAGGCTGGTGGAGTGGGAGGTATGGATGGATAGGAGGATATGAAAGACAGAATCAAAGATGGAGGTACAGATAAGGCCATAAAGGGATAAACCAAAAAAGGAAGGATGGGATAAATGTATACGAGAGGAGAAGGAAGGAAATCATGCGGCAGAGACATCATTTGATTGAAGAAGTTAACAATAATTCCTGTGTTTGTGTGATTGTGTACGTGCTTACTGACAGAATGAAAAAGTGGGTGCGAGAGAAAGAGAGAGAGAGCAAGCAAGAGAGAGAGATAACAAAGCATAAAACTGCAGAAAGACAAAAAACTAGCACCATGCTGGGTCTTTTTCATGTTGCTTTTTTTTCCCCTTTTGGGAAAAGATAGGCAAAGCAAAGCACCAGCTGAGAGTTTTGGAGGTTGGATGTGGGGGTGGTGCGGTAGGGAGGTGGGCTGGGGTGGAGATAGATGGAGAGTGAGTGTATAAGAAAGCAGGGTGGGGGTGCAGCCTCTCCCTTTCTCCCTCTACTCTCTTTTCCCTCAGTGTCTCACTTCTCTCGCCGTTTCGTGCAGATTTTCCGTGAGCTGAACAAGGGGGAAGAAAGAGCAGGAAAAAGGAAGAGAGGGGCAAGAAAGACGAGGAAAGACAGGATGGCTGAGGTGTTTCTAAAACTAAACCTGGGTAATTAGGTGCTACGCTGGAAAGGGAGAAAAAAAATTGAGGTTGGTAGAAGAGGGCGGAAGAAGAGGAGGTAATTTCAGAAAAGCAAAGGAGTAACAGTGTTGTAGAGAGGCAAGGGAGGGGAGAAAGAAGAAACTAGTACATAGAGTGCTGAAACTTATAAGCATTCCGGATAAACAGTTACAAAGAAGAAGTTAAAAAAAAAGAAAGAAGCAAAAACAGAGAAGAGGGAAGATTGCATCCGCAGCTGACAGGTGAAACTCGGCTATCCAGGATGGACAAAGTAGAGCGAGTGATGAAGATGGTGAAGAGGATGTCACCAAGGAAGAAGAGGAGGGAAGGAGGGGGAGGAAGGGCAGGAGGACCAGGAGAGCTGGAGAGCCCAGATACCCTGTGTGATGAACTCTGTCGTTTCAGCCTCTGCATTAGCGGTGAGGGGCTGCATCTCAAAGTTGTGTGTGTATATGTGTGTGTGTGTGTGTGTGTGTGTGTGTGTGTGTGTGTACGCATACACGCAAAGTTTGATGTTGTTGAAGAGTGATGTGAGTGATACTATGCTAGTGTGTTTCAGAGAAATGTCTGCATTGTTTCTCTCTGTACTAGTGGCTTTGTTTACAAGGTATGGGTTGGCTGCCTCTCTTATTAGATAGCGGCAGAGCATATTTGTGAGCTCTCTGGCTAGGATGTCAGAATATATATAATATCAAGTGTTTCCTCGATGCAGCTGCTGTGGCTGGCAGATTGCAACACTGATTTGAAACATAGTGATTTGCAGACACCAGTGTGTGTATCTATGTGTTGGTCTGAGGTGTTTGGTAAAGCAGAGATGTTTTCATTTCTGAGTAAAAAATGAAAAGCAGTGTCTGTACTAGAAGGAAAAAAATGGTCAGATTACCTTAATTGGTTTCTGCACTCGTCTGAATAATTACTGTAACAGTGTATTTTAGTGATGCAGAGGTTAAAACTCTGATAGCAACATGTTAACAAAAAAGAAAAGAACGTTTTCTGACCGTGTTTTCTTGTTTTGTTGGACTTAGTTGTAATACTACATTTAGTCATGGTAAGCAAAAAACATTTCAGCAGTAAAAGGATATGTTTTAAAGGCAAACAATTTCCCTTTCACAAGTTTGACCTGTGCATTACATTTGAACAGTAAAATTGATTCTGTATCCGCAGTTGGAAACCCTTTCTTCTAATATAGTGTTGGATTAGTACTTCCTCTATAACTGAAAGAAAGTGCTGAAATGTTTGAGTTATTTTTCTTCTCCAGAGATGCTGGACGCTGCGTCTTGTTTTTGTGACTCTGTTTTCCAGTGTTCTCTGCTGCTCCATTCAGTTAATGAGTTACTGCTACTGTTTAATTAGCTCTGAGCTGGCTAGTAGTGATGCTACAGCTTGTTGTCTACCTCATGTTCTTCAAAGACTTTGCAGAGAGTTTCACAGAGGGTTCTCTTTTTAATGCAATTTTAGGTGTTTTTTTTCTTGCTTTGATTGTAAACAAACATTAACAAGAGGGAAAATGAGTACGGTAGGCAAAAGACAATATAGAGAAAAAGCGTAAGCGGTTTAAGATGTGTGAGAGAGGAAAATATGAGTGTGCATATTTTCTTCTTGAGCCTCACATATCCCTTCTCAAAACAATCTGTCTAATCACTCAGCAGATACTACAGCAGCCTGACTTCAAACGCCATCAAACGACCATCAGAGAACCAAACATTACACTGCAGGCTGAGAAAGGTCACTTTCAAAACAAGAGGGAACTCGGGAATATCAAGGCAAACATCCCCCTCTGTTCTAGCACAGTAGATTATGTTTTCTTCTTCTTTCAGACAGCATACTCCATTTGCTGAATACTTTCATCACATCTTACAGCAACAGGAGAACAATGAAATGTTTAGTATGCCTAGTATGAATTGCAAACAAGTGGGTCTGATCAAGGGATTGCTTCACCAATAATAATGATGTATAACAGAAATTTCCGTCCTCCAACGAGAAATTGGTATGTGCCCTTTTTTGCATTTAAATTCCCTTGTGTGCTTTCAATCCCACTGAGTGTTCTTCAATCCCTGTTGCACCCGTCCTCAGTCCACAGACCAAAAAATTGTCCAGCTGTTTATTACTGCTTGTAAACCACACTGGCTGGTTACCAACCACTAAAAAATACCCTGATAAAATGTGAACAAAAAGATTGGTTAAAAGGTCCATTAAAGCTTGTGAAAGGAAGTTTTACACACAATCGGTTCAAATAAGCTCAATAAGTTGGTCTATGTAGACAAAAAGATAGATACTTGGGATATTGATCCTACAAGGTGTGTTAATGGCAATACAAAATAAAAATAGTATACAGTAAATAAACAACAAATAATTAACAAAGTTAAAGTGCCACAGGCATTATACTGGGAGAAAATGTATGTATACAACAGTAATACAAAAACAACAAAGAAAAGAAAAAACTAAGCAAAAATAAGACTGACAAATAAGAGAGTAGTGCAAATTGCATTAATAAATGATATATACACTATTAATCTAAAAAGAAACAGCATCATGAAGGTATATTAAAAAAATACGCGTGAATCATATGCCTGACGTGTGTTCATCTGTCACAAAATGAGTAGTTATTATACTGATTTATACAGCTTTATAGAGTAAAGCAGCAAAAGACAGAAATGC
Organism: Oreochromis niloticus; assembly: GCF_001858045.2. Classification (NCBI taxonomy): domain Eukaryota; kingdom Metazoa; phylum Chordata; class Actinopteri; order Cichliformes; family Cichlidae; genus Oreochromis; species Oreochromis niloticus. Next base: position 13,933,137 of record NC_031970.2, read on the forward strand.
GGTAAAAATCTCTTCCTATCAATCTTTTAAATCTGAGGTAAACTTACTGTTGTTGATATTTAAAAAGGGATCTTTAACAAAATACAGTTGTTACACAGTTTTCAAATACATTTGAAGTCAAGTTTTTAGAAAGAGTTTTTAATTAAAAATAATCCAACTTATGTTAGTTAGGGTTAAGCACATGGATAAATATATAGTTATAGTATAGATATGATCATGAAAATTAACCTTAAGAATCTTCAACTATTAGTATGTATTTTGACGGATTTTGCTTTTAAAAAAATGTAAATAAAGCATAATCAAAGTCTTTGTTTCAGAACCAGAACAGTTTGCTAAAACTAGATCTTACTGGGATATTTAAAAGAATCAGATGTGTTAAATTGAGATAGTGTGAAACTGTAATCCATCCTCCCACCTACTTTTATTCTAAAAGTCTTGGTTGGTGCTTGTGTGTGTTCTGGAACCTAAATATACTCCCGAGCTGCTGAGCCTCTGTATTATTTTCACGCGAGGACATTTTCATCTCTAATCTGCATATTATAATTGTGCCTGATGCAGTGAAATTATCAGTTCCACAGTGAAACTCTCGCTGAACTCCTGCAGCTGTCGACATATACACTGCAAACTAGATGTGTTGCTGTGGTGGGAAATTGCCATTAGCTTGCGGACATATCCCAATCGAACTCAAACCAATCATCTATCAAACCATCAGGTTTGCTGGATATGTAGATAAAATAATCCTCCTGCACATTTCGGAGGGTGGGCATGTTCGCACACTACAAGAACACATTTTAGCATGACTCTGTGACCATTTCAATTTGCTAAAAAGAGACTGAAGGAGCATAAAATGTCCCTGCATTAACAAAATCCCAAATTCAGACTACAGTGGACTATTATTTTATCCCTCCACACAACAAATACTTTTTCTTTTTTTCAAAAAGCCATCTCAGAGCTGGTTGGACTAAGTAGTATACAAACCATATCTTGCTTTATTGTTTCTTTGTAAAGCATGTTATTACCTCCACAGTACTACTATGATCAAGTTGTTTGGGGATAAAAAAAGAAAGTAAAGTACTTTGGTAAAATTTGTTAGGCTTGGTGAAAACACAATACTTTTACAATTGCCAGAAAATTGTGAAATCAACTGAATTCAGTCCAATACATGAATAAATCAACTCATTATATTTATACTATACATTAGGATTTGAAAACAGTTTAGAAGTGCACATCAGTGTAACCAGTGTTAAGAAAGCTGTTGCTGATTTCTAGCATGGGGTGTACTTTTCTGTATGTGTAGAAGGTAGAGCTGTTACATGTCAAAGTGTCCTTGGGATTTCTGAAGGCAAAATTGCCTTCGAGGCATCCGTCACTGGGAAGCGTTAAGTGCGTAGAATAAATCTCTCTATAATTTTGTTTGACTGTGTGAATTTTAATTATATTATGAAGTGCTGGATTTGTAATGTTAAAAATATCTATCAAAGCATTTTATCGATTCCAGTTTAACTTAAACTGTGAAGGTTTTTGATAAAGAAAAAAACTTCACTTTTAGGGTATTTTGCTAGATAAATTAGTGCTGTCCTTCATTAAGAGTCAAGTTGGCAGTAAATAACTGTCACTTTAGAAGGCCCCTTTTCATTCTTACCATCATATTTCTGTTAAAAAAATAATGAATCTGGCAGGTGAATGTGGGGATAAAGTTGTGATCAGATATTGGATCCCTAGGTCATTTACAACTACTCATGTGACTGAAAGGCCTGTTAACTAGGGAAAAAAAAGACTGAATGCATATCAAAAGGAATGCACATGGAGAGGAAAATCAGTCTGTTTAAAGCTGATCTCAAAAGAAGAACAGGTTAAATAGCATGAAGAATGAGCTACGTTAGCCTTTAAAGAGAGGGGTTATAGTCTAATGTGCCTGTACAGAAATAACAGATCACAGCAAACACAGGATTTATCTAACAGTGCAGTTGATGATACCTGACATAAAAACCTTCACCTATATAAACCCTGCTTCCGCGTCCAAACTACTCTGCATTTATTAAGGCTGTTGTCTTTTTAATGTGTTTTAATACTTTGTATCTTGCTCTGTTTAATCAGAACAAGCCCCTAAAAATAGTCAGTGATCACTGTCAGCCTCTCTGGGTTTTTAATAGCACTATGCATCTGCAGCATGTATTAGAGGTCAGTTTGCCAGGCACAAAATATTTGATCGGGTCAGAAAAGAATCACTCTGAGGCTAACAAAGATTTGAAATGGGTACATGAAGCTAAAAATCAGAGATTGCAATGCAAAACATGCAGCGGCATATTATTGATCGTGGATGTGGATAGATAATCTCAGTTGTTCTGCTGACTAAAGTTTGGTCCATTTACAGCATCTTTGCCATGCGATTGCATTTGTCCCTAATTATCGGGAACCCTCATGTTAACTTTTATCGACTGGAAAAAAGTTAGCGTTCATCCTCCAGCTTCGCTGTGCTCATGTTTTTATATTATCCTAACCATAGCTTTGTAGCTAGCCACCACGTAGCACACCATTATATGCCAGCTAGCCCAACTTTAGTAATCTTACAAACATCGCTGCTTTTTAGTTTTCTGCCTTCATTTATGTCCGAAGTGATAGCAGGTTTGCTGGATATGTAGATAAAATAATCCTCCTGCACATTTCAGAGGGTGGGCATGTTCGCACACTACAAGAACACATTTTAGCATGACTCTGTGACCATTTCAATTTGCTAAAAAGAGACTGAAGGAGCATAAAATGTCCCTGTCCCTGTCCCAGCTGTATCTTTATTTTGTAATTTTCAGAAATGCCTCAGTCAGGACATGGTGTCAGCTGCTAATGACATTTTATTATAAAGTATAGGTACTTTTTGAAGTTCAGTAGAACTTAAAAAAAAGCTACTAAAATAAATAAACTAAAATAGCTGGACTAAAATATATTTTTGAAATATATAGATTTTTCTATGGTGCTACTATTGTAATTTCTGTTGTAATTATTGCTAGCTTTGGTATTTGTTAATGAAATAACAGACATGTGAAAAGAAAGTTTTCACAGGACTCTATGTAGTCCTGTAAAAACTAACTGCACTCTTACTCTTTCCCTTACCCTTACTGAGGGTAAGTAGCAGAACAGTGCTGCTAGTCAAATACACTGGATTAACTGATCATTAGCCAATTCAACAATGTCTATAAAAGCAGAAGTTTGGGCTGTTTGCTTCTTTGCATTGCTTCATCAGAATTCAGGTGAACAATGACACATTTCAAAGAAATGGAGGTCGAGGCATATTTACCACTAGGTCAGATCATGCAATGCTCAGAGAAATTGCAAAAAACCCAAAGTCAGACTCCAAAGGCCTCAGTTAGCATGTTAAAAGTTCATGACAATAAAATTAAACTAATAGGACTAAAACATGTATGGCTTATTTGGAAGGGCTGCCAAGAGAAAGTCTCCTCTCACTAAAAAGACAGCATATAATGGTTTATGTTTGTAAAGTGGCGTCTGAACAAACCATAAGACATCTAGAACAATGTCCTTTGGATAGATGTGGAGATCTCTGGCAATAGTGCACAGTGCCACGTTTGATAAAACCAAACACAGCACATCAGCATCAATATTTCATGCTAATTGTCGAGCACTGTGGTGTGGGGGTGAGGAATTGAACTTGTTTTACAGTCATTTACACTTTGGAGTCATTGACTTGAGCATGGACTCCTCTGTATAACAAAGATTCAAATCTGAGCCCATATGTCTGGCATCTAAAGCTTGGCTGAAACTGGTAACAGGTTCAACAAGGCAACAGGATCTAAAGTACACAGCAAATCTACAACTGATTGGCTAAAAAGCAAATCAGTTCAAGATCTGGACCAGATCTCAACCCAATTGAAAGGCTGTAGCACACCTTAAGAGCTACATAAATGTATGTCCTCAATCCTCAGTGAACTGAGGTAAAATCTCTCCACAACAGAGACTAATAAAGTTGTACAACAACTTATTGCTTTAGGTTATTGCTGCTAAAGGTGATCCTACACCCTCTCCTGCTCTCACAGGACTCCATATAGATCTGGGAAAACTTTTTTTTTTCCAGACATATGCTCTTCTCCATGCACCGTGCAAGTAGGTGAAGTTGTGGCTTGTCTACATTGTTAGTGCTATAATCAGTAAGTTTTTTAAGTTGGATTTACAGTGTAGAAGTGAAAAAAAAATCTCTAAAAATCAATGCAAATTATCATTAAAAAGAAACAGGGCTCTTTGAATCCAGGGTGCAGCATTCTTAAACATGGCATTGCATTTATTTTGAGGGGCTATATTTGCAGCTGAAGTGACCCACTTTTGCCGAAGGGATCAACAAGGCTCATCATACCATCTTACTTATCTCTAGCTACAGCGAGACTGATAGCAGTGTTATCATATCATCTTACTAGAGAGAAAACAGCACAGTTTAACGTGAGAGTGCTTACCAAGTGATGTGACAGTCATTATAAAGGTGCATCCAAATTGGTTATCCCTGAAAAATAAATAATTTAACATCAACCTGTTGTCTGATGTGACTAATAGCTGCTGGATTTATTGGGACATGTCATTTTATTTAACGTTTAAAATTATAGACATAATGCTGTCATTTTTATGTGATATACTACATGATTTAAATTGTCTTATGTGCAAATGTTGGTTCCTAGTATTTTAAAACATCTTAATACAATTCTATTAATTACTCTACCCAAAATGAATGGAAAAAAAGAGTTTTTATTGACTGAAAACAAAGAATCAAACAAACAAAAGAATCCAAAGTTAAATCACCAAAGAGCAGTTAACAAGTTGACAGAGACAGGGGAACAAAACGAACAAAGGCACTAACAAAAAGACAAGACTGAGCGATGCAAACATGAAAACACCGAGCACTAGAAACAGAGGAATGAATAATAACATTAATTCAATTCAGTTTTATTTAAATAGCACCAAATCACAACAGCAGTCACCTAAAGACATTTTATATTGTAAGGAATACAGAGAAAAGCCCAACAATCAAACGAGTCCCTATGAGCAAGCACTGTTTTGGTTGGCTTTTTGGTCCCCATCCATTTTCCATTTTCTAGAACTTATCCAGATTCAGGTTGTAATGTTCCAGACAGAAGACTGTTTTAGAACTTCAGTTTCTGTGTGGTAAGTTTGGAGAGGTTTTTTCTTTTGATATCTTTGTTTTTGGACCAGTTTATATAAGGAAGACACTTGCAGTCTTGGTTAGTTTTCTTTTTGCTCAGTCTAAGGTACCCAGCTGGCTAACCATCAAGAATAAGCTGAGAGTGGGGTGTCCTGTTGGATGTTGTTTCCATGTTTAAGGAACGGGATATGCCCATCTGAAGGTGGAGTATGCACAGTTTAGGAATGTGTGAGTTTAGGAATAATGTGGCGGCCTATTGGGTGTGTACTTTGGAGCAATTTATACTATAATTACTGATGATCTCAGAATGTGTTTTTAAGTTTTGGGGGGGGTTTGGGGTTGGTGGGTTTATTTTGATAATGTGTGTGTGTCATCTCTTTCTTACTTTCTTTTTTCTTTCCCTTTTTCTTTTATTTATTCGCTGCCAGCCATAAAGATATACTACTGGAAGCAATATTTTAACCCATTTTAACCACCCATTATATCAGATATTATGACTGCCATGTCTTTGTCTGAACTCACAAGATACATTTAGCAGCTAAACTTAGGTGTTAAATCTCTATTTTCTTTTTTCTCTCCCATCTCTCTACCCTCGGCACTCCTTTTTCTCATTCCTTTGGTTTTCTCTCGTCGCTTGTTTCCCGTTTCATATACTTTGCCCTCAATCTCTCTTTCTGTTTCAGTCACTGATACTACAGCCGTGTGTGGGTGGATATTTAATTCCTTCCTCTCTCTTCCCCCAGATCTTTCTAACCTTATATCACTGACTGGATATCCATGTGTAATTTTTTCTGCTTCTTTCTGCTGCTTTGTTTTGCTTTAATTTTAAAACTGATTATGAAACCATGTGTTTTATGAAAAGTATGAACATTGTGTAAGACCTGCTTATGTATGGCTTGGAGATAGTGGTGCTGATTAAAAAAGGAGGCATAACTGGAAGTGGCACAGTGGAAGATGCTGAGTTTTTCACTGGGAGTGACTGGAAGGACACGATTAGAAATTAGTATAGTTTGCATGGTTTGGAGACAAAGTTAAAGAGGCAAGGCCTAGATGTTTTGAACAAGTGAAGAGGAGGGACTGTGGATATACTGGAGCTACTGGATATACAGTTTAAGATGGAGCTGCCAGGCTGAAGGATGAGAGGGAGGCCACAGAGAAGATTTGTGGATGTAGTGAAGAAGGTTATACAGAGGAGCGGTGTGACTATGATGGGGCAAGATGGATGCAGGTGATTCGGTGTGCTGACCTCTAAATGGAGCAGCCAAAAGAAAAAGTGAACATTATGTGATAATGTAATAATGATAACATAATTAATTTACTATTTTTAATCTATGTTTGTGTATGAATACATAGATTAAAATAATGTAATTAGGCCACTATCAGTTAGTTTCAGTTATATGTGGTGTTCCTAAAAGCATCCCTTTCTGGAAAATTAACATCTGAAACAAACTGAAATTGGTTCTTTTTGATTTTTTAAAGTTAACTAGTCACAGTTTAAGTATTTTTCCAATTTAAAGACTGCTTCTCGTCTAATATATTCCAAGTGAATGAAATATGTTGACCCAGTTTTTGTGGACGTCCTGGGAGTAGACCTATAGTTATTTAGGTTTGCCAAAAATCCCAATATTCCACACCAGTCAGTGTTAATGCATGACAGGACTTTGAGCCAAGCTCTACTATTGCCTAGTAATGCATATAATTTTCACCAATCTTCAAGAAATTAAAGTAGCATTGGAATTCCAATTTGACCCTATATAATCAGCATCACCAGTGAATGTTATTTCTGCTTCTTTTAAACCCTCTCCATAACTCATAGCTGACTACAGAAAAGGCCACTTGCCAGGATTGTTGCTTGAGGAGGCTGATCCGAACAGGGCAGCTCACAAGAAAAGAGAAATAGGGGACAAAAGAGGTACTTTTTTTTATAACGCAGCCAGTTGACTCAGCGCGCTCTGAAAACAAAATTGGTAATTTGCTTCCGCTCTGAATTCTCTGGGTCAGGAGGTTGATTGGCTGGTAGACACCCATGACTGAACTGGGATAAACATTCCAAGCATCACTAACCAATGACCTGTGCCCAGATGGAATAACCAGATTATGAAACATTCAGGACTGGGTCTAGTGCCTATGATTAAACCTAACTGTTTTAATACCACATTTTGGGCGTTCATAACATTTCACTACTGAAATTTATTAGGTAGATTGAAGACCTGTATTCCCATTTCTTAAAAAAAACAGTTCTTATCTGATTGGAAGAAAAAAAAATGCCTGTTTGCTTTCTGTTTGAAGCGTCAGACTGGAGAGGCCAGTTTAATGTAATCTCTGTGCAGGAACTGAGAATAATAATATTAAATGAAGGGAAGATTTCAACCAAAGACACAGTCTGTATTGATTTCCATTGTAGGGTACTAAAGAAACAGACCTTGGGGCTAAAGTGGCCTGATCCCCATGTAGATCAGTCATCCACTGAAAATATTAGGTATATCATAAAATTAAACACTAAAATCCTATATTCCATTTTTTTATAGTTTCAGAATGTAGATTATTTCTAGCCCGACCACAAGAGGACCTGCATCCTCTGGTAGTGACAATCTATGTAAAAAGTCATTTGCAGGAAAAATGTTGGATGATTTAAAACGTGAAAGGAACAAAATTGTACATGAAAAAAACCCTGAAATGAAACCAGCATTTAACACAGTTCCTCTTCTATTAGTTTAAAATGCTATTTGCTATTGGAATTAGTACCTTGCCTGTTTGTCAGTCATCCTGGTGCTCTACTTCTAGTCTATTTCTATAGCATCCTTTCAGTAAGTGATCTTAAACTTTTTGTAGATCTTTTCATGTTAAATTCCTTCCTCACTGTATCTGGGCTTGTTCACAACCTTGTCACCTTGATGAATTCTCCATCCTAGGTTTGAGCTTCATGACAACTGGAAAGATTGGACAAGACAAGTCATTTAAGGAACTGGAGGATTTTGACATGAACATAAAGCATAGATACCATTCTAAATATCTATTTATGTATTTGCTTACATGTCAAAAATAAGGTTGTAATGCTATTTCAAAATAACTTTTTAAGTTGTCATTGGATTAAGGTTCTTGATATGCCAAACTAAATAAACAGTGCACAGACAGCATTTAGACACAGTGATGCTATGGAATGTGCACTACAGAAGTATAAATATTTCACTTTAAACCTGAAGCAGAGCAAGTTGTTTAGAGGACAAAAGGGCAAGGTAGAATAAAATTCCTGCATCAGCAGTATCTTATTATATCCTCCTAAACCCTCCAGTTCAATCTCTATCTTCCTCTTCCAGAAGTACATATAAGCTACAGTTACACACACATGCCCACAAGTTTTTAGAGCCAAGGCCTACAGTACATGCCACCTGTCCACCCTTAAATTTAGCTGACTATTAAAAACATGACAGCTAGATTCACTTACAACTATGTAACTGACATTGACTTGCATAGTTTTAATGCACAACACACAACACAAGCACAGGAAGCCATCCAAATGTACAGAGTCAGAGAGAGATCAGCAGCATGGCAGAAGAAAAGGGAACTGTCTCTTTTCTGTTCCAACTTTGATCTACCACGGGGGAAGAACAGCATTCAAGAGTTTTCTGCCATTGCTGCGAGGAGAAAAAAAAATCCCTCTCTCCTTCTAACTGTCTTTCTGCTTGATGCTATTTGGAGCATGAGGAACATCATGTGTTCTGTTAGAGCTTTCACATCTGCACATACTGTCATTGACAAGAAACTTGTGCTGTCTGATTTACTTTTAACTTCCTCGAATGGATTGGAATCCATAATTTATTATTTTATTTTTCGGGGTTTTTTGGCATCTATTAATTTTTTTGTTGTAAAAGTTGCAACATTTTGAGGTTTTTTGCAGCTTTTGTGAAAGTTAAGCCTTGCTCTCAGTGTCAGTCCTGATAAATAAGTTAGCAAACTTATCATTGCCTGTTATATTCACAAATTCATGATCTTTACATGCAACCTATATAAGAACTGAAATAAGAGAATGCACAAGGTGCCTTTTCCAAGTGGGCATATAATTTTTAAGGCTTAGGGTCAGGCTGGAACAAAATTTAATTTTTTTATGAGCTAAAAATCAATGCAGGAATCCCTAAAAGTAGTGGAATGACAAAAAACTGAAACCATGAAGTTTAGAAAAGTCTTACCTTTTATTGAAAAAAGAAAAAAAAAGAAATTCTTTTAATGTGTCATCTCTTTTAATCTAATTTCTAATCTTGTTTATGAGGTAACATAGGTATATCGATATCCATTTATATATGGTAATGCTAATAATGTAACAACAACAACAACATTAATAATGATAATAATAATAATAATAATAATAATAATAATAATAATGATAACAATAATATTAGTAATGTCTCAGTAAACTACTAAATATAAGTATCTGTTTTGTCAGCATTGTAATCAATGTTTAATGTCTCATACATAGGGCTGAAAGTTAGGGACACTGCTCATGAGTAATATATTATGTTGTGACATTTTTTGCAAGGATTGAGAAAAGTGTTCTAAAGAGTGCTGCATATTATGTGACTGGAAGATGCAAGTAAACTCTAACTGCCACTCAGTGATCAAGGTGAGGAATATGAGCAAGCACTGCACAAGGAATTTATAATGAGAAGTCTGAATTTATAATGTATGTTAGACATTTCAAGAACCGCACTAAATATTACACAAAAAATTTGGGTAAAGCAACCATAGAGTGTTTTAACGCATTCTTTAGACACTGTGAGTCTTGTTTAAATAAACCCCAGCTGTTTAAAGAGGTTATGGCGGTTCTTCCTATCATGTAATTATAGAATCTGATTTTTTTTTTTTGTCCCAGTTTCCATTCATTTCTTATCATTTCCATAAATAAAATGCACCATTAGTGCCCTCCACCACATTAGCCCTCAATCAAATCTGAACAGCAAGCATTTGATATTCACTGATAAAATCATCAGACAGGTCCTGACTTTTTTTGAAATAACATTTTTTTTATTTAAGAAGGCTGTCTATGAAGGGGCAGCACAGTGGCATTACTGTTGCCTCACAGCAAGAGGGTCCTGAGTTAAGTTCCCCCATCAGGCTGGGGCCTCTCTGTGTGGAGAACATGCACAACCTCATAGGATAAGTAGATTTAGGTTTCACTAGTTAGCTGTTCCTTTGTAGTAAAATGAGTAGAGACTTACTAGTTGAATACTGCTGATCATTCCCTAACAATGATTAATGTAAGTCTAAGGGAAGAGCCGATGTGTGACAGCAAACAAGTCAGTGTGCTGAATGATGGAAAAATGTAAAGTGATCAAAGGAATAGGCCAGAGGTGCTCCAAAATGCAAATATCTGTAGGGATGTTCATGGTCAGCAGTTCTTTGAAAACCGATAGTTGCCTGACGAGGAACAAAAACCTTAACAAGAGGGTTTAACAAGGGGTATTGTGCTCTAACATGTCTCAATCAAATTTGCTTCTTTTTAGTTGAACCATATGCTGGTTTATTGGTTTGGTAATTTTAAAATATTTAATAATATTATTGAAGATTAATTTTTAATTTTATTAGGTTTAGGTTTTATCTCTGAGCATCAACTGACTACTTCTTTGGGATTTTTCAAAATTAATTTCCAACTCATGCAATATACTAAGAGAAAAACAAAGAACAGTGACATAAGATTTAATTAATTTCGATACTGTTTGTCCACAAGATGTAAACTAGATATTTTGTTTAAAAATGACAAAAATATAAGAAAAAAGAGCAGTAAGTGTGAAATAGAGGAGAAGAAAGGATAATTTCTACATTTGAAATTAGTTGAAGGGGCAGAAATGCAAAAAAGAAAATCACTAATGATCTGAATGCAAAGAAGGTGGTAGAAATAGCACAGATTGTCGCATGTATTTATTTTCCCACTGTTGGTTGGCTAGCTCACCAAGTGTACCATCAAACAGGGGAATTACCCTGTGGCGGTTCCTTTTATGTGGAAGCCTGCTGTTACAGACTGGGCGTCCACTGGGAGTCTCTCTTTCACATCCTTGATCTGATTTGATTTCATTCCTTTCAGTAGAAAAGACACATTGTTACAGTAACTGTTGTTCATGGGTGTAGAGGTTGACTTAAGGTTGATCGTTCGATTTTCAGCTATAACAAAACGGTCAAACTTTAACTGTGTAATACTGAGCCACTTTAATAAACAGCACAGTATAGCAATATGACAAGTCAAACATTCCTGTCTATCTCATATTAAATACAACTTTTTGTATGACAAGTGTGCTTTTATCTACTAAGGAGTTCAGTTCCCATGTTCCCATGTTTAATAACAATACTGCATACTGTACATGAACTCACATCTATTTTACAGATACAGAAATCTATGTTATACAGCTCAAGAGCTTAAAGTGATGACACAAAACGGTGATGATTTGTAAGTGTTTGATTTCCCACTTGATGATTCCAGACAGGTACTCCTGCACCAGCTGTTGATTTCACTTGGTTTCATTTCAATATTCTGAAGCTTACAGCAACCCTGCTGGCACAGAAACAGTTGCAGAAACAATTTGTATTTATCATTTCATTAGATGAGATCATTTGAAAATTTTAGAAAAGGCTTCATTCTATACCACATTCTTCCCTTTTGCGATTTAAAATATCGATTTTTTTTCAACTGTTTGTCATTTATGATATTGTTAGTTGTCATAATTATAATAGCAGTAGCACGTTTCATTAGGATTCATTTCAACATTATACTATCACTGCTGGTAGAAATTTATAGGAATTACATTTAAATGAAAATAGTTTGTATATGGAAAATTTTGTATTGACATGTGTCCAAGTCTATATCGACCCTCTTCTCTTCTAGTGTCAACAGGAGCCAGCTGGAAAAATAATGGACAGGTAGATGGAGGGATCTTTTTTTGGCAAATAGTTGTTTGGGCTACAGTACCTTTTGTATATTACTCTTTTTAAAAGTACAGTTACTGACAGCTCAATTATAAAGTTGTACATTTCAGTATAGCCCTGATAGCTGTTAGTTGTTTAATCTACAGCATCAGAAAACATTTCCGTTCAGTCATGAGAGTGACGTGGCACACTACCAATGCTAATGGTGTAAAAAGAGTGGTTTGTCCACTGTATTTCTCTTTTGACTTTTAAGCTAGTAGTCTAGTTTAAGATAGGCTGTGATGTAATACTTTGTATTCTTCTCCAAGTGCTAATAGTCTTGCATTTTTTCTGTTTTTCTCTGTACAGATGAAGTTGTGCTTTTTCATACCTGAAACACTGTGCGTTTTAGAATACAAACTTTGATCATTTAACCTGTAAACCTTAAGCACATTTTAAACAATCGTTTCAAATTAAACTAGCATCAGAATATTGATAAAGTATGCTATCTTTCACTAACTCAAAAACAAAAAAAAAAACAAAACATAATTTTAATTTAAAAATTTTAAATGTCTAAATGTTTAAATCATTTGATACTATTTGAGTAAAATATATTAGCTTTATTTAGCGAATTTTTCATATTCAGCTGGACATTAGAAAAAAAATGACTGCAGCTTCCCAGGTGAACTTTTTATGCAGATTTATGCTTGGAGAAAAACACGTTCAGACTCATCAGGATAGTTAAATCAGATATTATGCAATCGTTATTATGCACGTACCACTGAGGGAACAGCGCAGCAGCTGCCTTCCTCTTTGCATGACATTAGATGTCAAGGGAGTATGGTTTGTTGTTGTATTGTAGGACTGAAGCAGCAGTGGGTGCTGTTGCTTTCTGTTGCATCAGATCCTTAAACAGCTAAGACATGTTTGGAGAATAGAGGTGTAGGCGGGAAAGGAAGAAAAATGGGTAAAAATATTTAGAGGGGAGAAACTTTTGGAAAAAAAAGGATGAAGAAGGACAGAAGCATTTCAACATGACATAAAATGACAGGAAAAATGATGTCAGGTAAATTACTCAAAGGGAAAACTCGGAAACTATAAGGGAAAAGAGACAAAAAGGAAAAGGAGAGACTGAGAAAAGAAAGTCTTAGAAGGAAAAAGGAGAACATTCATAATGAGACAATGAGGAAGAGGGACATGGGGGAGAAAGAAGGAGGTGAAGAAATGTCTGGCATTTAGATGACAGATGAGATGCACAGAAGCAACAGGAGGAAACAATTGATTGAAGGAGAGGAAGATAATGGAGGACAAAGAGAAAGAAATCAATTTTCTGTCTAGAAGAAGATGAAGGAAGACATTTGATTTTCTCAATACTATCTATCAATCTATCCATCTATCCATCTATCTATCTTGCTGTTGTTTTCATATAATTTTGCATATTTAATTACATCTTTTATGGCTAATATCTGCTTGCAAGTATATCTGTCTCTTTGTCACTTTGTCTAAATGTTTGTGTACTAGTATAGCACGCATATGAGTTTGTGCAATGTTTTTCCTTCTGTATTTGTCTTTGTTTTGTTTTGTTTTTCTGCCTGTATGATGTGAGTAGTTTTGTTGTTCTGTGTTGGTTTACAGAAATTCTTAGCACATTTACATCTTTTACTTGTTTTTAGGAGTCCTGAAGATTGTAGCATCCTAAAATTATGTAACAACTGGCTGCCCTGCATGTTGGAAGGTTGATTAGAAGCAATGGAACTTTCAAATTCCATTTAACAGTGCTGTCCAAATGTGTCTGTTCATCATAAATGTAACCAAAGCCACACATTTGTGACACATTTGTAACCAGAAGAGTAACTAGACAATGTTGGGGAGATACAAACCACTATTTCCAGTCAGAACGTTCAGTAGAAAATCATAGTTAAAAAACAAACAAACAACCCCCCCCCAAAAAAAGGTGTAGAATTTTTTGTGTTGGACCTTTAGACTAAAGTTGAAACACCTGATGTCCCAGCAGCTTAAGAAAGAACATGTTTCGAAAAGTGTAAGGCAGGAATTGCCTCAAACCACCAAAATATGGGAAACAATATTTAATACTAACTCACCTCTGCCACAGAGAGTTTCTCATACAGTAGGCAGAGAAATTTTCCCCTTCCAGGTTCTCATGACGTTTGTATGCTGAAGAGCCAAGACATTCACAAGGAGTATGCTTTTCCTATATCAAGTTCATCCGTCCATTTCCTCTGCTTATCCAATTCAAGGTATGAAGTTCATGATGTAGAATAGTTTGCATCACTATTTTGTATTCCATACAATCTCATTTTTTATAATTTTGGTTGAAATGTCATGATCCGCTCCATCATCAATGTGTTTGCTCACAGTCACCAGTAAAGTTAAACATATTTAAGTGCAGAGTACCTCCTTATGTAATCACAGCCAACTAGGCTAACAAGTAGGTGGGATGTGCCATAATCATCATCTTGATTAATGAAATGATAACTATCCATTTCAATCACCAGCTAGCTGATCTGGTGATTGAAATGGATAGTTATCATTTCGTTAATCAAGTTAAATGGATAAACACCAACTCTGCCTTTTTGCCAGTGCTACACATTTGTTTTTGTAATTCTGAGTCCTGGTACATTTAGGGTTAAAGCCCATTCTTGTGTCTCCATTACTGTTTTGCACTTAATATACGAGCCTCCAGCTTTGGCTTAGGAAGAAATCCTTAATGCGTAGACAGGGATGTGTCAGTAAATGAGCATGACACAGCATCAACATTAAACTTCTCAGCAGGATTAAACTATGACTAGCAACAATTTGAAAGTCATGCTTTTTACTTTGAATGAGTAATGGCAGATGCTTGCAACCCCGGAAAAGCATCATCTGTAAAAGCAAGAATGTGCATTTAATGTTTGTATAATATTGAGGGACAAAAATAGAGGGTGCAAACTTTTTCCTTCACATTTTTTTCTGTTCACATGAGTCAGTGAACTTTATTCTCTGTATGCTCCAAATTCAATTTCATTGCAGCTGTGATATTTGAGTGAAGGTTCATGTTGGGCTTATTTCATCACTGTTCCCTATTGGCTGTTCAACTGCTTTAAGATTCCAAATATGCAACACTAATGTGGAGCTAGTGTTAAGATTTGAAGATGTGACCTAGTTTCAACACACACACACACACACACACACACACACACACACACACACACACACACACTCAATCACACATAAATTCACAATTATAGAGCATACTTGCATGTACATAACCACAGATGAATACCCCCCAAATATCTGACAGCAAAAATAAAGTACAAAAATGTGCATGATTCAAGACACAGATACCCAAACCCAAAACAAAGATAATGACAGCTACGCATTTCTGACTGAACACAAAGAGTCACATACAAAATAAAGTCATAGGTAAAACGTGTAGACAAGGTGTGTGGAAACATACATCTTTTCTGCATGCATTATGTTTGTGCCTAGGAACAGACAACACACGCCTCTCTGGGATTAGCATGGATTTTTGTGAATTTGTGCTCTGAGATTAGCACTGATTTGCATTTCTGCCAAAACTAAAAAGGAAGCGGTTGAGAAAGAAAAGTTGCAACAAATAGGGATGATGTAAACTATCACCTATAAGAGTTATGATATAGCTCCTAGCAGAAATAAATGCACATTAGCTGAAAAAGTCAAGGTGGCCTTTACTGCACAACAAAGCCAGTACTGAGCAGCAACACTGAATAACATAAAAAATATTGTAAAGAAAACTATCACTCAATATACCTGAGTTTGTATAGGAATAATGATCTAATTCGAATTTCCCATCTTTCTATTGTGTGGCTCAAACACATGGAAATATGCATGTGTTTTTAGTGCTTCTGGAGATAGACACACAAAAATACATCCAGGATCCTGCTTACACTATGAAGATACTGCATCCCTATACCCTGTGTGTGAGTGTTTCATGTAGAAGATTAAGCTAATGAGAGCAGAGCAGAGTTAATCCAGCTGCAGCATTCATCCCCCGATGCTTTATGCAGACCTCACACAATGGTTTGTGTGTGTGTGTGTGTTTGCTGGGTATGAAATGGAACGTGCAGTGGTACCAGATGACTGAGAGAAAGGAAAAAAAGAGCTCCCTCTCTGAACAGTTGTGCAATAAACACACATACACACAATAATCCATAACAACACAACATACTTTAAAAATTTAAAATGTAAAACATATTGTTACACATTTTTATAGTGTTTTATTACTATTACTAAAGTTTCACACTTTTCAATATTTTTTCTGTGGTCATTAACAGATGTTAGGAGGTGGAAAAAACACCTATTAACACCTTTTTTAAAAACATATTTCTTACTGTCTTGCTGGCATTTGGACTTCAAGAGCATGCTGTTTTATTTACACTTTCAGCCAAAATTTCCATCCACCGGGTATTTGATTTGAAAATTCACAAGCTGCAAACGTTTTTGATTTTTATGTTAAGTATAGAACAGGAACCCTCAGTGTTTAGCTGCCAGAACGCTGCTTACGCAATTTAACTGTCAGAATTATCCAGCATTTGGTTGCTTGTAGGAGGACATTTTTAAACCTGTAAAAATCAATACATATTTTTTTCTTTCTCATTCTGTTGCATAAAACATGCTGTGGACTTGAGGCCACAATAGATTAGATCAATAGCCTTTTCCCTCCTCTATGCTTATTTGAGAGAATTAACAGAGTAACCCCAAACTCAATTATAGAAGCATGAGAAAGTAACTACCTTGCTTTTTGTTGCCTTTAAAAAAAACACCTCTTCTGTACTCCTTTTTCTGTTTATCAGGAATATACAAGTTGTAATACAAATGCATTGTTTTGACCATTGAACCACAGGTCATTTGCCACTTAGCAGGGGCGTAATTTCCAGGGGGGGTTATAATCAATAACCAATAATCAGACCCAACCCATTTATAATAATTTTCTTTACTCATTTCAGGTATTACCAGCAAAATAGTTGCATGTTTAATCATCTGGGATTTTACCCAGATTTATTTATTTATTTTGACAGAGATCTTGACCCCCCCCAGTGTTCAGCACAAAGTTACGCCGATGCTACTTAGTACTTGTAGTGCACTGTAATTATCCTTTATCGTTGTGTTAGCTTGAATTTAAACTGGCATCCTTGCACATATCAATACTTTTTGCGCTGAAACCATTTATGTGCTGCACTGAGAAGCTACATTGGCTCTTTGGTTTACTCTGAGGACTGTGCTGTTGTAATGATTTATTAAACTAGCTTCAGACTGTTAGTTCCTGCTTTTCTCATCGGATTGTGTACGCCAATTCAAACTGTTCTTCAGTTCTCAAAGATTGATCTCACTGCATTGAGTCAGTATTTAAAGATAAAATTACATTTGCTTTACCTTTGCATTTCTGAAAAGAAAAGGTAAAGCCATAGTGCCCATTTAGCTGATGTGCAAAACATTTTTTTTCAGTATGGTCCAATTAATTGAACAAGTGTGTTGTTACAGTATCTTGCTGTTTGCACATCTGCACTCCTAGTCTGCTGAGAGGTGATAAAGTGCACTAGCTATGCAGCAGCGCTGTGATTAATAACACTGCTGAACACACACAAACAGAAGAGACTTTAATAAGAACCAAAAAATGTTGGATTTTGTTTTTATGCCTTTATGCAGTATGTTTTTCTTACTTAAACACATTCATTGCTGTTACCAGTTATCTATGACTACGTTCACACTGCAGGTGAAAGCGCATCAAATCCGATTTTTTTGACCCTATGCGACCCATATCCGATCATGGTATGACAGTGTGAACAGCACAAATCCGATATTTTCAAATCCGATCTGGATCACTTTCGTATGTGGTACTGAATCCGATACATATCTGATGTTTTAGAAAGCGACTGCTGTGTCGCATTAAATTCGTCTTTTACGTCACTGACACAAGACAGACGCCAATTATCAGCGCCGGAGAAGCGCCCGAGAAGACATCGCGAACGCTTCCTGGCCATCCAGTGCAGATGTCAGTGAAACTGTTGGGAAGACAACGTGAACATTTTATTTGTACTGTATAATCTGCAGAGTCTGACAGAAATCTGCAACTATCCTTTGAAGCACCGCTCCTCTCTAAAACTGCAATAAGGATCATTATTAGGTTATTTACATTATTATGTAAATAACAAAATAACTTAAAGCAAAAATTGGGAAACGTAAAGTCCGAAGTCTTTATATTAAGGGCCATCAGTCAAACAATATTGTTTGCTCTGGGTCTAAACAGAGCGCGTTGTGTGTGACATCTTCTTTTGCGCATGCGGGCCGCTTTGAGCGTTCACACTAGAGCGCGATTGCTGTTGCATTTTATTTGTAGTGTGAACAAGCAGACAAAAAAATCAGATTTGATCAAAAAGTCGGAATTGAGCATTAAGACCTGCAGTGTGAACGTAGCGTATGTTGCACTAACACTTTTGTGCAAATTTAAACCAAATCTTTGAAATATTGGGGGGAACTTAGATATGGAGATTGTTGAATTGGTTATTTGGCTAACTGCTTAATGTTATTAGGTAGACATAAGGGGGTTTACTGTATACTGATATCACAGACAATATAAAACAGCTGTAGGGTAAAAAAATGAAGGCAATGTCTAAAAACAAAAGACAAAAACAAATGACTAAAGATTTGCATTCTATGTGGAAGACACCAGATTGCTGTAGGTTGCAAGATAACATCTGGTCCTATAGAAGCCTATGTGAAACAGCGTTCTGACTTGATCTCCCTTGATTCTTCCTGCTGATTTCCCGGCCTGAGTCACTTGTTTTTAGTTATACTGAACAAAACATTGAGTCTGTTTAGTAAACCCTCATTATTTTCACTGTCAAACCCACCTTTCCTCGTCACATCCAGGTTTTTTCAACCAAGATGTCAATGGCGGGAACATTTATTTTGAGGCTTCAAAATGGGACTTCAGAAAACCACCGCTATGTGCACAGTAGTTATGTCCTTTTTTTACAGTCTGTGACTGACATACCTATCTGTTAGAATCTGACAGACAAGCAATTTATGACGATATTCTTTATATATTAAAAATGATAGCTAAATATTAATATGTACTAAGATTTATATTGAATTATGATACTCAGTATCAATACACACAGTGCCATGTTGGAGTGCCAACGCGTAACTTCACACAGCTCTGCTGCAGGCAGACAGGCACCTAGCTTCTCACTGAAAGTAATTAATGTTCATAAGGCTGAACAACAGTTTAGGAGGAATTTAAAGAGGTCAGTAAAGCTCCTGTTTCAACAACACTGAAGTATTAAAGTGTTTACATTAATGTTAACCTGGCAGGTGCACATGGTGTACGTTAGCCACGTAACTATTAGCAATTATGCAATAGCCACATTAGCCTACTGCTATTATTTATGTAGCTGCTACCGGATTAAGCTGTGGCAGAGCTGATTACAGTGATTGAATCCAGAATATGGAGAAGTAATCTGAGCAATTAAACAGTGAAACCTGGAGCAGCAGAATAAGATGGGTTTCAGGCCTGAATTTCAGAGCTAAGGATGTGAAGACCAGCAGTGTGAATCGTGGATGAGAGAGAAGCTGCAGGCAGATGTGAACAAGATGATAAACTTTTACAATTTTTTTATTAAACTGTTTCTTATTTTGTTGTAACCAGCTGTAAGGTCAGTTTTAAAATGCAGGCATTGACCACTTCAACCACAGTGAGCCGTCTGTTTTATAATTGCCTTTATTTTAGCATAAGCACTTTATCCAGAGTTCAACTTTGTCATAAAGCTCTTATTCTACAATATTTACATGATTTAGATCTATTCGGAATTGTACTCTTGTGTTGTTAACTAGAAAGTTCTAAAATATATTGTCTTCTGTAATGACATTATGTAATCTAATAATTTGTAACATGAAAAAAACCTCTAAACGTAATGCTCATATCCTTTTTGCTTAATGTAACTTACAATTGTGAAAATTAGTTGAAAATTAGCAACTTCTTCAAGAAATTTCTCATGACTTCTGTTTTTGGAGATTGGGGTCAAAATCTTATCTGTGGTAACGGAAATGGTATAATGTAAAATGATGGGGTCTGTGCTTATGCCTGTTTCAGCAGTATTTCACAAACTACTCCAGAAACAAACGTACATGTGATTTGTATTCTCCTACATGATCAGCAAACAGCATCGAGGGGATTACAGAATATATCGAGAAAAATAAATATTGGAACATACAAGGCATGAAAGACATTAAAATATCAATGCGTATGTTTGGACTATCTGGAATAGTCCAAAAAAATCTGGTCAAATCCAGTCAGTGCTGGTTGTTTCCAGCACTGACTGGAGTTTAGATGCCATAACATTGTTGACTCATTGTAGAGACCACAGATTTTTATTCTTTATTTATTTTGTAATTTATTTATTTATGACATGATCTTTCTATGACACTCAACTATCACTTTTAGTTACGTAAAAAAGTATAACCTACTGTAACTATAAATAGGGAATCAATTATTTGCTTATTTATTTTTTATTTATTTCAAATAAAATAAACTGAATGAAGTTTGTCTGTTCTGTTTTACTTGTATCTCCTACTCATCAAATCTTTTTCTTTTCTTTTTTGTGTGTTTAGCCAATATAATATTCAGTGTGTATTCACATTATGTAGGCAGATGTGTGGGTGTCTTCTTTGCCTGCAATTTTCCAAAGATGTGCATACAACTGGTAGATCATTTTGGTTTGTGTCTCTGACAAATAAGAAGTAGAGACAGTCAAAAATAGTATGCTCTTTATTTTAATGATCATTCTATCTGTGTTTATGTGTTTGTGAAAAGGCATATATATTCCCGGCATATACAAATGTGTGAAAAAATGAAGGAAGGATAATGTCACTGAAACGTGAAAAGGATGGACAATCATGAATAATGGTTTTCTCTACCTATGATTGATTACTTCCACCGAGGAGGTTATGTTTTTCTTTGTAGCATTTACATGCGTATCATCCCGATATCTCGAAAAGTTTGTTAATGAATTCTGGAAAAACTTTGTTAACATGACCCCAATCTACACCTCTACAATCTATTATAATTATGCTTACATCCACCAAGGTCCTTAATGTCAACTTTATGATTTATTATGGAAAATTAACAAAATCTTTTATGCGATATAGAGCTATTTAAAACTGTTTCCTTTTTTCAAAATGATGTCATTAATATTGAAATTGATTTCAGTGGGGCAAATAAAAAGTCTGCACATTGTGCTTGTTTTGACTACAAAGTATCTAAATTATTTCTAAAAAGAACAAAGAAATCAAAATGAATATATCCAAATACAATACTATTCTTTTAAAAGTCAATACTGTTGAGAGAGTGAACTGCTATGGTGGAGCTCTCCGAGTGCTTCTTGTTAAAAGGTAACGCACTCAACTTTATGTCAAGGTATAGGAGGGATGTCCTGCAGGTCACATTTTTGATGTTTTCTGTTCTGTGTGTTATGCTGAATTGGATGGGTGGTGGATTGCCAAACAGCTGCTAATATTCAAACAAATGGAGAAGGGAGTTAAGGCCCACTGCTACCAAACAATGCTGCATCTGTCTCTGTGAGGAACCAACAGAAAATGAGTCACTTCTCAAGCAGCATTATTTGTTTTCTTCATTATGGTCTCAAAAAATCTTAAATTTTTTTGACTTTGTGCGTGTGTGTGTTCAGTACGCTAACACGCTATAACAGATATAAAAGATAAAATGAAACAGCTTACCATTCCTCCATGACCAATAATTTTATTTTTTAATATTTCTATTTAAATGTTTCTATTTTTTAATATTCTTATTAAAACATTTGCTATGTAAATTGATAAAGTTTCTTATCATTCATGTTTGATGTTTAGTCTGTTATTTGACATGTTTTGTCCTGTTTTTTTCTGTCACCAGACTTATGATGCAGTTTATGAATATAGCAATATAATTTCATCGCCTACATCCATTACTGTTTTTATGCCTTTCTAGGAAGCTGATCACCATAGCAATGAGCAATGACACAATAATTTTTTACAAGGTTGTCTCTAAGGAATTATGGTCATATAGCACTCATTTGTAAATGCATTTTGAAGGAACATTGGGGTTTTCATTAACATATTAATGAAATGTTACCAATATTTGGTGACATGCTGCTGATACTGTGACTCTAAATATATTCTAAAAGCATACAAGCAATACAATATGAACCTAATTAAACTTGTTATTGCTAGATTCAAACAGTCACAGCATTTAATTAAGGTAATTAAAGGCTACACATTTAGTCCACAGTGATATGATACACTGTTTATGCTGTTTATTAATGTGAAATCAAATGCAATATTCTTTCCCTAACCTTGAACCAAGTGTTTTTCAATGCATTTTATAGTCCCAGATATAGTTCACCATGTGAACACCACTAGAGGTCAGAGCCTTGTGCTTTTCACACTAACCACCCTGCATATACTGCAGTACATGCAGTATTCCATTTATTCAAAAAGATGATGCCTCTGAACAGGAACATCTTGTATCCAGCTTTTGTGATGGCCCAGTTTACTTGTAGAATATACCGGTGTCTATTCATAATGTTAATAGAGTTTAATACTATAATAATCCTACTTTCATAAAGATTGCAGTCTTCAGTTTTGGTGCCATTATGTTATAATTATTTACTGTTGCCTATAATAACAACATTAAATAAACAAAATAGGGGTCAGAGAAATGCAGTTATTCATCCTTATAAAATAGAAGAAAATATCAGGAACATGTGTTTTTTTTCCTGCTAAATCAACAATCCTGGGTCTGGTTAGTCAGGATTTATAGAGAATTACAAAATAAAATCTATGAAACAAATTAAAAAAAAAACCAAAACAGTTCTATCGATCCTTGAGTATTTGAAATAAAAACAAAACAAAGTCTACAGTCTGAAAGCATCAACTCTAATTAAAAAGGCTTCAACTACAAAGGCAAAGTAAGAAGAGACACTGAAATAGAAATTTCTTGTTTTGTAGCTATCTATATATAAAATATCCAGACCAGAAAATCAACATAGTGTACCTAAAATAGACTGTTGCTATGTGATTGTAGATCCTCTCAGTATATCACTGTGAGAGTGAGCTGAATCCTTCAGATTGCAGCTTTTAGACTATAAACCCAAACTCTGCTTCCTCCTTTCAAAACTTCATCAGAATTGAGAAAATGTCTGAGCAGCCAGCCAGTCCTTATTTGCAGAGTGTAATGAAAGTATAGGTTAACAAACACCCCTCTCCTTCCTCTTCTTTCTTCCCCCTTGCCCACTCATCCTCTTCACTCATTTGTTAGACATTACCTGTCACATCTTCTGTTCCACCTCTCTCTAAGCCACCTCTCATGTCTCCCCTTTTCATCCTCCTCTTTTCTGTGGGCTGTAATCGCTGTCTCCTCTTGCATGACACCGCAACTAAACTGCTTTACTCTTTGCTCACTTTCCTTCTCTCTTTATTCCATCTGCTTTTCTCTCCATTCCTCTTTCATCCTCTGTTCATCTGTTTGCATTTTTCTTTGTCTTCTCTACTTCCTGCCTCGTCACTTCTCGCATGTTCACTTCCTGACCTCCCTTTTCCTCCTAATGCCTCAACTGTGCCCTCGGTTTCAGCCTCTTGCCATCATCCTTTGGCTCCGCTTCTCTTCTAATACCTCATCCACCTTCTCATCCTCCTCCTTCCTGTCTTTCTCTCTCTATTCTTCTCTTCCTCTGCTGATCCCAGGCATTTGCAGCTTTGATCTCACCATCATTTTGCCCCCCCACCCCGCGTTACCATGACAGAGAAAGGTAGAGAATTGTTTATGTAGTGCAGAAAAGGTAATGAGAGAGGAAGTGATGGATCATAAGAATGTGAGTCCCACAGATGATGATTTACAGCAATAAATGTTAAACAAAGAAAGTGCAATTGAGAACATTATTTGCATTAACAGAAAGAACGAGACTGAGGAGTAAAATGTGAGTGATATAAATAGAAATGTTGATTTCACTGATTTAATTTCAGTGAAATCAACCTCAACAATATAAAACTGAAATATAAAACTACTTTCAGCTGCTCTCTTATTCACAAGGGGTCACACAGCAGGTAGCTCCACATGTTTGATTTGCCAGATTTCTTTATGCTGGATGCCCTTTCGGATTCAACCAAAAGGGACAGATTAGGGATCTATGTATCTATCCAACTAGCTAGATCAATAGATGGTGGTACTGTAATGCATTGTCATGTTAAATTAGAGTAAAGTGCATTTTCACAAATATATAACAGCATTGTTGCGGTTTCTCTGCTCCTACAGTTACAGGAATGTTGCAGTATTCAACATTTTTAATAATTTCAAATAGAAAGCCAGAAGAAAAGACTCAAAACACAAAAGACAGAGATAAGATAGCGTGGAAAGGAAAAGAGAGGAAGGAGAGAAGGAAAGAAGTAACATGGGCTGCACCGAGTTTGAATATGAGGGTGATTGAGAGAGGGAGGAGAGAGGCAAGGAGGCAGCTTAATTTCACACTACTTCCCACACAGAAAGAGAGAGAGAGAGAGAGAATAGCAGAGTGAGAGACAGAGGTAAACGACTGGGGGACTCGCTACTCCCTCTCTCTATCCTCTCTTTGCCATGTGACCGGCCGGAGCTCCGATACTGCTCTCTCTCCACTCTGTTACTCTTTCTCTCTCTCTCTTTCCATCCTTCGCTCGGCTCACACTATGTCTGACTGAGGAGGAAGAGGAAGAGGAGGAGGGAATAGAGGAAGAAGGCAGGAAGAAGGAAAACAAAAAAGAGAGAGAGGATGTTCTCTGTATCGCTTAAGTGCCGCTTAGGGGTCATCAGACGCCGAACAAAGGGTACGGTGTGTGTGTGTGTGGCAAAGAGTAGACTACTGCCAAACATGTTACCACTGTGTGTGCCAGCTGTACGCTGCTCTCTGTGTGTAAGTGGTTTTGATGCTTGTTTGATCATATCTTTGATCTGTGTCATCTTTAATGGATTCATTTGCAAGTATGTGCAGTTGATATGTGGTGATGTGGGACTGGACTCTCATTTTTTGTGTGTGTTTAACAGTTGTTTGTGTTTGAGTTCTTGCAGGTGGATGCATGTGCGAGTCTAGTAAATTTGCATGTCAGGACGTGTGTCTGTGTGTTTCTTAAAAGGAAAGTATGACGCTCCCCTCCTGCTGATTCGTGTTATTTTCCTACCTGTCCTACTTTCCTTCCTTTTCTTCTTCTTCTTCTTCTTCTTCTTCTTCTTTTCTTTTCGCAACTTCACTTTTTAGCCTCCATTTTTTTACTTCTGGATTTTGCTTTAAATGCTGTTTGCAGGAAAGCACTGAAATTCTGAATAAGCTTTTTTATTTAAACTGAGTTAATAAGTTCTAACTGTGCTAATTTTCTTTGCTGGTGCTAGGAATAATTCAACCAGTTTACTTCCTTACACCAAGTCCTGCTAACCAGCTTTTCAACAGGTTGCTTTTCTGTGTTTGGACTAATTGACAGGAGTGTGAGCTTCATGTAGCTGTCTTTAGCACAGAAATAGTACATTAGGTAGTTGGGACCATCTCATGCCAACTGGGAATAATGTTTCTTTGTTTGAGAAGTCTGCTTAAATTAAATAAATTGACCAGGATTAGCTTGTTTAGTGTTCGATTTCAGTTTAAATGTGAATACATTATTATTTAGATTTGTTCAAACTAATTGTGTAAAAGATAACAGATCGTTATCGAAACTAGCTATTGTTAACATTTCAGCATACTGGTGTATTTTTGTTTGCGATAAATTCATATGCTGTGCTTGTGCTTCTCGCCTTTAAAGCGTTATTGGTGTAGTACCAACTGTTACCAAACACATCTCGCATACATAGACATGTTCTACAGTGTATGATGGAAAATGATAGACATAATGGTTACAGTATTTGAGTGGGAGAGAAAGAGAGAGGAAAGAGAATGAGACTGCTGGATGAGTGCCAGGTCATAAACTTTTATGACTGAACTATATGAAGATCATGAGTCTTGTTTAAATTCAACTAACTCCCTCAGTTTAGAGTTTTTATTATTTATCACAATTTCCACAATAATGTGGGAACCGAATGAGCGAGTATGTAGGTTTTATGGTGTGTCTGTTTGCGGGATGGATGTGGGGGTGTGCGGTCATTAGATTGTGTGTGTGCATATGTTGCTTTTTCTTCTACCAATGGCACATCCTGGATATGCCTTTTACTATAATTTCTATCTGCCTGGTGTCTGAAGATGAAAATTTGTTGGTATCTGAATCTCGTACACTGTATCTCTCCTTCTATGTGACTGTTTTTTGTGCATTATGCATGACTAAACCATTAAACTAAAAAGGCACATCAAATTGTATAATTTACTACTCTAGATGAAAATGCGCACAGAAGCATGAAAGACAGCTACATCACGTAATCTGCGCTCAAAATTTCTATTTGTATTTGCGTAAACACTTCCTGCATAGAGTTTCCCATTTTTAGGTTTCGGACCAGCAGCCTTCCAGTCTCAGTGCAGCCAGTGAACATTTAAATAAGCTATCCGTACACCACTTAATGTTATTATTGGAGCACTACAGCTGACTAAACCAAGTCAAACCAAATATTCTTCCACTGCTGCTGAGAGTCAGAACATGTAATAGTACAATTTGTAGTGCTAAAAGATTCTTGTCAAGGTCCCTCCTCCAGTTTTTTCTGACTGACTCCAGGTCTTGTTGCTTGGATCTCTCTCACACTTCTCACCATTTCTTAACGTTGTCTTACTGATATCTTTGCCATTTCCCTGTACTATAAATAGTGACTTATTTAACTTGTGTTTACTGTTTACCGGAGGGGAAAAGTTGATATCGCTGAGCTGTAGGTTTTGTAACTAATTTGTTTCTATATCTGAGTTGATTTTGATTGATGGGTTTGTAATGCAGCAAATATAGTTGTCTTACAACATGTAATTACTACAGCAGCAATACCTGTGTGTGTGTCCTGTTGGATGTGTCATGTATGTCATATATTAGAACTGAATGTTGTCCTGTGTTATGCCCATGAGCTCCTGTGTGTGTGAGAGAGACATACATGGTTTAGTTGCTGTTGAAGCTTGGGGCCAGTTTGTTTTGTGTGGTGAAGATTGATCTCCAAATCTCTGTGAGCTGCTGGGACCACTAAAGTCTCTCTATCCCTTTCCCTCCTTCTCTCTCTTTCTCTCTGTCTGTGCTTGCTGACTTTCATTATAAATGAGGCCACTGCTCCCAGTATGAGGTGTGTTTGTGTGGATGGAGCACATAAAGTGAGATCTTTGGTCTGTGTGAACAATGTGCATATAGTATACACACACATATATATATATATGTATATGTATTATTTGTGTGTGTGTGTGTGAGGCATGTATCATGAAACACTGTCTGTCTGAGTGCTTTTATGTGTTTTGATGAGTGATGTTTATTCTAAATGGAGAGAAAAGTGTGCAACAGAGGATGTGCCCTAATACAGCTCATTAGTCATCTCACTATTCACTGTTCAGCATTTCACGGAACCGCTACTACTTAGCGTTTTTCCTCAAATCCAATTACAAAACCTAACGGACAAATTACTGTTACTGAAATGACTGCTCCAAATATTAACTTGTATTTTACCAGTGTTTTCTTTGAAATGAGGAAAAGATGAGCATTTCTTCAAAATTAAGTATATTTGCAAATAAGGGTGGAAAAGACCAAAATTAAAGCTGAGCAGAGCCAAAGCTAACTTAGCTTATCACAAAGACTTGTGCCTCTCTCTATAGGTATCTAATTCTCGGCTGCAATACTTGCTATCAGTTTTTTTGTTTTTTCCTTCTTCATTCTTTGGGAATTTCAACTTTGTGCCGGCACATTCTTTTCAGTTATTGCCGTTTCACTGTTAATGTTCAGCCTAATTGTTCCCATGTAATCTATTATTTGAAGCACTTGTATAAGGTTGTGCTAAGGTTCCATTTTCTCCTGAAAATGCTATTATAAAATGTGCGAGAGAGTCACAGGTGTTTTACCCATTTAGCATTGCAGCATATTGACTGGTGTGCTTTAAAAAGTGTTGCTTTCCTCTCAGGGCCAAGTATGTGTGAATCTAAAGGAGGTCACTGAAAAAGAGAATGGTGTACTCAGCAAACTCATTTTTTTTTCTGGGTAAAGCAGACTGGGGGCACAATTTAAAATCTAGTACTTGCAATTGGAGGTGGGGTGTGGATGGGGCTGAGGGTGTCTAAAGAGGCCAAAACACAGTACTTGTTGTATGGAAAAAAGCTTTATTGTCAGAGCAACATCTTCCAGCTCCAGGCAGATATGACTTGTGTGAAAAAACTCCCATATAAAGGATTCATCACTTAGTAGTAGGTGCAAAAATCAATAGAGCAGAGGAGTCCCTGGTTGTGTTAGATAAGTAGTTTGCACAGTTCACAGAAATCAAACTCCCTACTGTATCTAAATGAGAATCCTAATCAGCTTATTACTTCTTCACACTTCTGTGTCATCTATGATCAGTTCACATTCACAGGAATCTTTGATTTTATATGCTGCTTGTGTTAGCTGCTAGTTTTATTTAGGACACCACGCCTTAAATATACTGTACAGAAAGAGCAGCCAAGCAATAACTATTCATAAAGTGCTTTTCACAGACAGGAGTCACACAGTGCTTTAGAGAAAATATTCTCTGAAATGCTACAAAATTTAAAAAAGGCAGATAAAGGTCACAAAGGACATGTGTTTAGAAGCAGTGCAAGAGTCAAAGACAAAAGTACACACGGTGGTACAAAAGATGCTACTGAAATGCTCGAGTAAAAAGATTTGTCTGTAGGTGAATTTTAAAAGATTCCTCCGAATCAGCAAACCTTAGAGAGAGGGAGAACAATTTTCACGTCCCCTGGGAGACATATATTAAACTGTAAGACTTTTTAAACTTCGAAAGACATCATTAAATATAAACTTTGGATTTGATGTTGGCTGGTAGTGGCTTGAGTGGGTATAAGATGTCTTTAGCACCGTTGTCATAAAAGTATTGCTCAGCTGTTTTTGTTAGGATGAAACAATTTATTGGATTCTTAAGTGATTCGTCACTCTGTGAAGGTGGAGGTTTCCCACTGGTGATCACAATTGAAACTGCAAGTTCAGTATCACCATCTGTTGTATTGCTGGAGTTCAGCCTAATCAGATGGTGGATTCCCTCACAAAATGTGGTTATTATGCAGATTAAACCTGTAACCATGAATATTCAAACTCTTCTCAGAGATGAGGAGTCATTCATTCTATGTGCATAATGAGCAATAACCTCAAGACATTAGGAGAAATCTTTAGTATTTGATATCCAGCATATGTTATATTCTTATCAAACCTGTTTGTTTGATTGTTTTTGAGCTACTGGCCACACTGTGTTCTTTGAAACACACCAGAAATGCCAGTATGGATGGCAGTCAAACATACAGCTATAATATAATAATATATTGCACATATTCCACTTCTCCACTTGCCCGATTTCAAATAAAATGTTCAAATTGTTCCATTTTCCATCTTCTATCATCCATCTTCACTTGGGAGTAAAGTGCTTGCCTGAATCTAACTTCATTTTATGTCCACGCTGATGTGTAGCCATGCCAACATACAGGATTTGCTGGCCTTTTAAGAGTGCAGTCCAGTGAAGTAAAAACATTTCACTATATCCGTGCATCTGTAGTTCAGTACTCATGCCTTGAGGGTGCTGGAAGAAAAAAGCAAGCCTGGTAAGAAACGACGAAGCATGGCTAATCGTTAGTGCTAGATGACTCAGTCAACTCGGTGGAGTGGAGGGATTCAAAGGTTTGGATCCAAGCAACCTGTCCACCAGGTTTCATGAAAATCCCCTCAGTAGATTTTGCATAATCTCACTCACAGAAAGACCAACAAAGAGACAGCACTCAAAACATTTCTACACCTTCCATCTTAACTTGGCAGAGCAGTAACATTAAAACTGATGTAAATACAGATCTGAATTTTCTGAGTACCAAACAGTAAGAGTATACCAATAGATGACTGTACTGCATAGATGTCATGTCAGTTAATTATGAAGTGTCTAATCAAGTCAAGGATAATTCTAGGGTTTTCTAGAAATTTTAGTTGAAATGGATGTGTCAACATTTGAAAGTTCAGAATATGATTGTGCTTCAATCCTGCTGAATTAAAAAGAAAAGGTTAGCCCCAGACTCATCTGCTGTTTAGCTGTAATTCCTTCTCTGAACAGAGGCTTCCCCTGTAAGCATGGCTGGATAAAAAAGGTTTTACTGCTGATTACTGAGTGGTCAGTTTTGTCTCCAGGTCCTTAATGCAATAGGCTGGTGCACCTGGACTGGAAAATAGATTTTCTGTCACACTTGACTTAGTCTTCTGCCTATGGTGCTGTCCCTTGTGCTGATCTCTGGCCTCCAGACGCTCTCCATGGTGCTGAACTTGTTATTTTACATGTACATTTGGTTAACACATTCTGTAGTGGTCTGAAACATAACCTTACTATTTTCATGATGTATTTTGACAGAGATTTATTCATAATAGCATGTATTAATAATGTCTGACATTTTTTTTCATATCTAATAATGTGAAACAAAATTATTGTTTCTATTCTTATTCTTGCCTTTTTAGCTGAATTAAGAGTATAGAAAGAAATAGAAAGGTCACATATCAGATGCCCTCATGGGTCCTGTGTTTATCAAGTGTGAACTCCTCCGTGCTTTCTGGTGAATGAGGGATATGCATTCACAGCCCAACAGCTCTGCTTCATAGTTGCTAGGTAACATGCAATTTGTAGTCAGTTTCTTTGTTTTTAAATACTATGACGAAGTTTGTGAGGTTCAACAAAACAACAAGCACATCATAAGACAAGATATCAGAATTGTTCTTTCATTCTAGTAAAGTCTGGCTGTGGGTATGTTTATACCTTACTGTACAGATAATGTGATCCCTTATGGATCCTTCTACGCAAGTGCTTTTTCATTTCCCCATCAAGGAAAGTTAGAACAGAGAATATGACATGGAGCATCATTTCTGTAGCTAGAATGAACTGCAAATCAGCTTCACCCCGATGGTCTTCAGCAGAATTTAAGATAATTGCAAACCAAATTATATTTAGCTTTTAGAGTCATCAAAGAGTAGATGTATTTCTTTACAAAGAAGTAGTAGACAACTAGGTACACAACACAAGTTGTTTAAATACACAATGATGCATTATTTGAACTATTTTCTGACCTTCATCCCACAGCAAAAACCAGAGCCAATCTGAAAGAAAACAGCTGCTGTAGTTGGGCTGAAATAACCCATACTCTTGGGTGCTAACTCACTGCGTTTGTTACGCAACACCATTTGTTATAGTTGACACTGTGTGTATAAACAGAAGTGGCAACAGATTGGCCTCTAAGTTAAACTGACCAAAACAACAGCTGACAAAATGTCCTCAGGCATGACAGTGTATCCCCTGGCAGCTCACACATCATAGTGTCCTTTTGTGTGAGAGCTGTGAAATGTAGCAGAGGGAGCATCAAAGGTTTCAGATGATTTTGTCAAATCGCCATACATTTAATCCACCACTGTCTATTCCTAGCTGTATCAGAGGGTTTAACAACAGGTATAAGCGGTGATGACAGAGGAACCATCAAAGGCTTAAGAACCTGGTAAAGAACCAAGCAGGAGTGCTTCTTTTCCTAAAAGGGGCATCCACAGATTTTTCCATTTGCCTGGCTTACTCTCACCATGCATTGGGCATATAATATATACATTATATGACATGCATAAATGCATAAATGAATATATGACATGCATAAAGCACACACTAGTTCAAAGCACTGTAGTTCGAATAGGATTGAAAGTGCAGCAAATAAAGGATAAAAATGTTCAATTAAAGCCATTTACAGATAATTAGCTCTAAAATGTTTTATAATACAATATAACCTTTATTTCAATTTCAAAGTATTCACATGGAAATTGATAGAGTCTTAACACTGAATGAGAATTGCTGTGCAATCTAACTTCCACCATATCTGTGGGGGGCAGTTAGAGAAAACCAATTAATAAAAATACACTGCTATAAACTTAGCTGGATATAATGTGGCACATTGTGTCCAGGTCTTTTAATTGCCAGCCTGTGATGACCTACGAGTGTTTCTGGTCCTGTTCTTGTTTTATTTTTATCATTGTCTTATCTCTTTATTTTTGTACTAAGGTATATCTAAAAAGCTCATGCAGTTTCACTCTATAGGCTGTATTAAAGGCTGCATTAAACTTTGCTTTTAGATATACTTTCCTAAGAAACATAGTATTTCTCTAACTTCTTTGATTAAAAGCAAAAACACCTCCAATAGGCTTGCACATGCTGAGGGGGTTTTAAATACCGGTTTTATTTGAATGAACATTTCACTTTAGGTCAGTTTAATGAACTAGAACAACTGGCATCACTAAAGCCTGTTTAGTCATCAAGAGCGATTCGTGTAGTTCGATGGAGGAAGACCTGCTGAGAGGAGCCTTTCCAGTTCAAATGTGCAAACTGGCCTGATTGGACAGATTTCAGTCATTCTGCTGATTAATGAACCCCAGGAACAGCTGTGCTGGAATAAGTCCAGCTGGATTCAGTCTGGAGTCTGAAAATGCTACAAAAAGTAGGTTACTTTTCAAAACTGAAAAAAAACAACAAACTTCAACTTGTCAAAGTAATGTTTTTTTGTATTTTAATTTTTGTTTTTATTTTTGAATCTAACCACTAATTTGACTTATCTACATATATAAAAAAGCTAAATGTAAACTAGCTTGCCCTTTTAAAGAAGTTGACCTATATTTTCAGGTGTTTCATCAATTTAGCCAAAGGGAAGTCACTAAAACATTTGATACACTAGACCACCATATTCAGTGCAGTTGCATTCACCTTAGCCAGGATGTCATGTAAAAAAAAAACAGAAAAAAAAGCAAATAATTTGGTATATATTAATAACTGCAATAAGATGTTGATGCCTATAAAATGACTATGACATGTCCTATTAAAGAAATATAGGAAATAATTGACAATGACACCGGTTTGTAAATTTATACTGATATTTATACTATATCTATTGCTCTGCAAGGTTATTCGTTATACTTTCACATCATTTCTGTGAGAAACATTTGCTGTACATTTGCTTAGCTTTTGCTGTGGCTAAACAGTCAAAATAGAACTGACTGCATTTCTAATACAGAACTGTGCATAGCTCATTTTTAATGTATATTTTATTCGCTATTTATGTTTAATGAAGGTAAAATATCCAAAGAAGACTTCGGTATACCCAATTGTCCCCTAAACTAAACTAATAATTTAAAAATGTAATTTTATACCAAACAATGATCTCGTCTACTTTATAATAGGTTGGCTATTTTTAAATTATCTGGAAAAGCCCCTAACTTAACATAAATAACATTTCAAGCAAACAGAGTCAGTTGACAGATAAAAGGCTTCAGAATCTCCTGAAACTTACTGGAAAAACATGTTTGAGTTTCTTTCACAGCATCCTTTGGCACTTACTTTGTGTCTGGAGAACATGTGAGCCTGAAAAGAGAGTGTGTTTGCATGCCTAATATGCCCCACTTCCAACAGAAGTGCTTCACAATGCAGTGCTTTCTGGTTTAGCAGAAAAAAAGCTGCCGTGACATCTGTGTATTGTTGAATGGGCAGAAAAGACTCATGAATATTCCTTTTTTTTCTCGAATATATCTGTTTTTTTCTTCCAAGATGTATCTGACTCATACTGACGTTGGTATCTTCATTGTTGCCTCAGTTCTGTGTTCAAAGTGCATTCTAATCTAAGGTGCACATAATGCACTTCTTAAATTCTGCCATTCGTTAGCACCCCTCAGCAAGCCCTGAGGCTCCAAAAAGAGCTACTTAATGGAGAAAAGGCATTAGATACACAAGCCCCAGTCTTTCACTTGAACAGACTGTACAAGTGACATCCTGATGCATCACCGCCGTCTGCTCCCTCTGGAGCACATTAGCAAGAGG
Organism: Oreochromis niloticus; assembly: GCF_001858045.2. NCBI lineage: Eukaryota > Metazoa > Chordata > Actinopteri > Cichliformes > Cichlidae > Oreochromis > Oreochromis niloticus. The sequence continues at coordinate 13,967,234 of NC_031970.2, forward strand.
TTAAATGAGGTGAGAGTGAACAAGAAAATGGGTGTGATGCACTGAAAATGCACACTGTGGTGGTAATTTGCATGAGAGTGCTTGCACTCAGTGCAAGTTTCCAACCTTGACTTCTGAACTAATCAAAAAACAAACGGTATTTTTCATATTTAAAACACAGAGGAAAGGAAAGATCAGACGCATACTTTTTGTGCTCACCTGTAAAGGAAACAACCTCTATTGAAGAGTATCCTGATGCAAAACCCCTTAATGAGTTCTTTAGTGATAGCCTTTGGGAGCACAAAACCCCCTTTTCTCCTCTTTCAGAGTGTGTCTCACTCATTATAGTAAACTGTCATCTAACTTGAGGCTGAGATAATCAGTCAGTCCTGAAGGAGCTGTAACCTTAAAGAAAAAAAAAAAACTCTGCTATTGCTTTATTTTCTATGCTGCTGTCTCTCACACTACTGTCACCCATGGACCAGTTTTTAAGAATAGATGTTATAGCTTTTAATGCAAGATTTCTACAGACTGAAACTATGTATATCAGTAGTAGATGATGAATTACTTGTGCTGCTGGTATTTTAAAGTACTACTGGCATTAGATATTGTCTAAAGCGTTGGTGATTGGTAGCCATGAGCAGGATTTGAACTAAGTAGCAAAGAAAGATGGGCCAAAGAAAGAAAAAGTAAAAGGAACAATGAATTCTGAATGAATCCTAAGTGGATATTTGATACTTTGAAATTGTCAATTGAAGAAAATTCAGTAGTTCTAATGAATATTTGCTTAGAGCAGTGTGGGTATGACAGATCCTTTCAAACATTTTTATAATTGAGGTAAAAACAGACGATAAATAAAGGAGACATATTGTTGCTTAAGGGGAGTGACTTGTCACTCCCACAAAGAACACATTCAGAACATGCCTGACACATCTACTGAATGTGTCTTATTGATTGTTAATAGAAAGAAATCAGTTTTATTTAACAGTGTGAGTGCATTTGTCCTCAGCCTTTGTTTATCTCAGCTACCTCTAAAGACAGCTCAACCCCTAACCCTTTCAGTGTTAGCCCTTTGTTCCACCCACTGAGGTGCACAGGAACCACAGAGTCATGCTCTGTGAAGCAGAGCCCAGAGGGTATCTTGTGTAGTTGCTCTGCAGGATTACCGTTGCGACTCTAATAAAGCTGCTTCATCATTACATTTTCTGTCTGCTTGCTCTCTCTGATTCGAGAGAATTTCATCAGTAAGCTGTAACTCATCTCTGTGTCTTTGGAAAAGCTCTGTAGAATTTCATAGCATGCATTTCTTTTGAGACTTCTGGTCTCAGACTTACCTGTTTATGATGCAAAACCAGTATATAGTGACATAAAGGTTTGGGGAGAGATCAGTAAGCTCATTATTTGCCACTGGGTACATCTTCAGTGTGTTCAGCTATTCATCTCATTGCTCTCTTTCAGTTTAACAAGTCTCTGTGGATTAACAATTATTTGATTAGAGAAAATAAGTTTCAGGTCTCTTTATTAATTTAGCTTTAATGGGGAACAAATCCAAGTTAGCGCACATCACAAGTTGTCACCAGTTTTAGTGGGATTGAAGTTGGATCACTCGCTCTTCACTCCAGCACTGACTAAACCATAATGTAGTAGTATATAGTTGCTGTAGTGCACTGAGACTGATGATGGGAACTCCAGTGGGTTTAGTACTCTGATTTTTTTCTTTTGTTTTACTTTTAAAAATTCTGAATTTATATGTAATTTATTTTCTGTATATTATAGTTTCTCAGTGTTAATTTGAATTTCCAATAATTTCGTGTCTCTGGGTTTGCCTAAAGGACGCTGTAATGCTTTCTCTTACTCGGCTAATTTAATTTGTCATGGCTCATTTTGATTCCATCCTCAAGCCTTTTCAGATGTCACAACATGAAGCCTCTGGAGCATTCAGTTTTTTACTTCTGTTTCCACAAGTATCATATTAGTGCATATAAAAAGGGTTAAAAGCTACTCAGTCTTTCTATTGAGAATAATTTTCTATCTTTGATGAACCTGTAAAGACCCTACTGTGTATGCAAAAAAAAAGAAAAAAAAGAAAAATAGATAAACTTTTATCTTTTTATAATGTGGCATTGTGCAGTTTGCATAAGTTTAGGAGAAACACAAGTTATCCTTATGGGATTGAAAAAAGAAAGAAGAAAAAGAGGATAAGCAGAAAAAAAAAACATGATAGTGCTGAGTGGAACAGATAATAATGTAACACTTAATGACTAAATGTTGCTAAATGTCTAGCCCAGTGACTAGCCTCAACTGTGTGACAAAGAGAGAGAGCAAGACTTGAATAAAATAACTTCCACTAGCATTACATTATTTATTTTGATTATTTTCCGATGTAAAGTGAGTTCTGCTGGCTGTGACGTGACTCAGTTAAGTGTACAGTTTTTTTGTTTGTTTGCTTTTTTCGGTGTCAGATTATTTATAACTTAAAGGTGAGGAGCTTTGGTTAAAGGGCCTCCCGGTAAAATCTTGCCGAGGACCCCAAATGACGTTATAGTCAGTACTCACTGTGTGCAGGGAATTGTTCGCTTGTAATAAACTATTGCCACAGGTGTATTGTATTATGTTTGTATATTAGAGAACAGTAACACTAATACATTAACAGGGACCTTTCAGGTACTTTACATAGTATTCAATGAACTGACACAACACGGCAATGTCAGGGTTGGTTGAAGTAGGACTCATACGCAGGACTTTCAGAATGAAGAAGCATTTACAATGAAAAAAAAAACCATAAAACAGTGCGAACAATCCACAGTGTGTGAGTCCTCCGTGCGCTCGTTTCCAATTCCTATGCAGTGATTAGCCACCATGATTTGTGGTAAGTGTTGTGTCCTCCTCAGTCCTATGTACGTCAGTGTTCTGGTCCCTCCACACGTTTCCACAATCCTCTGTGTTTCTAGTTTAATGATCCCGCACTGAATGCCGCTCCACTACTCTCTTAAGTAGGGCTTAAGAGAGTCAGGCTGATCGGTAACAGCTGAGTGATTACTCCCAGGTGTGACTGGCTAAAAGAAGGGAAGACTCCCCAGGCCTGGTGTGGTAGCAAAACTCACACACCACGGCACACACACCCACTCAAATGTGTACACAGGGAAAAGAGGGCCAGGAGCAGATCACGCCAACAAACAACAATAAACAATCCAGATAGTCAAATAGAACTTATAATATTAATTAAGCCCAAGAATACTGCATGAGGACTGGGTCCCCAGACCCACGCCCATGACAGGCAAGCCATATTACTGTATATACAAACTCCACTATTTTAGTCTGCAAAAATATAAGTGAATTGCATACAAAAACATAATGGTATGTTCCACAAAAAGTCAAAATGCTCATTATCATCATTAGTTTGACTTTTGTTTTGTCCTATCTCCCTTCCCTCACCCCAAGCTCTTCCTGAGCCAGGTTTCTTGGTGTTAAAAGGGAGTTTTTCCTTTCCACTGTTGCCATGTGCTGGCACCTAGGAGGTCGTCTGATTGATGGGGTTTTGTCTGTATTATTGTACAGTATAAAGTGCCTTAAGCTAACCGGTGTGATTTTAAACTATGTAAATAACATTGATTTAATTGTTATTATTATTAGTAGTAGTAGAAGAACAAGAAATAGTAAATCTATTGAATTAGACCATTCAAACATCCAATAATGACTTTTGATTAATCCTGCCAAATCTAGATTTCAGCATCATTGATGGTGAGAGTCGTGTGTGTGTGTGCGTGCGTGTGTGTGTGTGGGGGGGGGGGATTTGTACCTTTTACTGCAAAATATAATACAGCTAAGCAGTTCATCATCTGAAATATATCAAATGACTTTAATCTGTAGTATGTTTTACTTTGATGTCAGCAGTCATTTTGTCAGTCTAAGTGGCCTAATTTTCAAATAGCAGATAAATCACTTTGAAACTAAACTCTAAAATATTAAAGAAAAATTCCAATACATAACTGTCTGTAAGATCACTTAAGCTGCAGCTGACTTCGATTTGATTTGTGACTGAGGCACCGTCTGGCTCATTTATAATATATGTGTTCACTTTCGATATCATCAAGATTTCATGTGTATATATTTTCTATCTCTTCCCACTACTGCAGAAATTCAGATGCACTGTATTCAATAAGAAACTGGATGGAGTGCATCTGAAATAAGGTCAATGTGGTCAGATCTTTAGAATCAACACTAGCAAAGCCTTCAAATATAAATTGCATTATTACCTATTGCTCCAAGTCATCTTGTGTACAACTAGATTACTTTTTAATCCTACTTTGGTTCTTGTAATTACTCCAAAATATTACACTCCAGAAACTTCCTTCTGTACATATTGCCACTCAAGTGATTAGGTACACCAGTACCAAATCACTTGATTAGGCAAACCTGTACCTAATCAAGTGGCTGCCTGTTACCTCAAATGTATACTCATCCAATTAGGTAGCTGTGGCTCTGGATGTATGATCTCTGGCTGCTCCAGTCTGCATGTCAAAATGCCCTTAGGAAGATGCTGAACCCTGAGGTGTTCATCGGAGTGTGAATGTGTGTGAATGTTAGAAACATATAAAAAGTGCTTCCATGAATGACTGGGAATGAGACATGTTGTATAAAGTGCTTTGAGTGCTAAAGTAGAGTAGAAAAGTGCTATATTAGAACTAGTCCATTTACCATTTACCACTTACCACATGGCAGCAACTCAAACCACAGTGCCAGACAAGCTGGTCTGAATTTTTTAGAAACTGCTGATCTGCTGGGAGCTTCCAGCATAGCTATCCCTAGGGTTTACAGAGATTATTCCCAGAAGATAAAATATTCAGCGAATGACAGCTCCCAGGGCAAAAATGCCTTGTAGATGTCAGAGATCAAAGGAGAACAGTCAGACCTCTTCGAGCTGATTGGAAGATAACAGTAACTCAAATAACCACGTGTTACAACCAAGTCGATTCATTTATGAGCCCAATGTACCCAACTTCTAATCAGATCATCTTAAAGTAGTTTAAGATGTAGTTTAAGCTCAAATGAGGTCCAAAGTCATCAAATCTCAATCCAATACAGCACCTTTGGGATGGGAGATTTACAACATGGATAAACAGCTGACAAATCTGCAGCAACTCCATGATGCTGTCATGTCAATATCAAAAGCAGCATATATTTTAAACTGATGCTGTAAATATGAAAGACTCAGGAATTAAGTTTTAAAAACTGAGGAATATTGTTAAACCTCAATCCAAGGATTTATCTGGCGCTGTCTGCAGACACTTATGGGCCCTCATATTTCATATGACTTCTATCCAGACTCTTGTTTTCTGTAACTTTTGGCAACTCCCCCAGACTTCTACCATTACCATTAGGTTGACATTTAAGGTTTTTGGGTGAAGTGAAATTTCTCATCACGACTTGGATGGATTGAAATTGACTGCAGATATTCATTTTCAGTACAACGGGAACTCTGGTGACTTCGATGACTCCCTGGGTTTCCTTTTGGTAAAATCACTTAGTCAGTATTATTCTTATTAATTCTTCATTTTCTCCATCAGTTTACTGGACTTGATATTTAGGCCCATAACTTCATTAACCTCATTTGGCTTTTGTTAATCAATTCTCTCCATTAGAATCCTGCTGCATGCTTACAATCCAATCATTTAGTCTCACATGAAGACCTTGTTGTAGAATGTGGCATGGTGGAATAATTGAGACAAAATCCCACTGAACATTGGGCTGGCATTATTTGCGTTTTCATTTCAATTATTGCATCCTTTTGTGTTTTGTGTGAGATATAGGCCACACCCATGTGGGAGTGGAGATTTCACTCTAGTCTAGCTCCCAGCTATTTGGAGTTGAGTGCAGGGAGTAGTTGATTGGTGATGATTTGAGTCCTCCTTTATAAAGGGGAGAGAAAGTGGGAAGGAAGGGGGTTTATTTTGTAGGACACAGTTAGTAGGGGAAGCTGATTGACATTGGAAACTCCGGTGAGACAAGAGGACATTTTAAAGGAAAATAGTTTTAACCTGGCCTGGATGGTTTTGTTTTTTTAACATACTTAAATAACACCGGAAGGAGGATTCATGTTAATTAGGATTTATGTGGATTTGATGTGATAAAAGACTGGATTGGAAACAGCTGGTCCACTGGACCTGTGTATAAGAATAAGAATAATAAGAATAATAATGATAATACATTTTATTTAGTCTTACACCTTACATTCACCTTACATTAGTACAACAAAATAAAGACATAAGGTAAACAAATAAGTAACAACTATAAAAACTGCAGGAGTTTAAGGAGGAAAAGCCTCCTCTGTAATTAGGAGGTAACCAACAAGAAGAAATTGCTCAAGACCTGGAGAGGAAGAGCTTGAGAGTTGAATTTTCAGGATCTGGTGTGTAAACCCACTCCCTATCACTGCAAGGTCTATGAAGGTGGGCAAAAGCCTTTCTCAGGAAGATGCAAGATTAATATATACTGGTTTCCGAATCTTCTGAGTGACCACTTTTTCCTGTTTGTAACCAGGCTAATAATTCTGACCGTGGTGGCTTTGGGCCTTGGATTGCAGGCCAGAACTAAGTCTTCAGCCACTAGTCTGCTTCAAAATGAAAAAAAAACCTTGTGTACCATGTTTTCAGTGTGAGTGTGGTGGTTGGTCACTATTAGAACTTATTCCTTTCTTGTACGGAGGCTGTTTTATTGCCCACTTCTTAACAACCTAATGTAGTGAAAGTATATTACTAAACTTGTCATATTTGATGTTAAAAAAGCAAAGGGGAAGCTTAATTGACTAAAGCAGAACAGTCCTGTTTTAAAAACAAAAAGACAGGAAGAAAAAAGAAGAATGTGTTTTACAGTGTGTTCTGTTTTTTGGAATTGGATTTCTTCTGTTAAAGTTAGGAACTTTTTAGGTCTGTAAAGACATTTATAAAAGCCTCTTCAATAGATTAGTTGTGGGGAAAACGTTTCCAGACCATCAATTTTATGAGAGAAATTATGACATGCAAATTCGGTATAGAATTAGATTATTTTTGACCAGGGGAAAGTCTTATCAGCTTTAAATGAACTCGAGTGAAGGTTGCAGTATTTACTCTGCTGTAGTCACGAAACAGAAAAAGCCTCTTGACAGAGCCTCACAGTGCAGTTTCTTCACTCTGACAAAAAGGAAAGTGGCCCTGAGCTTTTCTCACATCTTTTTCTTTCTCACTCACACTTATTACCTGACACTTGGGAAACATGCTAAACTTCAGAACTGCTGACACCGTCATGCATACATTGTGATACTAATGTCAGCAGAAAAATAGAGGGGCCATATTTCGATTTTTCTCCACAATTCACCTGAGGTTTCTGACATTGTCTTTTTAAGTGTTGTCCTCATTTGACGTTTGTTTCTTAATGATAATTTTTCAATTTTTATGGCTAATTAATACATGTGTGATTTCTCACACATCTTGATCTAACTTCAACAAGCAAGACGGTATGATCCTGAAGGTGTTTTAACGATATAACACTGAATGGTGTCAATCTGTCCTGTGGGTTGTGCTGGCTGAGCATTTTGGTGAATTCATATGGTATGTGATAACACATCTGTCATATTCTGACAGATGAGCCATGCTGTAAGTGTCTGCCATTACAGTGCTTTCTCATGTAATATTAAAAGAAGCAGCTCTATCCATGTCTACAGCACTGTTACCAACAATTCTGACTGTAGTACTAGAAATGGGCATAGTGCTACCCAAAAGTGGGCACTAAACTGGGTTGTTGTATCTCAGTGAGGCACTGTTACAACACAAATTATACATCAATGATGAAAAAATTATTGTAAGGTAATACAAATTTTTCACAACTGACTATCCAAAGGATCTGTAATATCATCACTCACCTTGTAAGGTGGTCAGCAGTACTCATGGCCTCAATCTGAGGAGGCCAAGTTCTGCTCACAGTGCAAGTCCTAAACAGTGAACATGTAGAAGATTTAAAACACTTTCAGCAGTTACATGAACATGGCTTACAACATCAGCTGCAGAATGGACCAAGCTTGGGGAGCTTCTCATGCCCTTGTCAAGGTGTGGAAGGCTTTGATTTAAAAGTTAAACAAGCTTGTTGAAGTCGTGTGTTGAGGCAATCCTGCTGTATGGGTCTGAGCAAGAAACTGAATAGAAAAGCTGGCATGCTTCCTGCTACACTAAATGTTTCCCAGAGGAACCACATCAACAACATGCAGATCTAAAGTAGCCTACCAAAGGTTTTAAGCGTCATCCACAATCCCCGTCTCGATCCTGCTGGTTATGTAAGCATCAAGATGAGATGGGTGCAAAGGTCTTGCTGTGGGGGGGCCAGATGCTAAAAGGAGGTATGGTCGACCATTTCTGGTCCTCAAGAATCTGATTGTAGATGATGTTGGACTGCAGAACAACGGCCTCCTATTTGCCAAGCTTAACAGGGATGTCTGGAAGGACATGGTGTCACCCAGGAGAATTGGATAATGATGATGATGTTGTTTGGTTTTGAAGGGTCAGAGTATGAAATCGGTTGCATTTGTTTTTTTTAATCTGTCTGTTTGTTTGCAGTCCCGTTTTTATATACATCATTTTCAAATTGTGTGTGATGGTAGATAGTAATATCAGCTCAAGCTGATTTAATTTCGGTGAAAATTGAGTCAAGGTTAAAGCCACACCAAATGTGTAGTCAGTAAAAAATTTTATATTACTCACAATTTTTGATGGATCATCTTCAAACTTTAAAACAACGTACTAGACCTTGGTGGACATGACCTTGACCTTAACTGTTTGCGTCAAAGGTAAACGTTGACCTGGGGGGAAAAAAATTCATCCAGAGAGCTGTACAACACACTTTTTAAAATTTTACTACACCCTAAGATATCATAATGATGCCATAAAAATCTGACATCAGCATGTTATAATAAAAACAAAACATGACATTTTTAGTGAAAGTTTAGTTTTAGCGCTTGTCCTTCAGGAGGAATTGCGCTCTCTGATTGGTTTTGTTGCAGTTCTGGTGTTTTTGTATTTCATTACTTAAATGTGTATTTTTTCATGTTTAATGTATTTTGACACTCACAGACAGGTGAAAGCTACCACAACAATACGAGGCCCATTGGTGACCTCTGAATTAGCATCTATCATAAGTTTGCATTTTGATATTTTTAAAAGAAAACAAAAGCAGATTAAAGTAGGTAGGCAGGAACGATGATTATTAGGACAATTTTAGACTGGTTTTAGTTTTGGTGAGTAGATGAGATTTCAGCATGAAATGGAAGACTGCGGGTACAATTGTCTTTAATATCTGACTATGCTTTTTGTTTTAATATGGAGGTGCTAGCCCACACAATGTCAGCAAAGCTCATCCTTATTAAACAGTGAGAACATAATGTATTAAGTCTGCTCTTGAGACTTCTCACTGTTGCTACTTCTGCTCAGCAAGATCCTAACATCAGCAGCTGGCGCACACACCCACACACATATACATACACACACACACACACGTGTACATGCGCGCGCGCGTGTGTGTGTGCACATACACATACACAAACACGCGCACACCCTGAGCAATTCACAAGATATATTATTTATAGTGTCACTGCAGTGTGAAAGTCCTATCGTATATTATTCATAGTATTATGACATCTGGCTCTCTCTCTCTGTCTCACACACACACACACACACACACACACACACACACACACACACACACACACACACACACACACACACTGATTTAGAATGTCGTTATAATATGTGATAAATGTACATGCATTGAGGATCAGGCCATATCCAGTGTGACAGACATTAGGGCAAATATGCCTGAATGGTACATGAGTTTGTACTGGAATAATGGCTAACAGGGTCCATTCATAGCAGATATATTTAGAGAGCTGTCTGCAACAGTGGCTGTGCTTTCTGCGTTTTAGATGCACGTGTCAAATGTTCATCAGTTGCTATACAAAACACAGTCAAAGAAAGCTACTGCCAAAGATAAAATCAAGAAACAATTGCATAGGTCTGAAATTTTAGTGGTGTAGTAACTATATTACCTAAAACAAAACAATCATCAGCTGTTGTTTTTATGATTACAGTGTCATCTTAAGATCTTATATTACTTGCAAATACAAGTACCATAGTCTTCTCTGATATTTAACATTCTGATTCTTCCCAGAGGAAGAACCCAGCATACCCAGTATGTCCTGTCAGGTGAAGTTTTGCTGCTCTGTCCTCTCAATTGTGACTGTAGCCATGAGAGTGGCTTCGATTTTAGTGATGATCAGTGTCACAGTCATTGTTAAAGGCTTTAACACTGACTACATGCAGTTTGAGTAGGATGTCTGTCCTGTGGGTTATGCTGACTGAGCATTATGGTGAACTCCTAAGAGGGAATGATAACACATCTGTCATATCTGCCAGAAAACACCTGGTTAAGTGTCTGGCTTTACACTGCTCTCTCATCTAATGCTAATAGGAGCAGTAAAGAGTACCTGCACACAACCACTGCAGCCAAAGCACCATAGAAATAGCAACAACTGTCACTGTAGAGCCAGAAATAGGCATATCCACAGGCACAGCCAGACAAAGCAGTTACAGCTGCTCACACTTTGGATAGAGCCCCAAACCACCGTTAGAGCTTTGCTTTTCTGAAGGAATAATGCGCAATAAACAATAAATGCATGGGAACAGTGTCAGCTCTCGTCTGGGCGCCTGTGACTTCAGGGTGCCATGGAAACAAAACCCCCAATCTCTCTGTATCCTTTAGATCTGTTAAAGATAGATGTATCCTTATTCATCTAAAAGATTTACAAAAGTAATTTTAAAATATCCTAAATCCTGTTTGTTAAAAATAAAAGCATATAGTTAGGGCTGGATCAGGTGAGCCTGAAACCTCCCCTATTTATGCTGCAATAGGCCGTAGCTGCTCTGAGCTTCCCGTGATTCACCGAGTGTTTCTTCTTCACACAAGTTTTTTTCGCTCACCTTGTGTTTATAAACCTCTCTCCATTTAATAATTAGTTATTATTAATCTCTGACTCTCTTCCACAGTGTGCCTTTTGTCCTGTCTTCCTCTCCTCAGCCCCAACTGGTTGTGGCAGATAGACATAGACATAGACTTTATTTAATCCCACACAGGGGAAATCCCCTTGTTACAGCAGCACAAAGGACAGGAAGAAAAGGTGAATTTGAGATATATTGGAAAAATCAAAATAGAAAAAAACACTTTCACTGAAATGCTTGCTCATAGGGGTCATCTGCTTGGTTGGGTTTTCTCAGTTTTCTCTGGATTATTATAGCGTCTTTATTCAGGGTATCTTAAACAAACTGTTGTTGTAATTTGGCACTATATGAATGAAACTGAATTGAAGTAAAATCAGTCTTTACTCACTAGCACTTCTCTTTCCTGTCACAGTCACAAATGAAGCATGTTTGCTATAATGTGTTTTGGCAGTTCTCATATGGGTTATGTAAAAAAACAGTCTGCATGTACACCTCAAGACAACATGTTAATTAATTTGTGTCGTCAGATTAGCTAATTGTTGCTGTGCAACATATTCACGCTTAATTTTATTTTGTAGGATGTATATGGTGTACACTCACATTAACAGCTTCTATTTTTAACTTGCATTGTTTGTAATATAAAAACAACCTTTTACTCTGTGCCATTCATACAGCCATTTTAAACATATTATTTGTATATTTCACATTATGATGATATATTATTTCTATGCATAGCTTTTATTTCACTGTAGAGAGTCAGAGATAGTTAATTTTACTCAGTCATTATGTGACTTGATTGGAGCATTAGACAGACAGTGAAACAAGTGAAAGAAACCATCTTCATATTGTGTCTGTGTATGTTTGCATAATCACCATTTATAATTTGTATTGTAAATTTTTTATTTACTCGCTCGAGGTGGGGGTGGGCGGGGGGTATAATACCACTGTGAACTGAGGAGAGCAATGAGCAATTTCTTCCTGGTGTTTTTTTTACATAATTACACAGTTAATCTGTTTGCTTTTCTAATGGTAAAAATAGCTATCTTTGGAGGGTCACTATTAGTTTTTTTGTCGTCTTTTTTTATATTTTAAGCAATTTGGTGGATCTTATACCACTTGCAGGCTTGACTGCTGAGTAGAAAATAGCAGCTGTCAGCTTGAATTCGTTTCCATTATACTAGAGGTAAAGTGTTTTCACAGTGGACAGAGTCCTTGATGATTTGCCTGTGATTCAGATGTTCACACAGACATTCACAGTCCTACTGGCAGCTAAATTTTCGTTTGACAACAGGGGTTAATTTTATGTCCAGTATCTTAAGTGGTCAGTGGTCACTTTAACATGTTGAATGGAGAAGCAGAGAATCATAATATGTCCAAGTTAAAATGAACCTAATATTGTTTTCCTTATTTTCTGTTAATATACTGGATGCTCGTGCATGCTTACAATTAACCCCTATGAATTTAAAGCTCAGTTTTCAGATGCTATACCGTTTATTTAGAGGTGAACTATTTGACATGGTCTTCTCAAGCACACAGCTTTATCTGTGTGAAAACACATCATCCCCTACCACCTACTGTTCACACCTCATGTTTGCAATGGGGAGCCAATCAGGTTGTCTTTAACAGAGTGTGTCCTCAAAGGGAGAGGAACTAAAGCAGTTTGTTTCTGACAGTGAATGAACTGAGGCTGCACCAAAGCACAGTGCAGGATAAATGATGGTTATTTTGAACTGTAAATCATACGTAATGTTGCAGAATGACATTTTCCATCAGCTCTACTATAATAGTTGAGCAGTAAAACATCGATATGTGGAGGAAGTGCCTACAAAGTAGTTCAGTCAACTCAAGCCTGACTGTTTCATATGCATGTGTAATTGCCCCCACCCTCCTCAGTCTGGTAATCTATTAAATACTGCAAAACCTTTCACCTTTCTTTCCACCATGCCATCCCATCACAGCAATGACATTAAATGATGTGTGTCCCTACTGAACATTACTTCTTATATCATATATCTAGCATACTCTACTGATGGCCTGTGTGGTGGTCTGTGATCTGTTTATTCCACAAAACGTTCCATCTTTCCCTCTTGGATGTCAGCGCTGCTGCTACCCTGTATCACTGTCTCAATCCATCCACCATCTCCATGTTCATTTGCAGGCTCTCAGAAGAAAGAAATTACTCGTTACTCCCCAATTTCTATATGTAACATATCTGTGGGAGCGATAAATTTGCACTAAATCATTTGAACTGTCAGTTGTCTGAGTAAAAAAGTGCAAACATTCATTTAGGTCATATAGACAACTGACCTATGTAGCCATGTAGCTTAAGGACATGTTAGACTTGAACCAAGAGTCATGAAGTGTGAAGAGCTGACATGACAAAGTTTGTTGTGTAAAGACCATGAGATGAGATGCAACTCAATGGAAATCTCCACAGCTAATTAGCTGTGATTAAATGCTTTTCATCGTACTTTTCTTTCTTTTCAGAGTCACACTTAGGGCATGACCCTGTCAATAGAAAAATTATTGTTCTGTCTGTGTGTCTGTGCCTTTGTTCAAGGCAAGCTTTGGCATATTTTGTTCATCTTTTGAGTGAATTATAATTTAGTATTGCACTGCATTGTCACCTAGCAACTATGAGAACATTATTTTGACCAATGTTGTGACGTTTATGATCAAATTTAAAACCAGCATTACCTTCAGTTGTGCTTTGTAGAGTTGTGTGGGTTTTTTTTAATAAACACAGTTACTAACCTTGGTGAAAGCAACCGCCATCTAGATTACTTAAATCTATGCGGTTAATGTGATAAGCATTACCTGCTTAACATCAGCATGTTAACACTGCCACTGTAAACAGATAGTATGTAGATTTTAACATTCGTTGCTATGTCTCGTCTCTCCATCCTCTCCTCTTCTACAGTCTTTCACTTTGCTTATGCTCCTTGTTTTATCACCCCACTTCTCTTTATATTCTTCCTGTGTAATATATTCTAACTCCATTACAGTTCTTGTCCTTCTTTGCATCTTCTCACCTACTGTTCTCATTAACTGTTCTATCCACCCCTCTTATTTCCTCCCTACTGTATAACATTTTCTTCCACCTCAACTCCTTTCCACCCCCATCTTCAGTTCTAGATTTCTTCTCCTTTCTTTAAATGTAATTTTCTCCTTTTCCTTTCTGTTTCATCCATCTAATATCCCCTGCAGATGCTTTTTTTGTCTCCTTCTTCTTCCACTTTCTTTGCCATCAGTGCCCTCTGCTGATTGGTGGCAGCTTCACACCAGAGAAGAAACACATTCTGTTACAACACCTTTGTGTAACTTTTCAGCGGGTACCTTTTAGCAAAGTCTTCATTTCCACTGGGGATGCTAGTCAGTGGCCTTGCTGAGGTGGACTAGCTCTACTTCTCCTTCATGTCTGAGTGGAAAATACCCATTTTTCCTTGTGCATTTTTCCATTTCGGATTAATTCCATTTCATTTATTGCACTTTTGTGATCTGTCAGATTTGACTATATGTGCCATGTTTACTCCTTCCTAATGTATTTTTAAGTGATTATTTTCACCTTGCAATTCTATAATCGGTGAAACAATTTCAAGCCCAATGAGGAAAAAAAACCTTTTCCAAGTGAAACTGTCACATGGTAGTGTGAAGTTTCTAAACCATTAAATATTAATTCAAGGTTCATCACATCATTGTGCAGCCATCTGTGGAATTGCCATTAGTGAGAAACAAAAAGGCAGTTAATGTATCAGCTGTTACATGCATCATCAAGTATATCAATACATTATCTAATACATGAGCATGTCATGCCAAAGTCACTTAATGCTTTGCTATCCTTTTGTATTATTATGTAAAGCTAATGAGCGTGACAGGAAAAGAATGAATTGTTGTAGATGTCACACTTTATACTGTGATACAACGGTGCAGATCAGGAATAAGACATTTTTCTTTCATTTCAACTTTTGCTCAAACGAGTATACCAGACTAAACTTTCTGGACTAAAGAACAAAGGAAAAAAACTGCAATAATGTAATTATAAAAAACAAAACAAAAACAACATCATAATTCTGGGAACAGACTGCTTTTTTTTTCTTTGCTGTCTTCTCCCTTAAGTAATCATCAACATTTTGAATGCCCTTGACCTAAATCATACACTGCTATATATGTGATTAATTTATTCTTCAGACATTGAATCCTTAATCAAGAAGTCTTTAGAACCAAACTGCTAAAAAGACCACAAAGAAAGACAAACTAAACACTGTAGTCTCACATGTTGCTACTAAGACTGTGAATTGCTTTGTAATCCTTTTGTATGGCTCACAAAGACTAGGGTCTTACTGCTGAGCAAATAACTCATCCCATAGGCAGAAATCCAGCTGTGATTAGAAGGAATATGGATTCTGACTGTGGGTGGCTCAAAAATGTAATTACAAATTAAGGCTACAGAGCATATGGAGAAATCAGCTGAGGACCACAGGAAGGGTGACTGATCAGCTTAGACAGTATGTATTTTCCGATGCAGGTTAATGATGTTGATTTTGGAGCAGGAATTGAGCAAAGATTCAGCATCTTCACCTTTTTCAAAGCACATCTAGAAACTAGCTTCAAGCAAGCCTTTAGCTTACTCTGACCTTCCCTCTCTATTGATGTGACAGAAAGAACACAAGGTTTACATCCAGTGCTTTCTTTTCAGTAAGATGAAATAAAAAAAAGTTATTTGTAAGTCCATGCATAGCCCACCATTACAGTCAAAACAAACTAAATGAATGTATGATGTAATAACATTGCCTTGGTATGTAGTATTCATTCATCTAGTGTTGGGAAAGCGTTGACAGTTGGCAAACTACAAACTGTGTCCCATGTCTTGCATTTTATATATATGTCTGCATTGATTGACTTTGTACTCCCTAGCTTTTTGTTTCTTTTATACGTTAGATGATATAAGCAAGTTTTTTCCTAGCATTGTCACATATTGTTTTGCATGAAAGGGATCAAAATTGTCATTTGTTTGAATTGCAGTGGAAACGGCTACACTGCCTCAGAGAACATAAGGTCGATATGTTATTTTAAACATACCATTACCTGTGTATACAGACAAAAAAGGGAGTAGACAAGGAAACCAGAATAAAATCCTATGTTAGTCCTGATCAGATGATCAAACTATTCTCAGAAGCTTCAGAGTTGAGGGGAAGCACAGTCTGCTGTGTGTGTGTGTATATGTGTGTGTGATGAATGTTTGATTCTGTCAGGGGAGATTTCTGACATATCTGGAGCAGAAACAGACGACATTTTGCTCATTAGGGGAAAAGGAAGGTGAGAGATGGATGAGCAACGAGAGAGTGAGGGGGAGGACACATGGATGGATGGATAGATAGTTTTGACAAGAAATAATTACAAAAAAATAACAATGAAAGAAACACCACAGAGAAGATGATAAGCTCTAAAACCTAAAGATAGAGAAGGAGTGAAGGAGTGATCGTTAAGTATGAGAAAAGGGGTTGGGAAAGAAAGATAATTAAGGAGTTATGGATATTCTTGCATATGAAAGTGGATGACGAAAGTCAGAATAAAAGACATGGACAAGAGAGGAGAGAGACAAGCAGCAGCAATTAAGTTGCTGTCAGTCTTTGAATCAAGTACTAACACAATCATTATGTAAAGGGGGGAAATGTTCAATCTAATAATAATTACAATAATTCTATAATTACAGTAATTCCAACTGGTATAATTATGATAATTTGGAAATTATGGACCTGCTGCTTTGAAACGATTTTGGAAAACAGCCAGAAGAAACAACAGAGCAGCCATAAATTCAGCGAATTTCACAAAATGTTTCATACCCTCCTTCCTTAAAGATGCATGGTGTATTTTAGGGGGAAGCGGCTATGAGTCACAAGCGTTCATTTGCAAATTCTGTGGCTCATGAATGGAGCTGAGCCAACAGTGAGCCTGCTTCTTTGTATCGGGAGAGGAAGATCATGGGGGCCACGCTGTGACTTCAAAACTTCAAACATACTCCAGCAGATCCAATTTCTCTGTGTGGACACTTTACTTATTCAGCACTAAGAAGCTATGAAAGACTTGTTTGATATTTCAGGAGTTCTAATTTGCTTCCCAAAGCAGCTTTACATCTTTACTAAGTAGACATTCTCTTCTGAACCGAGACAGTTGACTATGAACATGACCTTATCCAGCCAGGCATGTTGCATTATTGCTAAAGTGGCTATAAAGAATTGAAGAATTTCACTGTTAGCAACACACAACTTGCATACTTTATCCATAGTTGTCCATTTTAGGCATCACACACACACATTGTATGTATTATGTACAGACAGACAGATAAATAGGTATATAGACTGGTTTAGACAGAGAACTTTATTTAAAAAAAATGCTAAATCCATCAGTTATTGTAATTTTTCATGGATATTTTTTCTTTCTTAAATAAGATTTTTGTGTAGTGCATTAAATATGACCAGTCACATAAGAAGCATTTTCTACAAGAATGTAAAAGTGGATAGTCAACTCTTAAAATACTGAAAAAACTATATTATGTATATCCAAGTAGATCTAAATCTAGGCAAATAAGCCAGCCTACAATCTGTTCTTCTAAAAATGTCATTTTGACAAAGGATGTCCTTAAATCAGCAAACCTTCCTTAGCTATTTAATCATTCAACTTGAGTAAGTGCACTTTTCACACTTTACTGAAAAAGAAATTTCATATGAATAGCTTCCACTTTAAAAATCACATGTTTTACTTTGACAGGGTGAGTGAGAACGTTCTTTACTCTTAAATGGCACATTTTAATTTAATCATACAGTGTTGTTCAGAACATAACAATAAGAATTTACTGTCATTTTAATAGCTTTGCTACTTAATGTTTAGCCTCTCAGAACTTTTTGCTATTAGATATAATTTCAAAATGTGAGGGAAGATGATACATTTGGTACTTCATTGAAATATGAGGACTTTTGTTTTCATGGTTTCATGGACATAATGATGACAAAATAATGCTGACTCATAGTTTTAGATCGCAAAAACAAGAGTCTGTTTCAACTGTTTCAACTGTTTCGTTGACCAATCCATTCATTTTGACCTCTTCTCGTTGCAGCTGTAAGAATAATGCATCAATATTTCCTTACTTCCCCCTTTGGTCTTTTCATACCGAGCTCCACTTCATCATGTGAAGGTCAAAAAATGACATTTTAGAATAGAGAGAACTGTTGCTATCTCATAATATTGCTTAGAGGAGACAAAGGCAACTGTGATGTTGAGGATAAAAACAGTGTTAGCTTTAGTCTTTTACAGACTCATGCGAGTGAATGCTCTCACCCCATATTAGCTTAATAAATAGATGTGTCTACCATCTACAGTGAACCATGCATGGCTTCCCTTCATGGCTTATTATAGATGAAGCTGTTAACACTGTGGAAAACCCCTGTTTGTTTCAGTTCACAGGATTTCTCGAGCTGATGCATTCTGTGTTGCATAAAGTGCAACGCAGACTATTGTAATTTGCAACTCCACATTAGTTTAATGTAGTTTAATGGCGTTTACAGTGTCAATAAGAAGAAGGTCATCTAGGTTTTTAAAGATTAATTACAGGAATATTGCGAGACAAAGAAACAATTAACCTTGCCAAGATGTGTCTTTTACTACATTTTTTGCAGACATGCCAGATCCATTGTTTTCAACTAATTCATATTCAATTTATGCTTTATTCACGTATGTATGCTCTAAATTCATTTTTAATTTTAATGTTTATTGACGTCGTCTTCTTTTTTTTTTTTTTTTTTATAGACCAGTATATCAGGTTTTTAATATCCACTTAGACTTCATGTGACTGTACGTTTTAAGGAAATGTTCTCTAAAGGCTTTCACTGCATGTGGATACAAATAATGCAGACCAGTTTAATTAAGAATGTTTTATTTTTATAACTATTTTTATATTTATTTAGAGTGGTAGTCAGGCTACTCTTTTCCCTACATCTTTCTAGATCCCTTTTATCCCAGTTGGGAATTTGCAAAAGTGCAACTTGTTTAAAGGTAGTAACTGATCACATATTTAAGTGAACTTATCCACTTATTAAGAGCATGATTTTTTTGATTACAAAACGCAATTTTTACTTCTTTGTTTGTTGAAAGTAAAAAATATATATATATATGAAAAAAGGTGTGGATGTGAGTGGTAGTCTTTCTCTATGTGTTAGCTCTGTGACAGCAACCTGTCCAGGGTATACCCAGCCTCTCACCCTAAGACAGCTGGGATAGCCCCCCCCCCCCCCCCCCCCCCCCCCCCCCCCCCCCCATATGATCCTGACAAGGACAAGCAGAAGAGAATGGATTGATGGATATATTAAAAAAAATCCCTTCTCGCCCAGGCAGGCGGTATTTATCCTTCAAGCTCGGGTCCTCTACCAGAGGCCTGGGAGCTTGACAGTTCTGCACAGTACCTTTGCTGTTCTTAGGACTGTGCTATTCTGAACAAAGATCTAAAAATGTTATCCAGAATGCTTCAATTACCACTGGGACCAGTGTTGCCTGCATCCTCTTCACATCTTCTCAAGTTCTTCTCTCAGCCCTTCGTATTTCTCAAGCTTCTCATGTTCTTTCTTCCTGATGTCGCTATCAGTTGGTATAGCTACACCTATCACTACGTCCATCTTCCTTTGCTTGTCCACCACTACTATATCCAGCTGGTTAGCCATCATCAGATAGACAGACAAAAACTGTCTGTCTGTATCTGGAAGTCCCACAAGATATTGGCTCGGTCATTCTCAACCACCCTCAGGGACGTGTCCCATTTTTACCTTGGGACTTCCAGGCCATTCTTGGCACAGAGGTTATTGTATACAATGCTGGCCACTTACATGTATGCCCTGCCTGCTAGCATCTTGCACCTTGCTGTTATGTGTTGGACTGGGGCATCTTTGCACAGTTTGCACTTGGGATCTAGCATGGTGTAGCAGACAACTGTCTCTATGATATTGTGCTTGGAGCTTGTTCCTGTGCTGCCATGGTTAGTGCCTCTGTGCTGTCTTTCAGTCCAGCTTTGTCCAGCCACTGTAGGATTTCTGGGTGTCAGCCAAGGAATAGAGCAATCGTCAGACTCAGCCACCTCCTCTACATGGATGACATCAAGCTGTATGCCAAGTGTGAACAAGACATCGATTCACTGATCCACACCACAAGGATCTACAGCAATAACATCGGAATGTCATTCGAACTGGAGAAGTGTTTTCGGATGGTAACAAAGAGGAGGAAGATAGTTGAAACTGAGGGAATTGCACTACAAAAGGCAACATTGCAGACATTGAGGACAGCTACAACTACCTGGGGATCCCACAGGCCACTAGGAAAGTTGGGCAATGCTGGACTGAAGGACAGCACAGAGGCATTAAACTGGAGTTTCTCAACAACAACAGGAGAATAGATTCTTTGATGCTGTGGACACCAGATAAAAGGAAAAGAAAAACCTGAAGGTGCATGTAATGCAGCATGTCAGCCAGAATTTTTCTAAAAAAATATAAATCAACAGTGAAACAAAATCATTTTGCAGGTTATTATATTTTATAACACTTTTTGTTTGCTTTTTATTCAAATAAAATCTCAAATTAAGAGCCCCATGTACCACATCCAGAATGCTTCATTAACTGTGACATATCTATTGAGTGCGTGTCCATGATGCTAATTAGGTCTAACAGAACTCACTATGAATTTTTTATGTTTATGTGTAGGCAAATTGGTGTGTGTGCCTTCATCTATGGTATCATTATTAACTGTGGCAGAACTTTTCCTGCATGCATGCAAGTATTAATTTTTCATTAAACATATGAATAGCAGAAAATGTATACATATGCATAGCAGGAGAAATAAAGTCGCTTTTTATACACACACCAATATCAAGACATAATCAAGAATCCAGGGAAATGAGCAACTCTTTTATTTTCTGTGTATATAAACAGAAATCTTTCGTGCTATAACTCCTGATTCATTAATACCTACTGACTTCATTTAGCATAACAAAATAATCTGGAATAAGTACAGCTTATTATTACTTTTATTATTGTTTTTGAATTATTATTTTATTTACCATCTTTATTATTTTGTATTTTTTAACATTTTATGATTAAATTTGACACGTGTATGTATTTGTATCTTGAAACAGAGGCAAGAAATGGGCAGAAGAAAAAGTAGATTAAAATCAGAACAGGCGAAGAAAGATTATTCAAATTATTCATGTGTCCCTGCCATGGCCTGATAGGAGATTTGATATGCTGCAGAATAACTGGATTCAGAGTACTCATCTCTTCAGCAGCACACCTTTAAGTCAGCAAATCTTTAATCCATTATTCACATGGGTAGACAGCGGAAATCTCTCAACATGTAACTTTTTTTTTTTTTAAACTTTGACTTTTTAGACACATGTCACTGGAATCCTTTCTAGTTAACAGACAATAACAATTCTAATTTCTCTAAAATACAGATTTCCCAGCAAAATTGATGTAATTTTGCCCATTTTGAATAGCGTGGGGGATTATGTCCAGCTCAAAACCAATCAAAAAAGGAAAAAGATAATGGTCGGAGAAAAATGGAGAAAGAGAAACACAAAGAACATAAAAAAATAGTCAAGGAAAGAATAATTTAACGTCTTTAATCTTTTATGTACTCTGTGAGTTAATCACAGTCTTCTGAAGTCTTTGCTGCAGCTCTAACATCTTTTAGATGTTACAGTAGCTGTTTAAAGGCAGCATGTGGTCTTTAGAGCCTTTGAGGGCTGATGTTGAAGCAAAGACGAACTTTGTATCACCCAATCTGTCCATCAGTGTCTTTGAGATTTTCAGTATGATGTGCCGTCACTGGGACTTGCTAATATACAACTATTTAGCTGGAATAGAAATTGGTTACAATATGTATAAAGCTGTGAGTGAAGGGGTAAAGGAGGACATCTGACCTACATCCAGAATTGGCATAAAGATATTATTTCAGAGGTATGTTACATTTTTGTAAATGAAACGAATTTAATTCACAAAACATTGGCGTTGAGCATCCCTGTCACACACAGCCAAAACACAATGGTTCACTTCTGGTCAGGTTAATATCTGTAGAATAATAGAGATAATACTCCAGAGTCAAAGTATTGCTTAAAGTTGGAGCTAACTAAATATCGAAATCACTTTCATATTGGATGATTTCCCACTTCACATCCAGTTTCAAACTGAGTGGCAGTAAGGATATAGATTGCCTTGTCTATAGCAAAAGGAATATTTCATAAACTGTCCCCTTCTACATAGTGCAGAAGGAAAAAACTTAAAATTGTTGGTTTTTAAAGAAAATAATTTATACAATCATCCACACTGGTGGTAAACCTCTTGCTTAAACCACTTGTTATTTGCAGTTACATTGCAATTGTGGAGGACTGTTTGCTTCCACAGAGAGTTCATCCTCCATCGTCATCAAGAAAATGTGGAAAATTGATAAATAAAATACAATTGCCAACGTATGTGAAAACCATACAATGGTAAAAATGGTAAATGGCCTGTATTTATATAGCGCTTTACTAGTCCCTAAGGACCCCAAAGCGCTTACAATCATACAATCAGCCAATACTACCTACCATATGGGATGCATGCAAAATCAAAGTTGTTTACAAAAGATGTTTAAAGGCTCATGATTGCAAAAGGGAAAAGAAGGAACATTTTCACATAACTACTACATTATCATTACCTCTGCCAAGGAGGTCATGTTTTTGGAAGCATTTGTGTGCTTGCATGCTATTTTGTATGTGAACACGATAGCATTCTGAAATAAAAAAAACTTTGCAGGGGTGTATAACTGGGTCATGTTAAAAATCCATTAAAATTTGCTTTACATCCAACAAGGCCTTTAAGGTCAATTTAATGATTTATCAGTTGAAAATTGGCAAAAAGTGACAATAAAGCTATACAGAACTATTTAAAACTGTTTTTCATTGCCACTGTTTGTATTCACAACATATAGGCATATATGGAAATATATATGGGGATTTTAAATATCATGTACTTTGTACCTCTGACTTCATCTTTAAAGTTAAAATAAGGTTAAACTTTCATAAAATGTCTTTTATCTTTAAAACTATGCTTAAAATTCTACACCCTTTGTTTTTATTGCCAACATTTAGGAAACAACACTGGTATATAAGGACTCTAAACATCGCATTATAGTTTGCATCTAAATACCATGTCACACTTGACCTCTGATCTCACTTTTCCATTTCACATCTGCCTTTCTTTTATGTTGAGTCCAAAACAAATGATACCTTTACTGAAAGTATACAAGAATGAGCAGTCTAATTAGTTAGAAATATACTGAAGTATAATATTATACACTGCTCAAAGGATCACTTTGAAAACACATTTCTTGAGATTGTGCTGGGAGACATGGCAAACATCCTTGCATGTTTTGATCTTTGATCCTGGAGGATCTGGACTACTGTCCTAAGTATCACTACAGGCTACCAGTAGTGACACTGACTCCAGCCAAATGCAAAACTAGTGAAAAAATCAACACTAAAGCAGCTGAAACTGATCAACTAACCCCTCTGCTACTTAACTGACCAGATCAATATCCCAGAAATGTAACTGATTTGAAGCTATACTTTGAATAAAAAGTATGCCTTTTTTTTTCTTTTTTTCTGAGCAGTGTGTAATAAGCTAAAGTTATTATTATTATTTGACCTATAGAATAAGTGTTTAAAAAACATCCCTCCAGCATGTTTCAGAAATGCCATTCCAGCCTATCAGGAGAAGCTGCCCAATTAGATTATGACTTTAGTCTCACTTGTCCTGTTAGATTACACCAGGGGTTCTTGATTGTCGAATAAAATTAAACTCCTGCCAGACTGAGTGGCTGTACAGGAAGTTGTCAGTAGCTGGGACCTGTCAGTATAAGTTAGTTCTATTTACCTTAACTCTTTGTGTGTGTGTGTGTGTGTGTGTGTGTGTGCGTGCGTGATAAACACTTTGCTCCTGTCAACTGCTATCTCCAATAGAAGCTGCCATTCGATTTAATCAACCCGACATACCAGGTGGGACAGAGTTAATCAATCTAGCTCAAGCTTGAGGAAAAGAAGCTGTTCTGTGGCTAGATTCAGTTTGAATTCATCATGCTATAAAAACCTCTAAGGTTGATGGGGAAAAATGACAGGGTATGCGAGGTGATATAAAACCATATGAAGACATACTGGATTACATTGTGCAGAAATACTACAGACACTGAAAGTCCAGAGGATGTTCTAATAGGTTAACTTTGCACCTTTGCAAGTGTAAAAGAAAAGAAAATACTGCCTCCACATCAGCTGCTCACTTATTCTGAATCATGTTATGACTCATGGTCCTGTGTGATTCAGTGGGTACAAAAACAGTAACAGTTCAGTTAACAGTAAGAGTTCAGCACTTGTTCACCATCAAAGGTAAAGGCAGCCAACACGAAGTTCACTGACACTGTAAAGACCAAAGCCTTTATGCAATCCTGTAAAGGTTAAGAATCCATTAGGTGAAGAGGATAAATCCAAGTGTCACTAAAGTCAAATTGCAGAATTAGTAAATCTAAGAGCAGTGGTTCATGCAGACTAAAGGTTAGTAACTTATATGCCATTGGTTTACAGCTGTAATTTTATCTGATTCAGCTCCTGCTCACATAAGAAAGACATGCATAACTTTCATCCTCAGCAAGAATTATATATTATATCAAAGCCTGACTGACCCCAAAAAGCAGAAACGGAAGACTTTATAGACTGGCTGATGCAAGCTACTGTAGAACATACAACAGCTAAAAAGCCACATATCTCACATCTTTTGTCCTTTTGCATCAATTTTTAATGCATATTTTCTGTAACATCAATTGCATGTAATGTAAAAAGTAAACTATAGGAAACAATTTTAGACCAACTCTCACAGCAGCCTGTGTTTCTTTGCAAATGTTTGCATTTACATAAGGCTTATTCACTTTGTCTTGGTGTGAAAAACCTTGAGGAAAGACAAAAGTGTTCGACTGGATGAAATAAACATGAGGAGCACTTGTTTTATATATCATCTTGGATCCAATGTTTTAGCCATATCAAACTGAGTTAGAGCCTTGTCTCAGAAAATTGGGTCAGTGGTATGATAGCCTAAAAAAATATCCCTGTGTGGCAGAAAATGTTGCCACGACACAAACGGAAACTTTGAGAGATTGTTAAAAGTTTAAAAACTGGCTTTAATCAGTGACTGTTTCAATGGTAATGACTCGACGGTCAAAAAATAAATAAAATAATAATAATGCTGTCATATTGTAGCATTATTTATTTATAATCTTATCTGCTATATTTTTCTTATTCACAATGTATGATGTGTGTTGATGATTGCCATGATTATAGAATATATTGGAAATGATAATATTCTGGGCATGGCTGATGCTGCATCTTGACAGTTCAGCTGGCCTCTTAGTCTTCTCTAGTCTAAGGGCTGATTATAATGGAGAAAGACAGAAGGTGTGTGCATGAGTTTGTGTTTCAACCATCCAAAGATGTGGGAAATTAATCCAAAAGAGTAAATGAGCCTTGTCACTGAAACTAAGGTATAGTCTAAAATGCAAAACAGGACATTTGATCTGTATGGGTTTGTATCTAATTACACATTTTGATAGAGTTGTTACAGAAACACGCTAACTCACGCTAACTCACGCTGCCTTTTCTATACGTCTAAGGGGAACTGATAAAGTTATGTCACCTTGAGTTTATTCTACTAAAATATGTTTGAATGCTAAAAATAATACACAGCAAAATCTTTAATTTGTCAAGCTTTGAGTTGCATTGTGGGTGCTGTAGACTAAATGTTTTGACAAGGATGAATGAGCAGATCGACATGCATATATTTGGACAGCGTTATTGATTTTGATTTTGTGCTATACTACTTCACAAATACAGTCAGTCCTGTGAACTAGCTACCTAAATGTAACCTACTCCATCCTACATGTGTAATATGCATTTCTCCTTGTATCAAACACACCCTAACAATTTTATGGTCTATTTATGCTGCAAAATTTCCCATCTCTCCCTCTGGCATGTCAGTGTCACTGCTGTTGCATCGCTTCCTGTTGTTTCCATTCCTCAACCATTTCCACCACTCCATCTCTAGGCTCCAGGGAGGAATCCTTACCCATCATTCCCCAACTTCTATATGTAACGTATATGTGTGGAAGGATGAGCTCAGAAACTAGATGCCAGGTTCTAAATATATTCTCTTGTAATAAATCATTTCAAATGTGAGTTATCTGACTGAACAGTGATGTCTGAATGCAAAAAGAGAGCCCAGGAGGGGAGTGAAAAAATAAAATATGACAGTTTTTTAAAATTATTAGAGATATGGATATTTTGTATTGTTGTTTTTTGTATGTACATGTGTTTTTCTGCTCATCTGTATTTCCCTAATATGAGAAGTAGGAGAAGTGCCCATGTTTTAGCATAAGTTCATGTGGTCTGCACA
The DNA here is from genome assembly GCF_001858045.2 of Oreochromis niloticus. Classification (NCBI taxonomy): domain Eukaryota; kingdom Metazoa; phylum Chordata; class Actinopteri; order Cichliformes; family Cichlidae; genus Oreochromis; species Oreochromis niloticus. The sequence goes on from NC_031970.2 coordinate 13,993,737, forward strand.
GCCTTTATGGGGAACACAAGTTAAAACAGCTTAACAAAACTGAAAACCCCCAGACAGAAATAATAGGTATGTGTGAGTGAACTTTGTCGCTGCCTATGTTAGTCAGAAAGTGAAGTACGTAGTAAGAACTATTAAAGAAATGGTGAAAAAGTAGGCTATAAAAAATGTTTGGCAAATTGTATTTTTTGTACTGTAAATAAGGCAAGATGCTGGGAGAACATTTTCAGTTCACAAGTAAATATATTTAGTTTATCCCTCAGTACTGGAGACAGCTGCATATTAGTACCCTGAAACCTTAAAACTGATACATTATAAAATATGTGTGTTTGTCTGACACGCGACCAAAGCCTAATGATCAGTTAAGCTTATGTCCAGATAAAAGTGAAATCAGTTTCCTACATAACCAATGCATACATGCATACATATTTCTGTGAATATACCTTTACTGTATAGCTTTCTTGGTTGGTATTAGTAAGATACAGTGTGTCTCTGTAGGCTGCATGTATAAAACACATTCCTTCAGAAGATAAATTATATTAATATGAATCCAAAACTCTTAACGTAACTTGGTCCAGACCACATTTTGTGTTAAGCATAAATTCCTATTGTGAGCTAACCAGGTAAAAAGAGAGCCACCTTTTGACACTGAATACTGGCTTTATGTTCACCATACCTCTTTAAGCCATTAAAGTCTTCACTTGGTAGTACATGCCTTATAAAAGTAAGTTTAGATCACAGTTCTTCTGGTCAAATCTTGGATTAAACCATTGCTAAAATATGCTGGGTTTCTGTAAAAACTGATAGTTTTTAGTATGAAGTTTTAGGTCATGCACTGTGCTTGTGGATGAGAGACATAAAAAAAAAAAAAGTACAGCAAGAGCAAGCACCAGGAGACTTTTACATCTTTTCTTTGTCTCTCGAAGGACCTCTCATGTCAGATGATTCACTGTTAACCAAGGAAAAGATGAAAAGACTTTCCCCCTCAGACACCAAAACCTTTTCTGAGTACTTTCCTGGGTACAGTGTCACTGCAAGTTAAAAAAAAAACTGAAATGGAAAAAAAAACCAAGAGCTATCTATACACTGATGACTAAATGAAATTATTGCATGATACTGGATGAATAAGTGATGATTTTTAAAATTCTCCCATTTAGTCAATCTGCCAAAAATATGCTCAGATTGCAGGGGATGGACACAGCAACATTAATGTCTGTTGTTATGCCGGCAGTCTAATGTAACTTAATGCAACATCACTGCAACTATGTGAAGCATATAAATGTTTTGGTAAAACTTACTGTATTGTTTAGATGTCCTTATTCATGTGTTTGGTAGCAGTTTAAATGTTATTTCAATCAACTACTGACTGGGGCTCTTCTAAGAACCTTGTTGCTTACCAGCCTCCACGCTCTCAATTCTGTTTGTGCCATTTTGATATTATGGCACTTTCTGTATCTGCTCTTCATTATTTCTGTGGCACAAAGAAAGAATTTTCCACAAATTTCCACTTTCACTTCTCACACCCGAATGATATAACAGTAGGCTGCATTCGTTGTTCTAGTATTTGGAACCAGTTAGAACCAGTGGCAGTGGCAGTATAACAACATCTGTGCTTCTCTCGCCTCATTGTTGTAGAAATACTGTTTAACATTTTGCAGAGGATCTGAAGCCTTTTACCATTTTGCAGCCAAGGATCTATATTTCTTTAACACATCTTATTTTTTTATAGACGGTCACTCATGCATTTCTGTATATCTCATCAAAACAATCTGACGAATCCTCTTGACATATGAAAAGATGAAAGGATTCCTTCCTAAGACGGAAACTTGTAAAACTTTTCTTTGTGACAGTTTTTGGACAAGTGTGACTGTGCCTCCATGTATGAGATGCAGAAGCCTGTCGACTATAGTTTTATTTATGCGCTTTCATTTGACTTGCTTAATATTTGCTTGGTTAATCAATGTCCTGTTTGGCAGCATTGTGGTGGCACAGTAGATTTTTGTTATCTAACTGCTTGGAGGATTTTCCTTTTTTCTAGAGTTCTGCTTAACTGCATTTAATAAATGTGCGTTATTGTGAGCTCAATGACAGAATTGTACACAGAAATTACAACAGAGCTATACAGTACTTACTGATTGTCCAGGTTCACCACTGTAAGCTCTTGTGGACTCAAGACTTTTTAAGTTTTGAGTAAAGAAATTTAAAAAGAGACACAGTGGGTCTATTGTGTGTGAGGACGTATTGTCTTATTACCTTCTGCTAAATGTACAGTATGTCTTGGAATATAAAGGTTTCAGCCCTTTGTGACACCAAAGTGAAAAATAAAAGCTGATGTCACCTTCTGACTGTAGACAAACAGTACCAAGTTTTAAGCGTATGTCTAATCTATTCAGCTGACTTTGTTTCTTTGTTCTCAAATCCCAGACTTTTCCAAGCTGCTAACATTTTTTGGTGGCACAGTGTCTCATTTCGCATATTAATATACTTCTCTGTGGTTTGCTCGCAGAAACAGCAGATTGGTGTAAACTAGATGCACAAACTGTTTGTCAGCCCATGTTTTAACTGTCACTTTGTGTGTCAAAGCTAGATCAACTTGTGCCTCACAGAAAGACTGGCTCAGAGATTGAACGCAGCTGTGCAAGTTGTTGTAGGTTCTGTTGTCTGCTCTGCAGGTGTGAGTCTAAAACCATAAAATATACATGTATTTTATTTTTTTCTGTTTATACATAAGGGGATACAGTGCACATTAGAACCATAATCTCAGTAAACTATACATAATAATGTATAGATTACGGATTATGTAATTAATCCATTCACTCAGTGAAGCAGTGGGCAGCTACCAATCCAGTGCCCAGGGAGCAGTGTGTAGAGACAGTACCTTGCTCAAGGGTACCTCGGGGTAGCCATTTGGTGGATTTGAACCTCCGACCTTCCAGTCATGGGGCGAACACCTACTACTGAGCTATCCCTGCGATCCCTCATTGCAAGTTATCTTGAAAACTCCACTGTTGTGTGAAATATAAGCATTTGGGGCAATACAGTATGTGTTTTAAAACACATGGACACAGAGGGTAAGATAAATTGCTGACTCTCACATTTAGGATAGTGAGGAAGTGTTCAAATGTTTGCAGGTCTTTAAACCTGTTACACCCTCAAGATTTTGTAAAAGGGGTGTTGCAGCTTCTATACATGAAATAAAGGTGGATAAAATATCTTCACAATTAAGCTACAGGTTTACACTCAAGGATTTTTTTTTTCATTCATTGAATATTGTTCTAATTCAGATTTAGAACTCGATTTTGAAAATATATTCATCCTCAGCTAAAACAACCTGTTCACAATACTCAAATTTGTACTGTCAGGTGTGATTTCGATGGCAAGTGTACACAAAACTTGGCTGCGGTCCTGCTGTACTGGTTCCACGCAGGATGTTGTTCTGCTCTAAGTGAAAAGCTGAACACGATGATATAGAAGGACACATAGGGCAGATTTGTGTATAGAGGGACAGAGTGTTTCTCGGTTTCATTTCACTTCAGGCGACACTGGCCAACTTGTGATCACCGACGACAGGGGAGCCGAGAAATAAGTCATGATGTGGTGGGTTCCAGTGGCAGAAGCTTTCATCTTTTGGCCACACTTTTCATGGCACCTCTCTCTTGCACACACACACACACACACACACACACACACACACACACACACACACACACACACAGAAACTCGCTATACATACAAGTCCACTAGACACACACTTTGGGTGGAAAAAAGAAGAAGAAGAAGAAGAAGAAGAAGAAGAAAAAAAACTAGGACATCAAAAGTCCCGAAGGCTTTGAGCTACGATTTTTTTGCATAATCAGGAAAGAAACTGAGAGAGGGAGAGGAGAAGATAGAGAGAATGCTGTAATTAAATTAGTGCATAAAGAAAACGAGGAGGAGAACATGGGAAAACACGGATGAGCTCTGTCAGAACAGAACCAGGGTAGAAGCACCAGAGTGAGAACACTCCTGATTAAAGTCGATTATTGATAGGGCTTCTTAATTCGCCCCCTCTCTTCTGCGGAGTATTTAAAAACACGCGCACTGCCTACAGTTCAGCTGGTGTCAACAGGGAGGGGGGTCCCTTTGAGATAGAGGGGGAGGATAAGAAAAAGAGAGCGAGCAGGAGGGAGTGCATGCAGACTGAAGTTCTGCCTCCCTCTTCCTCTTCCTCCTCCGCTCTTCCATGAGGAGAGAATTACCCATCCAGTCTGGAACCGGTGTGGGGAAAAATGCTTTTTCTTCAGGCTATATTAAAGAGAAGGCTGCTGCAAAAAGGTAAAAAATGATATATATATTTATTTCATTTCTCTTCATTGCTTGACTTTTTGTTCACTCTTCTGCGCATTCTGCAAACTTGAAGAACCCAGACCGCCCGGGGCTACTTTGTCGTTGCACGTCCGTTGCCATCGATCACATTTTGATTGCTCTGACTTGTAGGCTGCTTGATGCAAGTAGCACAATATTCCCCCTACTGGGCACATATTTCTCACTTTATATGGGCGTTAGTGGTTCCTTTATCGGCTATCATAGACAGGAAACATATAGAATTCAGTCATTATTAATATTTTTAAATCCGAGAGAAAGCCTTGTGGGTTACTGGTTAGATTAAGTCACCACATCTAAAAACAACCCTCCACCTCCCACAAACATGAGCAAATAAGTGACCCGACTTTAATTGTTGAGCATACCGATAAATTTACAGTTTGGTATCTCGATCTTCGTGATAGTAAATGGTTCGCTGTATATTTTTTGTAGCCTATTTGTATCGATCATAGAAAGATATAAACAAAATTAATTTAAAGTTAGTTATTTATTCATCGTGTCACTTCTCGCTAACAGATGGAGCATTACGGTAGATATAGTTATCAATTTTGAGATATGATGATATGATAATACACTTATTATAGCCTTTTTAATTTATTTATTTTGCTCTCATCGAGCTAATGCAGTATTTCTAAGTCGGTGTTGAGTTTCAAGGGACTTTAACTTGATGGGTTTGAAGCTTGGATAATATTTCTTTGATCTTCATTGGTCACCTCATGCAGCGTGGCACTGAAAGTTCGTTTTAAAGTGGCCTCCTGGGATGTTTTCTAGTGCTGCTTTTTTCAGTTTTTGCACCGATGCAGCAATATTATTACGTCTGTCAGGGATTTCTATCGTTGGTTCAGTCGTGTGCATGTGACGCTCCTCCAGTCGTTTCTGTCTGTGTTGGTAGGAGAGGGATATGCAGTTTTTTTCCCTTCTTTTTTCTCCCTCTACTGCTGATTTATTTATGAATTTGGAAATCTAATGCTTTGAAGTGAAGTCTGAAGACGCAGTGGAAAGGGAAGCAAATGGGGACAAAACGCCGCCTATTGGTCTGTCAGGGCGCATTGCACCTCACCCTGGGGTTATTATGACAATAATAACAATCTGAATACCAGCGGAAGTGAAAGACGAAGTTGCTTTACTGCACCGCAATTTTAAATATAAATGATCATATTCCCTATTTTTTAATCTAAACTAAAACAGAGTTTAGCCTGTGACACTTATAGCAAACAAATCTGATATTTTACTGCAGCGGTTTCCTCAGTCAGCAGTCTAAACTGCCTTCCACACTCACAATATCTACAGTTTAAAGAGTACAATAAATGAAATACTCCAGATTTAACAGATTAGGATTGCACATATTAATATTGTGAAGTTAGATACACTATGACTAAATTAGATAGATGCTCTCCAGCAGTTTGGAAAAAATCAGTAATAAAGATCAGTGACGCATGCCATTGTTCAAAGCTAGGCAGGCATGTAAAATTAAATTCCGTCTGCTAAACCTTACATAAGATCTGTGCCCCATGCAAGATTTAAACTGGACAACAGCTGAAAGTTTAAATTGGATATTACTTTAACTAGAATTTCTAGAGTAACATAATGGGCCAATAATCAGTATTTGAAAAAAGGGTATCATAAAGTTTAAATTGTTCAGTTGCCTCATTAGTTGGTAAACAACTCCTCCTGTTTTAGAGTCTCCCCCATTAAAGATTTTATTCAGCTACATTCTAATGAAACAGTGTTTCATTACCAGCACTGCCAAAGGCTTTTTCATTGTTTGAAAACTGACATAATATTCTTATTTATTTTTTTCACAATAGTACAGCAAGAATATGAGCAAAGTACCACTGCATGTTTTTGTTCCTAATTGGCTATAATTTGTTTGTTTTTATTTATTTACTTATTTTTTTAACTGATCCATAAAAGAAAACACTAAAAAAATCTTGTTGAAAAAGTATGCTTTGTAACATATGCTCTAAGGACTCAAGCATCTGCTGTTTACAGGACACTTTAACTTACATATGTTCTTTAATAATAATACAACAGTTTAAACATATAAAACCATTAACATTTATATATTTTTTTCCTGTTTGTAGCTCAGAGATCTGAATTAAAATCCGATCATTATTATTATAGACATGTTTGGCACAACAGTGCATTCAGAGCTGTCCTGTCTGGCAGGATTAAAAAAAAAAAATCAGATTATCATCTTCTCTGTGTTGTCGTGGGTTAGCAAGATGCATCTCTGCCAAAACATGGAACCTATTTCTCTTGCACTTTCTATATTGCTCCAAGTAAGAACTGTTCCTTTATTCACTCTCAAAAAACCAAGACCCTCTAGTTGTTGATGCAAAATCTGGTGTTTGTCCACAATGTAGCTCAGCGTTGTAGTGCTGCAGGGGCTACAGGTTGTCTGTTATTTCTTTCCTCCAGAATGTCTCACTGCTGACTCGTAATTCAGGTTTGCCTGTGAAGTCACATCACACCCATTACACAATGATCTTCGGGGACTAACTAACTAAGGACAATTGTAGCTTTGAAAACTGATTATCATTTCTTCAGATAGCTAATGGTTATTTTGCTGATAAGTTGCCTGTCGGCTGGGAACTTCAAGCGCGCCTGACTTTTCTCCCAAGTTTGCTCAGGATATCTGCAAGTTCCAAAGGGAAATATATCACACTTTTAAAGACCTTCTATTCTTTATATATAAGAGAAATGGGAAACAGTGTTTAAAGAAATCTTCAATTTTTAAATAATGAAACAAAAAATGTCCAAGAATATGTCCACTTGATTTTTTGAATATATAAAAGTGCCATGTGTTATTCTCTACTAATTCCCTATTAAATCTATTCTCAAATAGTCCATTTTGCATATAAACAATAATCATTTTTTTTATATCCTTAGTCAAAACAATTATAGGATTTATATTTTTCTTTTATAATATGTAGAAAGAACAGAAATAAAATGAGTACATTAGGCCATTTCTTCTTTTTGCCTTTTTGTCCTTGTAGTGTCATCACAGTGGGTCATCTGTTTCAATCTGTTTGATTTATGGTCTGGAAATTTAAATGAGGTTTTAAATAGTCTTTTTTCTTATATTTGTCCAGCCTGACTTAAGCCTCCACATTTATCAGGCCTGCGCAAAAGCCCGGCGGTGGCTGAGTTACAGTAGGTTTTTGTTTTTCTAACATCAGAAAGTGACAGAGTTGTGCAGCAAAATATATAAGCTCCCTAGAAATGTCTCAATTATTCACTTTGCCCATTCACCCTTTTTTAAGGACAGACCAACTGATTGTACATGACTTCATCCTGAAGGAGAAAAGTCAGTTTCATGCTTAGAGAGCCTTTAAAACAAGCAAAAACGAAAGCTGCAAAGTTTTGCACACTCGGATGAACATATTCTTAGTGTATATAGGTTGATGTATACTATTTGCATTATGATTATTTTATGATTATATGCACATAGTGTTATTTAAGTTTACAAATCACAAGAGCTGGACAGGCACTGTCAACCTACACTGTAAAATTGGGTCATGTGAACTGCTTTAGTTAAAAGTTTTATTGGTTTTATTTGTTTTTTCACAGGAAATTTGCTAGTTAAAAGAGTTGAAAGGGTTCAATGCAAACTTTGGCTCTGTTATTATTTTAACGTCATTTTGCTGTGACAGTCTGTTTCATTAAAAAGAAAGGTAACTACAGATAATACAAAGTTAAACTTCATCATATAGTGAAATAGATTAAAAATCTCCAAAAGCTAATCGTTTGAGTTGAGATCACGTGACGCTAAATCATCCTGGAGGATACTCCTCTCAGTATATCTCAGTATATATGACTAGACATGGTTAGGATGTGAACTTAAATTGCACAGTTACAAGAATTGTCTGATTGACGACCATACTGAGTTGCTAGCTTGCTGAATCTAAATGAAAGTTGAACTATAGATGAGTCATGTGTCTCCAAATTATGCTGCACGTTTTGCATCCTTTTAAAAATCCTTGTGACGGCTCTGAATGTTCTCTGTCACTTCCAACATATCGTTCAGTGACTGGTCTGGGAAGTATCTTCTCAACATTTGCATCTCTTTTAAAATAATTGCACCCCCTGTGCTCTAACATATTACCTCATTCTGTCTCTCACTGCCAATTTATTTTGTCAGCAGTTATATTTCTATATATTTCATCCTGCTGACTGTGATGTGTTGACATTTGCCATATAGACTTACCGCAGTCAAAAACATTTAGGGTAAAGTTTAGGATTTAGTTTGATTATCACTTAAACAGTCAACAAAAATGATTCTGGATAAAGCTGGGTATACCAACCTGATTTGAGAAACACAAAGAAACACACATGCTGGTTTTTCCTGTTTCAAAGAATACAGAAGTTCAAATTCTCAAGGCTGTATATTATATTTACATGATTAAATTATAACTTCCCAAAAGATGTTCTAAACCTTGAAAGCCTAAATCTGTTTCTCGATCTCTCACCTTGTATTCTAATTCTTTCCACATCTAATTTCTCATTAGCATGTTTTCTCTCCTTTCTCCTGCCTTGCCCCTCCTTCCTGTCTATCCCCTTTCCTTTCCCCCTCTCTCCCTCCGTCGCGCCTCTCAGCAATGCAGATGTGCTTTCTTTGATTTTGTCACCAGAGATTAATTAGCACTTTATTAGGAGTCCTATTTATACCTCCAGCAGGGAGAGAAAAGCATGAGAGAGTGAGAGATGAGGAGGAGAGAAGGAGAAATGGGAATGAAGCAACAGAGGCAGAGATGAGTCGGGTAAAGACAAATTTGGTGAGATAGCAGAAAAGATGGAAATGGAGAAAGAAGCTGGCAGTAAGTGAAACGGAGAAGGAGCGAAGGGGAAAGATGAGAAAACATGCAGTAAAAAATGGAGACGGTGAGAAAAAGGCAAGTGCAGAAGTGGAAACAGTCGAAGACGCCACAAAAAGAGACTGTGTAACAATAAAAAGAGAAATGAGACATAAAACACCCCAGAAAGGTACAAGGAAGACACAATAAAAGACAGCAAGAACGAGTCCTTCGAACTAAATAGGTCATTAGTCACACATAGGGCTCAGGATGTAAACCCCACCTCCGCTGTCTCACTGAAATGAGTCACTTCTTACAGTAGAAAAATGTTGCCACAAATATAATCCAGACAGTATGGCTTCCTACAAAACGAGTTGTGTGGCCACAACCTGTGGTTGGTAGATTTATGTGGGTATTAGAACAAGCAATCAATTTTCTGTTGAGTCTAGGACAGAGGAAAAAGGGTATAAGGTGAGAAAAGAGAGTGAGATTAAGGAATGATTGTAAAAGAACGTGGGAGACACAGAAGGGAATGAAATAGAAATGAGACGGGAAAGTGACAAGTGATAATTCATCATGTAAGTAAAGCATCCAAAGAGCAAAGTGAGAAAGGGACAGACATAGAGGTGGGAGACGGGGAGATGGGTGGGAACAAAGGCTATGATGTCGAGCAAGAAGGGCATTGGTGCAATGAGAAAAGATTAAGAGAATGGTACAAAGCCCATGGGGAGATGCAGAACAAGGTGATAAGTAGAGAGTGAAAGGGAGCAATGAGTGATGTTTAGTGCAAAATGATATTTCACTATAGCAAGCACAGAAAAAAATATAAAAGATGTATTTGTGAGACTGCAAAATGAGCACATTCTTGTCACAATTAGGCTTCTCTGACACTCAAACCTCTCTCTGCAGCAAATGCTTATAAACTACAAGGCATTAAGTAAAACTGACAAACAAGTGAAACTTTTAATAGGCTTTTGTTAATAAATAAAATTTAGGAACATGCGTCCAATGTATACTATCCAAGCAGCAGATAACCTCTGATTTTCATATTACTTTTTTATTCGTTTTTCCAAAAAGAGCTGAAAGTCTTTCACATATGCAGGCTTGACGACAGTGTCATACAGGCTTAGGGTTACATCACATCACATGTTATTGAGACAGACAGAGAAATTGTTAAAATTGTCTTGTTGTTCTAAAAATTGAATATGCTCAGTAATGTCATACTCAGAAATTGTTGAAAGTCTGTTGAAAAGCAGCTGAAGTAATGCAACCCTCCACTGAGCACTCACCTGCTGTTCAGTGCACTCACAGTGGCACCATGCTGGTCATGGGAGCTGGAGATCCCATCCAGGTGTAACTGGAAGATTGAATCTAAGATAAATAGTCAGTGACATCCATCCACATCCATGCAATTTTTTTTTGTCATTTGATTTGATTTTTATTTATTTGAATACAAATTTCAGGCCAAATATTTACACTGAATGTGATTTAATGCAATCTCAGGCACATGCCTGATCAGTGCCTTGAAGATGGATATCTGTTTTTTTCAAAACTCCTTCGGATTTTATATTACAAACTAAACTGCTCACATTGACCACTGCAGGTCAAAAACTGTGATCTCTTTATTTTTCTCTTTTGTATTCCATTAAAGGTGGTGGATATGTACAGAAAGAAAGTAATCAGGTGAAATTAACTAAATGGTAGTTTTGTGAGCAAAATATTAAAAGGTTTATTAATTGAAACCCAAAGAAACATGGTCCGATTACTAAAGTCAGTCTTTTAAACCCCAGCATAAGTTAGAATATGTGCAAAAGACACTGACTGTGGTCAGCTTAATTTCACACTGGTTACAATTAGGAATGAAATAAACTGTTAGATTAGCCTGTTTTCATTTAAGGCACACACACACAATACATGTCTAATGGTTACTGAACTCTCACTCTTTTCCCCTGCACCAAAATATGTTTTATTGATGATTAGTAGATTTGACTAAGGGATCCTATGGCTTTCCCACTTCAAAATGCCACCCATCTGTCAGGAACAAGCTGTGTAAGGACTGTCAGTTCCCAAATCTTGGCAGACTTGATGAGAAGTAGTTTCAGGTTGCACTTCAGGGACAAACAAACAAAGCTGTATCTATTTCTGATGTATACATGATTCCACAATTTTGTTGTACGTGTACAATGACAATACAGGGTTATTCTATTCTATTCTATTCTATTCTATTCTATTCTATTCTATTCTATTCTATAACATCAGTAGTGTTGCCTGTTTTGTGTATGATACCAGGACACAAATGCTAAGAAACAAAAAAGTAAAACATGATACATGGCAAACATTAAGGTAATAAAACTGAGACCAGAAAAGAGAGATGGGAGAACCAAAAAAGGAATTAAAGGTGATAAAAAAAGAATAGAAAAACAGCAATAGCAAGACAGTAGAATAGAGGGTAAAATAGGCGAATGGGTGACGAATGGGCGAATGGGTGACGCCGGAAAAAAAAAGGGTCTGAAATACCAGAGGGACAAACAGAGGGGCAACAGCAATAAGTGTCAGAAAAATTAAGGGGGGGGCGGGGGTAATCTGGAGGACATGAGCAAGATAAAAAGAGCAAGCAAGAGGGAAGGAAAACAAAATAAGACAGAAATGAAAGGTAGAGGTGAAAGAGAGATAGACAGAGAGAGAGTATTACAGGAACCAATGGCAGGTTGTGTTGCATGTTAGGGTAAAGAATGAAGCACTGACAAGCACCAGTGTTGTTTGGTGGTATAAGGCAGATAAGAGCCTAGGCTGACGTTTTCAAGAAGCACTTTCAGAAACCTTTTCAAAACTGTTGTTTGGCCTTTCTCAGCTCCCTGAGTTGGCTGCCAGTGACAACAATAACACCACAGAATAATAAAAAAAAAAAGTACAGCCTACAAACAAAGCAAAAATGAGGAAGAGACAGCAAGAGGGCGAGACAAAGAGAAACAAAGACAGAGGTTTCACACTTTTGATACTATGGCCTCATTATTTCAAGGCATGGTTGCAAGAGACCATGGGCAGAAATATTTCAAAAGAACGTAGAAAAAGAGAGAATGAATGACAGGGGCATTTTTATTACTGCTCATGAGTAAGACAGTTGATGTTTTGAACATATTTAGAGATTTCGCTCATGGTTAACATCAACGGTTAACACCAATATATACATTTTTATGTAATTAGTGTTGCCTTTATATATATTAGATTACATATTATTATTTTTTTTCATCTGTCATTTTTTTGCAAGAAGACAGTGATTTTCATAGAAGTTAAATGGGAACATGTTTTGGCTGTTTAAAGAAATAAAAAAAGCTATCATCTGCTATTTGGGGTCGCCCTTGTAGAGTCCTTTAAGTAATACAGGACTATATGACTATTATATGACTAATATGACTATTTCTTCCACGCAAGTCAACAAGCAACACTGTTTTCCATAGTCACTATATATGTTTTCTAATGATGCATTCCTGCCATTTTTCCACAATGATTGGAAGGCATAAAACACAAAGGCTGAAAGATCTTGGGAAGTGAGTATTTGGGCAGTAGAAAAGAATGTGGTTGACTGCTAATGATCTTGGTTTCCACTGACTTTTGCTACATGCACTTGATTTTACACTGAACAAATTGTGTAATATAGTTAAGATTTTCATCATGAATGTTTCATTCATTAAGATTGCATGTGTGATTTAAGTGTTCCTCGAGTTATTTTGAGCAGTTTAGAATAGTAATATATGAATACTATACAAATATAATACTGAGATAATAAATATGCCAGCTAGCATTAGTGTAAAAATAGACTTAAAGATACTTCTGATTAATTTAAAACACAACTTTCTTCAAGTTATTATTGCTCTCTGCATAAAATATCCACCTAGAAAAAACATTGCTACTTCTGGGTTTAACCCAAATTGGAAACATGAGGACTGCAAAAGGAGAGAGAGGAAAAGAGGCACAATAAAAAAGGATGATCAGAGGGAGGAATGAAGAGTGAATTATGAGAGGACTGACAGGTAGGGTAGCTGGCACGGCAGAAAGCTGCGATTCCATAGAGGAAGAGCAGAAAACAGATTTGGGGTTAATTTGCATTTCAGACTCGCCTGACTCCTAGGCTGCAATGCCAGAAATCTGCTGATTTGCACTCTCCTCCTCTCTTCTATCTCTCTGTCTCATTTTTATCTCTATCTCAATTTTCACTATTTTCTTGATTTACTGTCACTTACTGTCACTTATGTCACAAGCTGTAATAGCTGATTCTTTTGATTAATATGAGCCTGTGAGTGTAATGAAATTTGTTGAAAATCCAGTTGCCTAATTTAAAGTGATTACCACTTAATGCATTATTCAATACCTGAAGGAAAAATATCTTTATTAATGGACTGCTAAAGTGAACTCACTGTACTGAATCACTATTGTCCCCTTCAGCTCGTTTATAGTTCAGACTATGATACGACATGTTTTCCCACCTCTCTCTCACTGCTGGAGGACAACAATGCATATGTGCGGTGAATCCAGATGCAGTTTTAAGGGTTTCCCATTCTTCATTCAAATAGTCCAACTAGGGGCTAGCATATATATATTTATAAATATATTAGAGCTGCAGCTATTCATTATTTTAGTAATTCAGCAATCTATCGATTACATTGATTAATCGAGTAATCGGATTAAAGAAAATACTTTTGTCTTATTAATGAACAATGATAAATATTCACCAGAGAAAAAAAAAACACAGGTCTTTCAGAATGAACTGCTCATTGGTTTCTTAATTAAAAATTGCAGTGTTTTTAAGTTTAACCCTTTAACCCCTATCATCTTAAGCATGCCGCCTGGAATTATTTTGTTGTTTTAGCTGTAGAAGTCTCATAAATGCTGCGAGTATGTGCTTTGGCCCCTTTTTTCAGGACTACTTCTTTCAACATCTGGTAGTTGTTTTGCCTTTCTGTATACTATAAGTGTGTAATTGGGGATCAATAACAGAAAAATACAACAAACAAAATTGAAATTTGACAGGTTTTTAATAAATAAGGCATTCAAAATGTACATTAAAAAAAGCTTTAGAATTACAATTTTAAGTTTGAACTATAAAACACTTAACAACATCGAGTATACAAACTCTGTTCCAATAATTGTCAAAGCTTTTGGGGGTCTCTTTTTCTAAATAAGACCAGGCGTTTTACACCAGAAAGCAATTCCTTTCAAGTTGTAGGCAGAGGCCTACATTGCACTGCTGGCACTTTTAAGGAGTGCTTCTCTTGCAGACAGTGTACTCCTTCCTCCCATGCTTGCTCTATTCCTTCCTTCGGTTTTCAGCGTTATTTTGTTATCGTTTTTATCGTTAACTCGGTTTTCCTGGGTCTTTTCACGTGTGTTATGAATAAATCTTCTTTTTTTCGGTACCGGTACTAGTTTTATTTTGTTGTATTTATCCGCGACACCTTAAAGGCCGGTCCGTGAAAATATTGTCGGGCATAAACCGGTCCGTGGCGCAAAAAAGGTTGGGGACCGCTGGTCTAATACACCCGATGTCCCCCTTTAGACTCACCCCTGTTTGCTGCAGGTATTGCTTCCATGCAAAATTGGACGGCTGCTGTCAGCCTTCAGTAAGTAGTATAATTTAAACTTGGTATCAGCCTAGGTTAACACGTTATCTGCATATTTTAATACAACTTCTGGAGGCTTCCTGCAGATTTTTTTGCTGTGTAAAAGAAACAGCAGTGGATGGAGGAGCTAAAAAGTTAGCTTTTCTTCACATCTGTGTCATCATCACTGTTGCCGTTGTGTTATCAATATTTTTGTTTAAAACTGGGGGCTGCATGGGCTTAATTTTTTCAAAATTTTTATTCATAGGCCGCTTGTGAATACGTTTGTGTTGCAGGTCTGTTTTTAGTTGCAAATCCAGGTGAAATTCTCGCATTTACACCATTTCACACATCATTGCGCTACAGCGATGTGCATTATACATCGAAGCAAAGAATTTGTGTAGAGAATTTTTTAAATCTAATCAAACTAATTACTCGATAAATCTCTTGATGCATGCTCACTCATCCAGGTAAGTAAATCCCAAAAGGTTGATTCTGTTTATCTGGACATAGGGTTTTAAGTGGGAGAAACGTTTCGTCACTCATCTAAGTGACTTCTTCAGTCTCAGCTGACTGCAGGTTTCCAGCTGGTGAACCAGCTGCTAATGGATGAGACACACCCAAAATGGCTAACTGAAGGCCAGACAGTCCAGATCACCAACGATCCCCAGAAGGGACTGGTCCCATCGAACTACTGACCAATAACCTGCCTGTCAGGAATCATAGCAGCTAAGATGAACAGGTACATTGTTCAATACATAAGTTGGGACACAGAAAGGAATAGACAGAAACACTGGACACCATCTACTGGTAGATAGAACAGTTGCTTGAGACTGTAAGACCAGACTGACCAACCTGTGCAACACCTGGATTGACTACAAGAAAGCCTACAACTCAATGCAACACACATGGATCCTGGAATGCCTAGAACTGTACAAGATCAACAGGACCCTAAGAGCCTTGACCAGGAATTCAGTAGGAATGTGGTGAACCACCTTTAAGCCAGTTGCAAAAGTCCTCATCAATTGGGGGATTTGCCAAGGAGATGCTCTGTCCCCACTGCTGTTCTACATAGACCTGAATCCCCTCAGTCAGATCATTAACAAGACTGGCTATGTATACTGACTATGAAATGGAGCAATCATCAGCCAACTACTATACATGGATGACATCAAGCTGTATGCCAGGAGTGAATGAGACATTGATTCACTGATTCACACCACTAGGATCTACAGCAGTGACGTTAGAATGTCATTTGAACTAGGGAAGTATAGTCGGATGGTAACAAAGAGAGGGAAGGTAGTCAGGATTGAGGGTATTGGACTACTAGAAGGCAACATTGCAGACTTCGATGACAGCTACGTGGGAATCCTACAGGCAATGGAAAACCATGAAGAGGCCGCTAGAAAAGTTGCACCAGTGTCTGGCATCGTACTGAGGAGCATCTGTCCAGAGAATGGCCTCGAAGTCCCAAGGTCAAAATGGGATATGCCCCCTAGGGTGGTTGAATATGACCAAGCTAAAATCCTGTGGGACTTCCAGATACAGACAGAAAGCCTGGTGATGGCTAACCAACTGGACATAGTAGTGGTGGGCAAGCAAAGGAAGATGGACGTAGCGATAGGCGTAGCTATACCAATTGATAGCAGCATCAGGAAGGAAGAACATGAGAAGCTTGAGAAATACAGAGGATGAGAGAGGAGCTAAAGAAGATGTGAAGAGGATGAAGGCAACAGTGGCCCCTGTGGTAATCGGAGCATTCTGGATAACATTTTTAGATCTTTGTTCAGAAGACAGCATTCCTTAGAACAGCAGAGGTACTTTGCAAAACCCTCAAGCTACCAGGCCTCTGGTAGAGGACCCGAATTTGAAGGATAAAGACCGTGCGCGGGGGCAAGTGGGGAATTTTTTTTATACATGGGGCTTCCTTTTTAACCACGCTTATTGGTAGTGCACAAAACAGATGAGGAAGTCAAGAAGGAGAAAACATCATGCGTGTTTTTGATGGTACTGGAAAATCGTATCGTGATCAAATGAACTGCAAATGAAGTGATAAGTCAGTAAAGTGATTTCTAAAATTTCATTGAAAGTGGTGCAAAAAAATATACTTTAAGGCATTACAATATATATCTTAACATTTTCCATGTTTTTGTGACATTTTATTCTTTTTGTCATATCTTTTTTCTCTCCATCACAAGCTTCTTCCCATTTTTCAAATTGCTACCTCTTGCCGTCTTGCTTTCTCTACTCCTGTATTAATCTTCTGTGTTCCTATTTTCTCCATTTTCCATCTCTGGTGTTGCTCTTAGACAGATTTTTAGTCTCCATCTGTCCTCATTTGTGTCCTGCAGCGTAGGGAGCTATTAGAGTGATAGAATTGAGATGCACAGCAGGGGGAGATATAGACTCAGAGAGAAAGAAAACTGGAATTAAAGAGAGTGAAATGGAGGTACAGGGCTTCAAATGAGAGCAAATGTTAAGCAGACAGATACATTTGATGCTCATAGCAAATACAAAAACAACATTATCTTGAAACTACATTGAAAAAGAGAAAATAACGAAACTTACAATGCATCCTGAAGGTTATTCTATGAGCTTGCACTACACCACTAAAAACTATTCCTTTACCAAGAACCATGGTAAAAAACCTTAGATATCGAAATTATGATTCCCAAAGTACATTTCAGCAGGACAAATCAAATATCTGAGCTTTAAATTGTGTTATTAAAAAACCCCACCAAAAACACTTAACATTAAGTAACATGCTCTCCAGCATAAATGGAATTACTTTAACGTTTAGTCTGTCAGTGCACCCCAGGGTGGCTGTGGCTACAATGTAGCTTGCCATCACCAGTGTGTGAATGTGTGTGTGAATGGGTGGATGACTGAATGTGTAAAGCGCTTTGGGGTCCTTAGGGACTAGTAAAGCGCTATACAAAAATACAGGCCATTTACAGGCCATAGTCTAACTTTTTGGTCAAATTAGAAGTTTAGGTGGGTGTATGTTCAATTACCTGCCCTGCTTTTTGTGGAAACATATATTTGAAACAAGCAACAAGCGGCTTTATAGTAGGACAACGAATACCTTAATAGAATAAAAAGGTTTTCAACAAGGAACTTTTCACACTTGACCATCTCTATTACACAAGCAAATGGGCATGCTGGCAAAAGTAGTTAACCTTAGTTATTTGAGTCTACGATTTCCGTAAACTCAAATTATTAACTAGCATGTGGTACTTCTGTCCAAGAATGCAGATGAGATAGCTGACCATTGCATATATGTTTATGTTTCCATGCTCTGTCCTCCTTTAGATACAGATGTAAATGTGTTTTCTTAACCAAATACTATTATTGTATGTGTGAATGAGTGAATATGAAGTGACCATTCCATCTATAAAAGTACATGCGTGTACAGGCACACATGCAGGTGTGAGAGTCCATGTTACGTGTGTCTGTCAATTTGCGTGTTTCCTGCACTGAGCCACAGGAGGCCATCATTTGCCACTTCAAAGTACTTATGCATAATCCTGTGTGGATTCATTTGCACTTGAAACCCACAGATTGAGAGTGAGAGAGAGAAGGAGGGAAAAGCAGACCAGGAGAGGAGAGCGAGTGCAACGCAAGCTGAGGAAAAACTCTGACCATGTGCAACATAAAATGTGCTCTCAAGAGTATCTGGATTGTGTGTGTCTGGAGGAGCAAGATTACATGAGTCATATTCTTGACAATTTTGCCTCCTTCCATTTCCACCTCTCTCTCTCTTTACTATAGCGTGTATGTTCATCTTCCCTTCATGTTTTTTTAATTTTTGGAGGAAATTTTGAGGAAAGCTCTTACAGGGATGCCCTGTTGGGATTCATTTATGTATGGGAAACTAACTAACAGATTGTACCATTCATCACAAATTGATGCACAACTTTTTTTAAATGTAGTTTTTGTTTAATGTGTTTTACTTTTGTCCATATTTGGTTACATTTAGGTCAAACCTTTTGGAAACCTTCCTCTAGATAGCTATTTAGTAACTTAGCCTGCTTGTGTTATATATGGGCAGGAAAAAATGATGTGGTGTGTATGATGTTATCTCATGGTTTTTAAGTGTCTGTCTAGCCATCACAGCTTAATGTCACACCCTCAGGCTATGATGCCCAAGCGTGTTCGCCCCAAGAGTGCAATTTGTTCAACTAGTGTGATTGCTGCCTGCTGCAATACAGCTGGACTCGGACACAGATCACGTAGTGTGATCGCTGTGTGTGTCCCAACACAGGTCTTCAATGCTTCCTCAGTGGCAGGTACATCTGTAAAAATGGTTTTGTTAAGTAATTAACAAATACGTGAAAGGTCTATGTCATCACTTCTACAATTAGGCGGTAAAATACAAACAATCATTCATACTGATTATGAGTGCTTTTAAAAAAGCACGTTTCCGTGAAAGAGAAAGAGAGCAGGAAGGAAAGACTTGAGGTGCTGAGACAAACTGATGCGTTCATTGAGGGCAACATGGGTTCAGGCCAGCAGGGGAGTACACACAGTTGAGTTTAAGCACAGTACGAGGCAACTTAGTTTAGTGTGTTTTAGTTACATTAGTCTGGGATCTATCTGTTAGTCACTGGCGTTCCTGAAGAGCCAGTAGCTGTCTTGGTTAAGAATTTGCTGTCACCTGTTTACAAATGGAGATATTTTTGAAGGAGTTTAAAAAGGAAAATCCTTATCAAACTTCACACTTTGACAAATGCAATGTGATTTTTGCTCTCAACAATGATAGCATGGCAGCTAAAGAATGCTTAAACAGGTTAGGCCAATAAAAGCTGACTACAAGACAGCTACAAACAAACATCGTGCACTCCTGGTGTATTATGTTGTTTGCATCAAAACTCCCACTTGACTCACTTATGATTATATATATATGAAATTACATTAATATGACTGCTTGTTGGTTGACAGCAGTTTACTTAGCTGTTTGCTTTTTTCATGTAGATTGACTTCATTCTGGGGTAAACAAACATGTAAATATAGCGTAAATATGGCACAAGTAACTACACAAGTTAATGTCTCTCGGCACACGGTATTGCGGTTTTCTGTCGCAACAAAACTCTCAATGACTTTTCTTTTTTTGTGACAGCTGCTACACTTTTATGTTGCCCTGTCAGCAGAGCAGTGTGTGTTCATTTATGTGTGTGTGTTTGTATGAGTTCAGTTATACTCCAGGACTTTTATTTTATGTCAATCCAGTCTCTGAGTTCTCTAATAATTGTAAAAGTGCCAAAAAGTAATCTTCAAAACACTGACTCATACCAGTTTCAAAAACTTTTAGAGCCTCACAACACTTGCTCAACTAAACAGCTACTCTGAAAAAAGAACACAATCATGTTATCCCTGTGACTTCAACCTTGTCTGACAGCTTGTGTGCAACCATACTTCATGGTATGGTTTTATGAGTTTCTTCAAACAAATAGAAAAAGATGGGACTTGCTTATCTGTTACAGAATACAAGGGTAAGGTTCTTCACCAAAGTTTCTACTTCTGACTTTTGGCACAAACATTTTTACATAAAAAAAACACATGACGTAATGGCTCATCAAAATGAAACATAGAGTGGAAAACAAGTCTTAACATTCAGTCTTGTGTGTTGTGACAAGCACAGTATTACAGAGTAGCTATGACTTCAAAATCTTGCAGTTAAGATTAGAGGGTTAATCTCAAGCCATGTTTCTAGAAATGTATTGTACATGGATGAAGCTTCAGAAGTACAAATGAAGTTTCTATAGATGTAGAGCTAAAGACAAAATTGTTACTTGAAAGTGTATGCAATTAAGAATGTGTAAAAGGGCTGAAACCACTGGTGGGCAACACTGGAGTGGATGATGAGCAGAACAAGGCAGGCGTTTGAGCCCAGTGTTTTTTGTTTATTTTATTTTTTTTATATTGAGGAGGAGCAATGCAGTTTAGAACAACTGGAGTGTCAGTGGTAACCAAAAGCAGGGTTGGCAAGGTTTGACTGGGGCTCTATGCAGCTCTTCGTCTCTGGAGACGACAGAGTGCAAAAATTCAGGGAAGGCCTAATCTGCCATATATAGATGGCGATGTTTTCTGAGGTAGTTAAAAGTTAAGAAGCTCCACAGTCGCAAGATGAAAGCTGCCTTGAGATGCTGAAAGCTCTACACATTGTAGGATCCTGTGCGCCTCTTAGTGTGACAGATTTGGAAATTCGTTGCTAAAACTTAGAACCAGGAGGAGCCATGCAATTTCAGTTTATGGTCATGGAACCAAACCTGGAACAGCTCTGTATTGTTCCAACATTGCTGGAGATGTCAAAGCAGCAAGCTCAAAGTATATATGGTGAAGTTAGCATGTTATATAATCCACCAGGTTAACTGTTCTAGGAACAAAATGTGCACAGTTGTGTGTCTTGCTGGCATCGAGTGCTGAGTGATTTGTAGCTAGACTAGACTGAGCAATGTGACTCAGAACCTCTGCTGATGTAAAGATGTGTGGTTGAGCTGTTTTGGATGAATCTAGGTCACGCTGTTCAGGGCGTGCAACCTTCACAACTAACTAGCCATGAGGGAGAGAGAGAGAGAGAGAGCAATAACTACAGTTATTAGTGTCTACCCCCCTCACTCAGCCAGCAAATAGATTCATCCATGTTTTTTGTGCATTCAGAGCATTTGTGAATGCATGTATGTAAAACCATGCCAAATATGCTTGTATTTACTGTATGTGTGTGTGTTTCCCTGCATTGCTTTGATGACTGTAGACAGCAGGAAAAGAAAATAACCTTCAGGCAGATAGCTGGAGAGCTGGAGAAAGGAGAAGGAAAATGAGACGATTGGAAGGAAAAAAAGGAGAGAGATAAATGATCTGAGAAAAGGGACTATAACAGAGAAAAAATAAAGTGTAAGCAGTGGGAAAAAAAACATACATACGAGGTAACAATAAACTGATATGGGACCCTTTATATTTCATTTATTAATTATTCACTATTATTTAGCTTAGATTCTCTCAGTAAATAACTCATTGCCTAAGCACTCGTATTTCTATTTGATAAAGTTTTTCTTTTCATTAACTCAGAAGTTAGAAAAAGCCTGAGGAAATTTAACATATCTGCACATTTTTTTCTAATTGTTTGGTGCCTGTCTTTCTACAAACTGAACCAAACATGAATGCAGTAACTAACACGTAATCCTAAACAACAAATTTTGGGCATGTTTTTCTCAGATTTTTGATAGTTTATAATTTGAGTTATTTAGCAAGTTAATCTTGTTGAGTGTTTTGACTTTTTGGAAGTATCACAAAAATATGAGTGTAAAAGAGAGGAAGGAGAAGTGGGATGTCTGGAAGGAGTCCTTTCTTGCTGTTTCACTCTAATCACTGCTCACCTCTTTTATACCTCCACACAAACTCACTGCTCTCAAATATTTTTACCTCCCTGTATGTAACTCTGACTTTTAGTCCACACTTTCTTGCATATTAACACTGCACACTGCATGTTGTCATCCCTGTTTGAGGTGATATGCACAATGCCACATATTTACCAGTTAAAAATATAAAGCTTAAGGCGTAGTCCCACACACTGAGTCAATGCTCTTTCTTGGTGAGGAAAACCACAAGATGTTTCTTAAATTCTTCAAATATTACATAGTATGTTGTGGCCACAGTGATTCTGCTGTGGAAACAGGCATAGTTAGAAATGAAGGGTTCAGTGTTACATGTCTCACTGCATATCACTGCTTTTGGTACCTGTTGAAAATCAAGCTTTGGCTGTTTGGCAGAGGTTGAGTCGTAGGGTGGAGGATAGTTCTTTTTGGCCCATGCTGTGCTACCATCTGCCAGCTGTCCTTTAATGAAAGTAATATTAATGTCTTCAATCCTAAACATTGTAGACTACTTTGCTACTTTCATTCTACCTCCAGAGGAACTGAAGTCATCTGATTGTAGTTCAGGGAAAAAAAAATAACCTTAATTGACTGTTTTTCCTCTCAGTGGATAATTGAAGAACCTTTGTAACACAATTAACAGCATTGGTTGTCTGATAGGTAACTGTAATGAGATTACAAAGTACAGCACTACAATTGTGAGTTACAGAAAAATGTAATGTGACTACAGTAGCATGTTACTTTGTTTGCTGTGTTATACTCAGCACTTTTCATTAGAAGCCTATCCCTACCTGTTTAAACTATTGTATGTTCTTTCTCTTTACCTGGCTTTGTTACATCCACATATGTTTTTATATCTATGTCCACAAAACAAATATTCACGATACAACTGTCTCTCCTCAACATGACATTGTAGATAAAATAACAAAATAATTTGATTTTGCTTTATTAATGCCTTTAAAATCAGTTGACATTAGTTGACATAATTTTCTTTCTTCTGCGGGAAGATCATGTGTGGTAAAACTCACTCAGAACAAAAAGTAAGTTAAGAGTGCATGATAGACTGTTGGAAGAATCCATCCATCTTGTTCCGCAGCCCAGTCGTGGGGGCAGCGGCCTAAGCAGAGAAACCCAGACCTCCCTCTCCCAAGCCACCTCCTCCAGCTTATCCAGGGGAACACCGAGGCGTTCCCAGGCCAGCCAAGAGATACAAGCTCTCTCCAGCATGTCCTGGGTCTGCCCCGGGGCCTCCTCTTGGTGGGATATGCCCAGATCATCCTTATCAGATGCCTGAACCACCTCAACTGGCTTCTTTCGATGTGGAGGAGCAGTGACTCTACTCTGAGCCCCTCCCGGATGGCTGAACTTATCACCCTATCTCTAAGAGAGAGGTCAGTCACCCTTCGGAGGAAGCTCATTTCCGCCGCTCGTATCTGCAGTCTCGTTCTTTGGGCCACTTTCCACAGCTCGTGGCCATAGGTAAGGGACCGGTACAGCGTCCACATCATTGCATCTCTCGTTCTCCCGCTCCTTTTTCCCATCACTTGTGAGCAAGACCCCAAGATACTTAATTCTTAATTCTTCTGTTGGAAGAATTACCCAGCTAACTTGATTTGCTGAGACGCACCCCAGGCATTAACATTTAGAGATGTAAGTTGATAGGGGTGCTATTTAAAGGCTGGGGAAGCTTCTCTTCCTTTTGGGAGGCAATATAATGTCAAACACTGAAACACTTCATTAGTAAAATTAAGTTTTCTAGTAGTTGTGTTTCAAAAATAATTCAAAATATAAAGTCGTGCTGAGATCATGAATATTAAATGGCTCTCCAGGTATCTGATTCCTCTCTGGAGGAATGTAACCTGTCAAAGACCTGAAGGATGACTGAGACAAGCTGCAGTAACAAATAGACCAGCAACAAATTATCAAAGAACAAATAGCTTGTATCCTTGCACCAGTACCCCACTCCTAAATTATTGCCTGATCACCTAGAGCTTTTTTACAGGTTCACAAAGATCTTATTGAGTGTCTCAGAAAAGCCATAACTAATCTTAAATGTGTTACTAAACAATGTATTACTGTCCTAAACTGTGTCAAAAATATGACATGGTCTATAAAATTAGGCAATTACAGGAACCAAGCTAACTCAGAGAAAGAACTCTAAATCTAAAACAGGGTTTTATTTTATTTCACCCACCTTTGAAATATATGTGGATGAATAGGCAGAGTCACTAAACTCATACTCTCTCCTGGCTTTTCTATAATAGAATGAATTGTTTTTCACTCTCTTTCCTTCTCACCTTATTTTATCTCTTTGTTGCTCACTCTCCCACACAGGTTCTCAAAATCTCCTTCTCCTTTTTTTGCGCCTTAATACTCGCTCACTTTTTCCCTAAGCTCATCCTACTCTCTCGCTCTCTCTCTCTTCCACCCTTCACATTGTGTACCTCTCTCTCTCCCCCACCCCCTCCCTCTTGGGACTTGAGTGGTCGTAACGTAAGCGCCAGTCATCTCTTATCATCGCCTCTGTGTTCCCTGAGCGCGCGGCAGTCCACATCTCTCCCTCTGTCTCTTCTTTTCTCTGTCCTCTTATCTTTTCGCTTCTGTTTGTCTCTTTCTGCCTTTTCTGTGGATGGTACACTAATAAGGAAAACTCAATGTCTGCCGTCATGTTTTGTGGCTTGAGAAGGGACGTTGGGGCAAACAGTGTCGGTGAGTGTGGAGCCCAAGAGGGAAATTATTTTATTGAGTGTTCAACAGTTTTGCAATTTGTATTCTTCGTTATTTATTTATCGGTGGCATTGTTGTGCTGATTGAACTACATTTCCCAGGAATTGCCTCCCATTCAATAATTCCATGATGCATCCTGTTGTTTGGGAATTCGTATAATAAAAACAGTTTTCTGTAGGTGGCGCTCTTTTCTATGTTCAGCTTTGTTCGTGTTTTCTATTGATATAGTTTTTTGTATGTGTTTTTTTTTCTATTTATTTATTCTCATTTCAAACAACAATGCTTGTCACATTTGATGGGAGTGTTTCTCTTTTTTCTTTTCTTATTATCTTTGGTCACCGTTTTCTTGTCTCAGATTTATGCTTTTGTATTAGGTGTTGTGGTATTCTCACCATGAATGGAAGAAAAACCATGATTGTTATTATCAGGACTACTTTGTGAATTCATGTATACCTTAAACGATCGTGTTCACATATACTAATTGTATGATGCAGCGCAAAGATAAGATTTGGTTCTTCATCATGGTTAATATGTGTTAACCATAGACTGTATAATAAGATGGCTGTAGGTGTTTTGTGAAGTATCATTTTAAAGTCTTATGTATAGCACTTATTGAATCTGATTTGACCACATTTGGAGAAGAGGTTAGAGCCAGGAA
This sequence comes from Oreochromis niloticus, assembly GCF_001858045.2. Classification (NCBI taxonomy): domain Eukaryota; kingdom Metazoa; phylum Chordata; class Actinopteri; order Cichliformes; family Cichlidae; genus Oreochromis; species Oreochromis niloticus. Next base: position 14,019,247 of record NC_031970.2, read on the forward strand.
GGTATTGGTGAACACTACCACTGGTTAATTAGCTTGATTGGTAGGGTCCATAGCTCTCTGCCATATTGAATTAATCCAATGGGATGCTTATAGTGAAAAATAAGCTTGGAACAAAAAAAACCCCAAAAAACAATTTGAACAGGTGCAGCTGAGCCCCTTTGTTAAGGTATCCCTAAAAACAATCAGTGTACATAGATCCAAAATATGAAGTTTTTTTGGAGTTAGCATGACTTTGAAACTGATATATTATCAATTTTTAAACTAACATATTTCAACTAAATTGACTTAACCAATCCAAGTATTTTATATTACCTAAACCAAACTAAGTAGGTTTTATTGCTTAAACTTTAAGTAGTTTCAATAAAATAAATAAATAAATAAATAAAAGATCCCAATAAGATGTGTGACTCAAACTGCTGTCTACCAATCCATCCTGTTTATATACTGTATGTGCACTTTTTTGCCCTTTAAAGTGGAAAACGTTTGGATAAGTGAAGACGCATCAACATCTATTGTATGAGGTCAGGTTCCTGCTCAGGAAAAAAAACAACAACAACAACAATAAAGCAAATGCATCGATGCAGATTTTTTAAACCATTTCTCCAATTCATGGTCATAGGGTTGCTGGATCCTATCACAGTTGTCATGAGCAAGAGGCAGGATACATCCTGAACAGGTCATGAGTCTACTGCAGGACGAACACATCAGACAACTATTTATGCCCATATTCATACCCACAGTCACCAATTGATCACCACTTAATCAGCAATAGAACACTTTTGCAGATTACTGGTGCTACATGACAAAGTGGTATAAATGCTTTTGGAAAAAGTATCATATTGTTTTATAACATTATGTGCTATTGATTCAATTTGAAGTATTCCACATGGTGTCATAGCCAAGAAACAAAACTAGCAACCATGATATCAGCATAACACATTTCTGATTCTGTTCCTCTACAACATACAGTACATTAGCGTAGTAAAGTTAACGAGATGCATCAGGAGTATTAATAAGGTGAGCACCATCCTATTTCATGCACGAATGAACATAGTGGGAGATATATTCTGTGAAATGGCCTCAGAGACTAACCAAGATGATAACAATGCAGTGAGACTCACAAAGGTGCTTTTATTTCTTTTAGTTTTATGTAGATACAGACACAGTAGAGGTTCCGTATTTCACTGCATGCTTTGAGCTATTACAGTAATTTAGATTCATTATTACAGAAGATTAAAACGGAAAAGTTAAGTTCCCTAACACTGCATATTTTAAAAGACTGTGACAAAAAAAACATTTTACTTTATTTTTTTAAGTAGTTTGATACTGTAGTTCTCATATGTCTCTTAGAATATTACCAAATAGACAGTTTTTCACTTCTTTATGCTGTTTGCACTGTTTTGTGGGGCTGATTTAATCTCATCATTGCTGAAGGGATAAGGATATAAAGCAGAAATAGACAATAAATGTATGATGAGAGCTTTATCACCACATTGGCTTTCTGCCGACAGCTTTGACCACACTGATAATTTAATATTCAGAGTTGGCAAAGGTACACACATTCTTCAGTTAAGGGGAGGTAAAGATACTTGTCTTAAAAATACATTGGTGAAAGTTAAAGTACTCTTTCAACTTCTTTATTCAAGTAAAGCTAAAAAAAAGAGCACAGGTTGTTGCCTACATTGCAAGTGGGTAAGTTTGCCTCCACATCTAAAAATGAAAATATGTATAGTCAGGATTTGGTAGGTGTGGGAACCCCAAAATCAGCTGTAGTAGTGGAGTGTGGGGAAAAAGTCCCTTAAAAATAAGTCATAATAATTTCCATTGTGTGGATTTTGTATGCAGGCTGTGATGAGCCAACTTGTGCTGCTGCTCTGAAATTCACTGCTCTTTGGTATTTTCAACCTCTAAGCAGTATAAAGCATTTTGTAGGTAGAATTAAGTGAGTGAATTTAATCAGCATCATCATGTTAAAGGTCCAGTCATTCATTTTTTGAGTTTATTTATTGGAAAAAAAAAGAATATCGTCCTCATAAATAAATGGTGATTATTATGTAAGTACGTCTTCCAACAAATTGATGCATTTTCATGCACTTTGAATTAATCCATTAAATATTACAAAGGCCCCACCAGCTTTAATATAGTGGCTGAGATGGATAGTCCCATTTTTCCTAATCATGTTTTATGTAGGGGAGGAGAGGAGGACTCATAGGCATTTGTGTGCTGTGGAGACAAATTTTAATTCATGCCTGCACCTTCAGACTGAACATGGAAAGGATCAGACTTATGTTTTAGGCAGTCCAACTTGGACAAAGGATGATGCCCTTTGTGCTTGCTCCTCTTTTGTAGCACCAGAAATTTTATTCATTCTGGTCCATAATTATATGTTTTTGCCTTTAGTCTGCAATAAGGATCACCAAGGTTGTCTTCTAAGTTTTATTGTTCCCTCCATTTAGATTCAAATCGAGTTGATATCCAGAAGGTATTCAGTGACATAAAATAATAAGTCTCCTCAAATGCGTTAAACTTAACAACCCATGTATGAAAACGTGGGAAATAAAAGTAAAAAAAAAAATGCACAAGTTACCTGAAAATTCTATTTAAGTACAATGAAAATATATGTGTACTTTGTTACTTCCCACCTCTGTTAATAGTGACAGTTGTGAGGCAGTGAGTATGTCAGACATTATTATCAGCTTTGCATGTTGCATTCATATTTCTCTGTTGTTTCCTACAAACTGCATTTTCCTCAGCAAGTTGTAACTGTACTCCTCTGGCAGGACATCTGTTCTGTGATTACAAGCATGACGATAATGCAGCTAAACAGAATGCAGACATGAGTGCTCACTGGCAATCTGCACTCACTGGCCTCTGTTAATAAGTACACCTGTGCAACTATAAAGAGCACGATTAGACATTTGCATTAGATAATGCAAATATCAAGTCTGCATATGACATGGAATTAACACATTTAGACATGTCAACATGGTCAGGATGACTTGCTTAAGTTCAAACCAAGAATCAAAATGGGGAAAAACCGACGCATGCAGAAAAGCATCTCTGTATGTACAAGATGGGAACCTTAAAGTAGATGCATTACAGCAGCACAAGACCACACCAACTGCCACTCCTGTCATCCAAGAACAGGAAACTAAGGCAACTGTTCCAGCAGTCTCACTGATATTGGACGACAGAAGACTGGAAACAGTTTCCAGCTTTCTGCTAAAACATTCAGATAATATGGGGGATATTTTCTTGGTAAACATTGGCTCCTTTAGTACCATTTGTGGATTGTTTAAGCTTACCTGACTACTATTGACCATCTTTATGGACACAGTGTGTCTCGTAATGGTCTCCATGGTCAAACTGAGCATTTTTGGGATGTGGTGGAATGGCAGTGTAATGTAAATACAGACCAAAATCTTTTGTTAGTCCTGCCAGTAAAATGCTGAAAAAGGTTCTGGGATGTTTTTAGCACCTGGTCGAATCTATGCGACAAAGAATTAAGGCCGTTTGAAGGGAAAAAGGGCCCAACCCGGTACTAACAAGGTAGACTTAGTAAAGGGACTACTGAATGTATAATTGTTCAGACTGATCATTTGTAATTAATAACACTAATTATGAAAATAGAAAACTGCTTTTGAATATTTTCAGCGACAGAACAGCACATTTCTTACTGTGTCTTTAACACATTACGTTCTCTTCCCTGTCATTTACATTTTTAGACAGTTAGATAATGCTCTTACCTCAAGCAGCTTACAAGCACTCCAGGTGCATCACGGCAGCGTGTGCGGGGGATCAAACCATGTGACTAATTAATGACGGGACTGCCTTTCTCATCACAACACCCAGTTATTTCTCATTTTCATCACTCTTCTCTTTCTCTCCCTTTGCCGGTCCTCTGATAAAACCAACTCAACTTAGTTAACTGAACATCAGTTTGAATCTGCTACAGAGATGTGTTGGCACAAGAAACAAAACTGTAACTTCAAAGGTGTTTTTGACATCTTTTTCCTGCCCTACAACTGCCAAGCTGATTTCTCCTTGTGCCTGATTTTCTTCATCTGTGAGATTTTTCTGTCTTTGTTGAAATCCAACAGTACTTTTGTTTGTCATGTTTTTAGGGAAGTTTGCCTCCTATTATGGTGGATTTGGTGACGTTTAATGTGTCTTATAGTTGAAATGCAAATCTCGTGCAACAATGTATTTTTTTAAAATATATTTTTATGGCAATAATCAGATGACCTGAATTGATGTGGAGTACATTTTTTCAGCAGTGTTTTTCAGAGTTTGTGGTGATAAAGCTTTTAGAGCAGGAGTGTCAAATATAAGGCAGAATTGGCCTGGCAAAGACTCTGGTCCAGCCCACCAGATGGCATTGGAAAATATCAAAGGATATAGATTTTGAACCTCAAACTGTATTTTCATGTGTTTTACAGTTAGCTTTTCCTGTTGATAAAGACCACCGCCCTGTCTCTCCCCCACCCCTCACAAAACAAACATCAACAAAAAGCTAACATTTTCTGTACATGAACAAAAACTGTATATTTTGAACAAACTTTTTTCTGATTTTTCACATTTATCAGGTAGTTTCACTGGTTCAGCCCACTTAAGAGCAAAGTGGGCTACACGTAAAATTAGTTTGCCATCACTGTTTTATAGTTTCTGGCATTTCTCTCTCATGATGTCACAAGGCCTTTAACCCCTATCACCGTTTACCTTCAGTGCCCACATTCATTCCAGTGCAAGTAAGTGTACATGCTACTTTAAGAAGCAAAGCATGTGATGTGAATGTTTCGGTGGTTAAAGGATGTGTAGACATCAGTGGGTTTGGTGATTTGTTAACCTGTCAGGGTCGCAAATGCCCGCTGTTCATGGACAAAACAGGCACGCCAAGGAACTAAACAAAGCAATTATATCAAAGACTCCTTGCATCCTCTGAACAGTTCAGGATGACTGTTGAATGAATGGACCACACAGCCTGTTACTATAATCAGCTCAGAAAGTTACCAAACATTTGAGGGAAGACTTCTATACTTGGACTTTATTCTACATTAATTAACATCAACTATGCACTGGCATTATCACAGTGTCGGTGTGCAGCTCAACACAACAAGAAGTAAGGAGCTGCCTGCTTGTAATTTCAGTAACTACAATAATCTTTAGTTCAGTCATGGAATTGCTTTTTGCCATTTTCATGACGGTGTACAAAATCCTCCTAACTCAGTAACTTAATATTTTCTTTGCAATATCCAATATTCTCCACATTGCTGGAGGTACTAATGTTAAAATCTTACAATTTGGTTGGGAAATCATAAGCAGTAAATTTAATTTTGGCGTTTCTTATCGTTAAAAATTCCTATTTGTACAACCTGAATCTGAGTGGCTCCGTTTTTTACTACATAATATTTGACTTCAAATTTCTTATTTCTACCTTTTATATCTCCTGCCTTTCTAAGCTTTATTGTTAAATAACAATACCAGTAAAGCTATCTGTCATGAGAATGCTAAACTTTCACTCTTGTATCATTCAGAGCACATATTGTACATATTGGTTTTGATTTTAAGAATATGTTGATACATCTTTATTTGCAACATGTGTATCAGAACTGTCTGACAGGCAGATAATGTTGTTCTGGACTTAATTTGTAAAACACCTGTTTATTAATCATTTCACTATGACTAAAACCCACAGAGATAAACTTCTGTATCGCAGTGCCTGTGCTTAACAGTGAGGCCATAATATAAAGTAACATTTCAGCACAATATTCAGTATTTTTGTGTGGCATATTTGAAGTGAAAGCCAGCCATTTTTCCTTTACATAACTTATATCAGCTGTACTTTTTGAATTGATTTTCTTCATATCTTGAAGAAATGTCCTTTTTTTTGCAATTACAGATCTTAAAAAAACCATTTTTTTGCCCTTATAGCACTGTTCTTGATGCCCTTAAAAATATGTTTTGTTTCTGATGAGGCAAAAAAAAGAGAGGCTGTGAGCAGTGAAGCATTTTACTCTGGGAGAGTAAAACAATATTATAGGAACAAATTATGTTATAGCAGTTTCGGTCATTATAATAAATATAAATACCCAAAAAAGAACATCTTTTGGTTAACTGTCTATTTCAGATGGATGCTGTACTGATGAGTATTCTGTGTCATCTGCTTTAGAAAGTTTGTCACAGATAAACTTTAGCAAGAGTTTAGCTTGGCAAGAAAGAGATAAAGAGGTGACACACAGAGAGAGAGACATGAGATCATTAGAACTAAAGTGTTGATGAGACCCCTCTGCTGCACCCCTATTCTACCCTCCAACCAGATCCATACAGGCAGCAATTACCACAACAGACAAGCTATTAACCACCCTAATTACTGCTTGTTCCTTCCATAGACACTCAGTATGTGTGGGTGAGAGATCTACTCTGTGCATGTGTGTGTGTGAGAGAGAGAGTGTGTTTGGAGAGTGGGTGTAAAAAATTGTGCAAGAGGTGACAGAACCTGTATGTGTACAGGTCAGGATAACTGTGTGTGCACATGTACAACACACAATTTTTGCCATTTTTTCCCCCCGTCTGTTTAATATTTACTGAGTGGGTGGGTAGGGTGGGGGGGGGGTTACTGTTCATATGTGCGGTATTTTGTAGTTTGTTTTTTTTCTGTCTCTTTTTTATCCATCTGTGTACTAGCTTTGTCACGAACAATAGCTAATTACACATCTTCAATTTCATTCAGCATCATAATGGCAGCAATCAGATGCGTTAGTATTCAAAAACCCAGAGCCTGTGTGTGTCTATGCATGTCACAAAGACACACACGCACACCCTACACACACACACACACACACTCACACACACACACACACACACACACACTTTGTAGTGGTTCTAAACTGGCTACCATACCATTTTGTAATCGGAAGGTTACCGGTTCGAGCCCCGGCTCGGACAGTCTCGGTCGTTGTGTCCTTGGGCAAGACACTTCACCCGTTGCCTACTGGTGGTGGTCAGAGGGCCCGGTGGCGCCAGAGTCCGGCAGCCTCGCCTCTGTCAGTGCGCCCCAGGGTGGCTGTGGCTACAACGTAGCTTGCCATCACCAGTGTGTGAATGTGTGCGTGAATGGGTGAATGACTGGATATGTAAAGCGCTTTGGGGTCCTTAGGGACCATAAAGGCGCTATATAAATACAGGCCATTTACCATTTACCATTTACTTTAACACATATATTGTAAATGGAAATGTATGTTAATAGTGTAGTATACTAGAAAAAGAGTTCTATTCTATAAATTCTCTAAAAGGAATTCTAAATGGAGTAAATGTTATGGAATTTAATGTAATATAAACACATAGATCTTTAGGCTTAGTTCTTAAAATGTTACGATTTAACTGCAGCCAATGGTGTGGCACCAAATATTTGAACAAAGAATCACCCTCACATGGCTGAGATTGTGGATGGATCTCAGATGTTCTCTTAACTGACGTTTGGGGTTTTTTTTCAACATCTTTTACCTTCCATTTGATTGATTTTGTCTCTGCCCATTGGGTATCCACATGTTAACTTAAAAAGTTAACCCTAATTCCCCATCTTCACTGTGCTAATACGTTTATAGTACCCTAACCATACCTCTGTAGCTAGCCACCAGGTAGCACAACATTATATTTCAGCTAGCCTAACCTACAAACACTGGCAGTTTTTTTTAGAAATCCTTCAGTGAGAACATGGTATTTAGATAGAAGCTAGCAACCAACATTGTTGGGCGTTGGGCTGCATTGTAACACCTGGGAGAACAGCCACACTGACCATTCATTGGAGATGACAGAATTTGGACCATTTTTAACTCTCAGTGATACCACAGTGTTTGTTTAATTTGGTAACCGGGAAGAGTTTGGACCCGGAAATGGATAATGTCATCAGACCTAAGAAGCAGATTGTGAACAATTTTCATGATAGGACCAGAACAAATGATGTTTTAGTCTTTCTCTGTGTTCTTCTTACCTGTCATCTCCATTCATTCCTATTGAAGATATCAATTCTTTATAATGAGTCAATCAGGGTCCACTACAAAAAAATCAAAATAGCCCTACAATGCATGTGAAACAAAGATATACCAGTGACCGGGTCATTGATTTTTATGGTGTTTGTATGACACTGAAACTTGATGTAACAGAGGAAAAATGTATGTTATTTCTTCAGATACACTGTCATTTGTTGTCGTTATGATCATTAAAGGGCAGTAACAATTTCAAGGTTGTGTGACCTAAACAAGCAAACATATTTAGTAACATTACCACTAATGGTCTAGAGTAACACAACACAATTTAAAGGCTGCACAGCTCTCTTCCAGACTTGTTGGAATTTGAGAAGTCTGAAGAAAGGTTAAAAGAGATCTTTGTTGGGTAATTTTAAAGGTTAAGCTCTATGTTTCTGGTTATACAGGTACTACACACATACACTACACCATCATATTAAGATTATTCTATAGATGTATAGTGACTCATTGCGCCCTCACAGCAAGACACTGTTCAGTTAATGTCAGGGCAGGGCCTTTATACATGGATAATGGCTATCTTGAGTTAGTCTCCCATTACCTGTCGGTCACACTAAGGAATCTAGAAATAATTATGGCAGACATATAGACGATGTGAATGACTATTTCCTGGATTTCCGTTGCATTTTGCTTTTCTTGCAAATCAAAATAAACATAAAGTTAAAGTGTCATTGCTAGTTTATGAAAGTTTGCTTGAAAATATGCATATACTCATGCGTTTTTCTTCTGTCTTTTTCTTCTCATTTTTATTCTTCCAGTCTTCCTGCATTGAACAAACAGGTGTATCTCTTTTCCCGAACACTTCAGCAGCACGCTCGTTCATTTGTTTTGTGACGCCTACTTGGTGGTTTAGTGAATAGCAGATGATTATAATAGTGTACTTGCTTTAATTTCTTATTCAACAAAATGAATAGGCTTAGTTACTCTGTTCACTTCTTTTCAATTGCATCTTGTGTTCTCTTTTATGCACCCTGAGAAGCCTGGCTGAGTAGTGGTGCATTCTTTTCACATGAAGCCTTCTTCCACTTTCATACAAACATTGTACCTGGCAGCTGCTCACTGCAATCACAGTGCACTCCAGTAGTTTCAGCTCATTCAAGTGTATTATGCATATTAGTCCAGGAAAAACATCATAAATAAAACCTTATTATGTTAATATTTACTATTGTGTACAGTGCTGCTACATCCTTGACATTGATGTGTTCTTCCAAACATATTGTCAGTGACAGATTTTCATTCATTTCAGCTTACAGATTTTGATGAATTCTTAAATCTCTACGGTCAGACTGCAACTAGTCACAAATATTTGCCTATGAAAATTTGCTCTTGTTATGAAAATGATTCACTTTTTCATGACTACAAATGAAAGCCAGGGGTGAAAACATACAAAGTTCACTTAGTTTATTGCAGTTACAAAGCCCTTTGTCTCTCTATATTCAGTGATGGATCTCTACAGAATTGCCTTTAAATGAGTGACATCAACTCACCAATAAGAGGCTCTGCTGTGTATATGTATGTGTATAATAATAAGCACAGTGAGATGACATGTAGATTCACCCATGCATCCACTTTGTTGTCACATTTGGAGAAATCACTCTGTGTGTACTTGAGTCCACATGTATGTTTGTATGTATGTCTATGATTAAGATGTTGGGGTGTTGTGTCTCTAAGTACTGTTATATACCACTGAGTGTTTTTGTGTGACTGTTAAAGAAAGAAAGAAATGGTAAGAAACTAAGATTGTGTGTTAGAAGGTGTTTTCCTAATTATGTGCTTTCAAACTATAGGTCAGAGTATGATCATTCTGGGGGATGGCTGTGTGTGCAAATCTATGAATACATTTTTCTACACTACCCCAGGCTCTGTCTCTTCCTCTTTCTGATGGGTCTTTCTTATCTGCAATGTTTATGGTACTCTTGACATGATATGTATTCATTTTAGTGCTATGCTTGTCAGTAAATATCAACTTATCAAATTCAGATTAGAAGCTCAACATTGATTTGATCTGTGGTTGAGAGGTAGAGGATTAGTTGTGTAAGCTAAATATGGTGTATTGACACATGAAAAATACCCCAATATTGTTTTGCTCAAAACCTTTGCTACTTTCCAATTAACTTTTTGCATTGCTATCTTGACACCATATTCTCAAGTGTTTTCTGCTAATTCAAAACTTGATTCATGTGACACTGATGACTTGCACGACTGTTAGGAAGAGTCACCATTTGAAATGCAAATATCCACAATTTGCAGATCAAAGACTTTCATACATCTAGTTTAAAACTGGGCAACTCTTTTATCTGCATCTGGGTCATTTCAGCAGTAACTATATTTCCATATTGGTTCAAACTATATGTTAAACTATAGTCTCTGAAAGCCACTCCTGAACCAGAGACTGGAGAATAAGAACTGGACTGTTGCCTACTTGTCAAGAGTCCTCTGTACAGATAAAAGTAAATTTTACATTTCATTTTGAAATCAAGATCTTAGAATCTGGAGGAAGAGTGAAGAAGTATAAAATCAAAGTTGTTTTAAGTCTAGTGTGAAATTTCCACAGACATGATGATTTGAGGTGCTTGCTGTGGTTGTTTGATTTTAGAGCACTTCATGCCTCCATCCTCTGACAAGTTTTATACAGATGCCGATTCCCTTTTTTCAGCATGACTTGGTACCTGTCTTCAGTGTTAAAAACTATATGTTATTACCATGTTCCTGATCTGAGTATATTTATATTTGGTCATTCTAAATTGCCCATAGGTGTGAATGTGAGTGCGAATGTTTGTCTGTCCCAGAGTGTACCCAGTCTCTCATCCTATGGTAGCTGGGATAGGCTCCAGCACCCCCGTGATACTGACAAGGGTAACTGGAAGAGAACAGATATATATCCGTTACGTATATATATTTATATGTATGTATCCATTCTCTCCCGTTCTCTTGACCCTTGGGTCAAGAATAGTATAGATAAGCTGAATGCTGCTGTCAAAGAAACCTGGGCTTCAAAAATGCCTTTGGAGCAACTTTCTCCCATGCCACATTGATGCAATAATTTGTTACATAAGAACTCCAGTTAAATTTAGGAGTGTAAATTTAATTCAAATGAACATATTTTCATTAGTAGGACAAAATCAATTTTTATTCTAAATTCTTTTTTTAAATTGATCTTAGGAAATATTCTAATAGTTTGATTTAATGCTAAATTTATCACTTTCAAAAGTTATAAGCACCAAAATGTAACAAAACAGAAAAAAGTGTTGTATAAATTACAAAAAAAAGATCCTTATCAAGAATAAATATTTGCATATATGCAATAGTCTGAGAGGCTGAGTAAAAGCTTTAGGGGATTGATTGATTGATTGATTGATTGAATCTTTATTTTGAACATGTTGAAAAAGTACAACAACATAGAATTCAAAGAGACAAATAAACAAAGCAAAACAAAAGGAAAAACGAGCAACCACAACTACAAATAACTTTCATGTTCAAAAAGGAGCAGGAAGAAGCATAAGCTTATTTAGTCCCACCCCTTTTCCACTATGTTGTAATCAATAGACTACAGAATACCTCCTTGCAATTACATTATATGTTATGTGTAATTTGTTTTAATTTATTTATTAATTTTTATATATATATATATATATATATATATATATATATATATACATACGTATATACACATACACACATATACACATTTTCAATAACCCCAGTAACACCTCAAAGGATACACAACCTACAGATATATATACCCATACCAACATACCCGTGCACCCGCACACACATGAAAATATTGGACAAGAATACCCTATCAAATCTCTACCTCCTCCCTGTACCCTGTAAAAACCATATCCTTAAACCGCTTTTTAAACTGCGCCATGCTCGAACATTGCTTCATATCTTTACTTAGTCTGTTCCACAGCTTCCACACATATAGAGATGCAAAAACTTTTTAATGTTGTACGGATACAAGGATGTTTTAAATTTAATTCCCCCCTCAAATTGTATCCCTGTTCCCTTTTAGAAAACAGTTTTAGAATATTGTCAGGAAGCAGGTTATTCATTGCTTTATACATAATTTGTGCAGTGACAAAATGAACCAGATCTGTGAATTTTAGAATTTTTGATTTTAAGAATCGTGCAAGGTTCTCCAGAAAAGTGTCTGTTTGTATTCATTTCATGAATGCATGCATACATATAAAGACACCTTCACAAGCAGAAATACCTGCAAAAGTCTAGAAGGTGTTTCTGTATACAGCAGGATGCTTTAAAGCTGAGAGGTAAATTTTTTGACTTACAACCCCATAAAACACTTAAAATATATCATAGATACATGCATACATGCAATGTGCTACTTTGTGTCTGTGTCTGTGTGTGCGCACCAAAACGTACAATTATTTGTGTGTCAAGGTATTATATATAGATGGCTTTTTAGTCTGTTATTTGTTCACACTTACACAACAGTGGAATTTTGAGTAGCAGACATACAACTCATAGGCTAACATTTAAACAGCATCCTATTTTTAATTCTTTTTTTCTGTTTCCTTTAATTTATTCATTCATTTATTTGCAATGGAGATGCCACAATTTTGTGGTGGTGGCCAGGCTGAGGCTCGAATTTAATTTACGGTGGCACAAAAATCAGTGTCTTGTTCAGTTTTCATTCTGAATAGCACAGAGCTGTAGGCTATATTGTCACTATTTTGGTCACTCACTTTTTCATCAGCTCACACAGCCAACAGTGAGTGAATACATGCATTAAAAATGCATCACTATGAGTTTTTCACTTCTTTTAATTTTTAAAAAAAAATTATGTTAATCAAAATGAAAGCAACGCTAAACATGTAACATCTGTTGTGGGGCACACACATGCACACATACAGTAGCATATTGCATGTGCAGCATATTCTGAGTGAACATTTAGCTGACAAGAAATGTTGGCATACTACATCTACTGTAACTGTAACAACATACAGATATTGCAGTTTCTGTTCAGCTGTTTAGTTTTGTTTGGAAAATAATAAGCATTTAAAGTAATTCATTCCTTTCCATTTTTATGTCAAAACATACATTTAACAGTTGTCCCATTATTGCTACAGAGCAATGAATCTGAACTTTAAACCTGTTGTACAAAAATTACTTTGTATTTGTCCAATGACATCCATCCTTTGTTCTGTAAAACCTGCCTAGCACATGCTAAAGTCATTACTGTCTCTGCTTGAAAAGATGCTCATGCTGTAAGCATTATGCCAGTGCTTCTGCTGCAGGAGGAAATCTGGCCTGACGCCTCTTCTGTAACTCAACCTGTTCGGTGAGCTGACAGTGCCGGCAGTCATTAGCCTAATCACATTCAAATTATTCACTAGGAGACACTAATTTATCAGAAAGTGTTGGGGAACCGAGAAGAGAGGCAGCAAAGAGGTTTTAAAAAGAAAAAGTGTCAGTGTGAAGATGATATATCCACTGAAAAAGACTAGTATTGCTAGCAGATGATGTGCTATGCTTCCAAATGCCGGTTATGACAAACAAGTTTGTAGTGAACTGATACCTCAGTCACACAAACTCTGGCACTGGAGATATGTGGGTTTGGAGGATGAGAGCTGCAGATTCATAGTGCTCGAGGGGCTAAGTTGTGACTAAATCAGTTTGTCTTACATCCAGTCAGTGCGGCAGAGATGGCCAAGTTGCTGAAAGCATTCCTGATGTCTTTGCAAGTGTTCGTTTGTATTTTCTTGCATGCTTGACTTTTGTTTTCATGCACATATTTAGATGCATATGTAGGCATATCCATATACATTTTTGCATTTGTTTTTTTTTATGTATGCATCACTTTCTGCTGCAGACGGTCACACATGTTAGTTTGTGGAAGGACTATTTTTTATGTCTTTGTGTGTGTGTGTGTGTGTGTGTGTGTGTGTGTTGATGAGCAGCCTTTAGGGTCCATTATACTTGTGACAGCCCCACAGCAGGAACAGCCAGCCATATAACTTATGTAAGCAGTTTAAAGCTAAATTGAATCCACAACTTATGAATTATTAAACTTATTACACCTCTGTGAAGATCTCTAGACTCTGAGACACAACAACAATGGCCTCCTTTTAACTGTTACTGCTGGGAAGAGAACTGATTTCTAAGCATTTCCAGTGGGACAGCACTGCATATTTGAAATTGTTAGAAGGCAGGAAATTGTGTCATGTATGGAAATTGTTAGAGGATATCACTTTACATATTGCTGAACTGTTTCTTGTAAAGACATCAAATGGTCGATAAGGGTAAAACTACAAGCTATATATAAAAGCTTCGCTTTAAATATGCTACCATGGATTTTTAAAATATTTTTATGTTGTGTGGCAATATTGATTTTTGTAATTGTGCTTTACATAAATGCAAGTGACACATTAATTAAGGTTAAAGATACAATGAAGTTTTATGCAATAAAATTTAATTCACCAATTTGTTTAAAGGCCAAAACCTTGACAGTGAAGGAGTTATGCATATGTTGAATAAACAACATAAACATTGTAACTAATTATGATATTTAGACACAGTAAAAGGATAGATAGGCAAGCTCAAAAACAGACAATCACATTAAAAAAACATCAACTCATATGCTGACCTAACCTTTCTGCTCTTTCATGGTGTAAACTGAATGAGCCATTAGTCAACTGTGCAAAGCACCAGACCAATGTATAGATTTTAATTCTTTTAAATATGAATGGAGTTTCTGCGCTCACAGGTGTACACTTGTAGTGATTAAAAATGTGTACTTATATCCTTCTACCTCACATGTGTATCTGTTCCTACTTGGCACTATTTTTAGTCCTGTCAGTATCAGGGAAGGTAGATGTCACAGTAAACTCGCTACCACACAGGAAGACACTAGCAGCAATGCAGCAATGTGGCAACTAGAGATCATAGAATGTCAATAAATTCAGGAACATGTAGTGACAACAGCAAAAAAACAAGAAAAAATGTGTTGATCCTGGTGGAATTGAATATAGATTACCTTCTGAGCTGTCTGAACATGATGTTACTTTTGCCTCTGATGATTAAAATAAAACTTACAGCACTTACTCTGACCCCTAGCATTAGACCTGCCCAGTGTGAAGACTGACAACATACAGGGATTTCTTGACACATTAGTAAAATATGTTAGTAAATTAGTAAAATATAGAAAGCAAATGCCGTGTTAATTTTGGCTGTTAAAGTAATATGTCACACAATCGGCCAGCTAACTTTTGCAGTTCCTTTGGTACTGTTACAAATCTTTTTTAAGTGCTTACTCTGCTAATGGTAGTAAGCTGATTTAAAATGTTGCTCTGGAACAGCATTACAAATATGCATTTATTTTGGAAGATTAGCTAAGACATTTATGTTTAAGCTGTAGCATAATTGTCCCTGGTTTTAATGCAACTTCTGAATTAGAGTAACTGGGAAGTGCTTTATGAATTGTTAAACCTATCCCATCCCTCTGATGGAGCAGAGGTTGTAAAGTAGGACACATCCTCTCCCTTCAGAGTCACAACAACAACAACAAGCTCAGCTCTGCTGTCGCAGCTGCTGTCAAACTAAGTTAAAGAGTGTGGGTTAGCAAAATACTTAATATCCTTAATATATCATAGATGAGTCCTTAAAATATGTGCATTAATATAATTGTACTCAATAATAGATTCAAAAGGAAAAGCAGATTTATAGTAAACAAATTAATGATTCCTTACACAAAAGCTCTATATTCGTTCTATGGTAGAAAAGAAAAGAGCAGCTTCGATTTATTTGCATTATTGTGTCATACTAGTGCCAAAAGGACATTATGATGCATCAAATACATATATTCAGTGATATTTAGTTATATCTGCAATAATATCTGGGGTTTTTTTGCCCCTCTTTGTTCTTCTTCATAAAAAGCAGAAAGACAGTCCTGAACAATTCATGCAGAGCCAAATTAATTTTGCAGATATGTAGAAAAAAGAAAAGTTGCAGTCACGCTGTCAGCGGGTGGTTCACTTGTAGATAGAGCACATTGACACCACCTACAGGCAGAATTACTATTATCTTTGTTAGCTAGACAGGAATTACAACTGGAAACTGCGGCTGTGCAACTGGTTCATTTTCATGATCACGTCATTGATATTGTATTCAAAAAGCACTTTCTTTATTGGCAGAACCTCCCAATTAAAGGAAAGTGGTTACTGCAAGTATGTAGACAGGCAGGCATTGTGACATTTAATTTAAGTTTGTATACAAGATTCCCTCCTGTGCTTTTAATTTAGCAACAATAAAGCACAGCTTTAGAAAGCTGTGGTGATCTGAGCAGAAGAAAAAATAAAATATTAAATGTCTTCTAGATATTTGCCAGAAAGTCTCTGCCACAGACTATAAAGCAGGACATCTGTTCCCCCAAATGTGACATATAGTGTTGGCCTCTGTTTCATTGTCCAACCTGGCAGGAGACTTCCTTCAACAGCTCTTCTGGGTATTTGCCAATGTGTCAACCTACTTAAAATTAGTTAAAGTGACAGTGTGTAGGTAACTGGAAAATCTCCCTTGCGTGTAATCTTCACACAGTAGTGTGCAAAACTGATGCAACTGCAGTTGTGGTAAGGAGATTACAAATGTGGGGTGTTTTTTTTTTCCCAACATTTTACACAGCATTTCTTTAAAAAAAAACAAACTCTTACAAGGGAGAAAATTCCCTCGAAGAAGCATTTAGAGAACATTTGCAGCTCTAAAGGCAGGAAGGCCAACTGTGTTTGCATCTGTTCAGTTGGGGCATGAAACCCCTTTGATCCTTGAGGAAAAAAAGATTGATAGAAGTAACAGATGCAGTGCTGCAGGCTTGTCTTTACATTCTCAGTCATGGATTAGCTATCAGAAATTTTTGTTGTACCTCTCAGAATCATCATCAGATATGCTCAGACCAGTGTCAACTGAAACTGGGAGCAGAAACCATTACTCTACAATACCATCACTGACAAGCAATACAATTTGTGAAAGCTGTGTACATGTGTGAATGAGAGTGTGAATGAAATGATATATCCGAATAACAAAGTCCAAATCAAAAACAAAAGAGCTTTATGATCATCTCATGGTCATCATAAACTACTGTGCAGGGGTATTATTATTATGTTGCTACAAATTTCATATATTCAGTATCACATGCGAGAAGTTTGGGAGGACACCACAGTCAGTTAAGATATGAAATGTGCTTCCTGTGTTGAAAGTGAGCTAAAAAGGTGCCGACAGTGTTAGCATGATTGCTTTGCTAAATAGGTCTTTAGGTGTATGCTTACAGTATATAAGCACTGTTAATAAATGGCATTTTTTAGTCTTTTATGTAGTTATTCATTTGTGGTTTCCTTCAGTATTTGTGTTGAGGACTTTCTGTTGAGTCAGATAGCCATACGTACAGTACACCCCAAGCAAACCTGATAATTCATCCTCGGGTTTGTATAAACTAATCATTTTTGCCTTGTCACAATCAAAATATTGAAGCTTTAACTGTTCCAAAATAAATTTAAAAATACTAAAGTTCAATTATGTGTCTCTTTTCTCTTTAGATGATGGACCATATGGGAAAACTAAGGATATCTCTGGACCAGAGCATACCATGGCCTCAAGAAGACACAGCATACCTGGTAAGTGCCCAACACCAACAACCACACTACCTACATACCTATAAATTTCTATGTATGTGTAATTTTCTGTCTGTAACTTTCTCTCTCGTTCTCTGTCTGTGTTTTTTAAGGTAAATCCTGAAAATTCTGTTTAAAGGGGTGTAGCAAGTAGCCAATGCTGTTTTTTAAAAAAAAAATGTATTTCTTGGAAATTACCAATGGTCACAATTAAACTTAAAGAAGAAAGCTTTCTAAGTATTTGTTGCCTGCTTTTCTAGAAAGCATTTATATCTGAGTCATGACTAACCAAAGTGATCCAAAACTACACATTTAGTTGAGCTGATGACTCATACTGATTTTTTTTTTCCCCTTAATTTTTTAGCTGTTTTATAACCTCCTCATTATTGATGATTACCCAACAATACACTATAATTTACAACATGAATGAAAAACTGTAATTTATGGCTCATCAAAGGTTGAGAGCCTTTCTTCAGTTATATTTTCATCATCTTTTCATTAACTTCTTCTAGGCTTAAGGAATCTTTAAAAAAGAATTGTTTTCTGCTTGTTTCCCCGTGAATTTTTAAATAGGTCTATTATTATTATTATTCTGTGCTATGTATCTTTGACTTCTTCCTGATCATCTTTTAGGTCACATTTTTATCAATTTGTACATAAGTCAGCTACATTCTTAGAACTTAGGTCACTTTGCTTGCTTTAAAAATTAAGATTTTTTTTAATTTTTATTTTAATTTTAAAATCATTGTTATTATTATTGTATTTTAAGTGTTTCTGTTTATCTCATCATTATTACATGTACAATAATATTCCTCCCATTTCTCTGTAGTACATCAATCATTCTACAAGTTTTCTTTTGTGAAGTATAAAAATCATTCTACAAGATCAAAACTTTATGAATTCCAACATACTCAGTTCTGCACCTCTGCAGAAAAAAAATAATAATTTAGTGATGGATTCACTTCAGAAAATGTTCACATCATCCAGACTACATTTGGAAAAGCGCTGCTTTTATGCAAATGTGAATAGCACAAGGACTAATGAATGAATGAGTGCCTTGCTGCTGATAATGTGCATGTCCCTGTATATGCTGCGTAATGCCTATCAGAGATAACTGTGGTGTGAAGCACTTCACTGATCCTGAGTGTTGCCTGAGGGATGTACCTAATCTAGCCATCTATCACACAAAAGCTTTATCTCATCTGCTTGTGTGTTGATGTGTTTGTGTGTATGGGAATGCTTCTGTACGCTCGTGGTCTATGTAAATGGTAATGATACAAACAGACAAATGGGAAGGCAACTCCATGTCATGACAGCTCTGGGGTTTTAGTTTACTTATTACTTCGGTAAAGGCTTACTCATCTTCCAAGATTCCCCTGGCTGTTTTGAACCAAATTCCTTAGCCTTTTCATGAACCTAGAAAGTCTTACATTTTTCTTACTTGTGCCATTTTTTTTTATCAATAATAATTACTCCCATCATGACTTAACCAAACTCAATCGGCCTTATATGTTTTAGAATACCGAAAAAAATCACACAACTTCAACTCACTCTAAAAATAGTGTTTTAATAAGTGTTAGAATTTTGATGTAATTCTCATGAATGATGTGTTTCTTTGGTTCATGGAGTAGTCTATTGAGGGGTTTAGGGAATATTGCATTAAGTAGTTCTTCTGCATTACACAGTTCTTTTGTCTTCATGTTGAAAGAGTCAGAGTGGTCCACCAATCCTTGATCCTTGTTATCACAAGTTCCTTTCAGTGGATTCATTAGAGTTTTAACTGTACATAACAGCTATTTCAAAGTTAATGAAAGTACATTATTGGTCAAGAAAATGTAGTATATTGTGGACAGTTTTTTCAAATAATTATACTTACTAAATTGTTTGTTTGTTTGCTTGTTTGCTTGTTGATTTGTTTGTTTGTTTAAAAAGGACAGTTAGAGTTGCAGATTCTGTAAAATATAACTTTTTAGCAGCAAAGTATATTAGGTGCAGTGTTGATTACTTTTGTTAATTTCTCAGCTGGAAGAGAAAATTGATTCAAACTTCTGTTTTCTGCTGGTGTACTTTAACCTTTAACGACCTTTTCATCCCTGCCAGGAACTCTTCAAGTGGAGTGACAACAAGAGACAAAGGGCACTCCTAATTATCATTATCTCATTCTTATCTTGTCTGAAATTCACATTATGTTATTCATATTATGTAGTCATTTCAGCTCTTTTAAGCCAACACAAGATCAGTGTCTCACTCAAGGACAAACAGGAACAATTGTCTTTGTTTTTTTTTATCTTTTAGAAACTATTAAAGCTTTAATCCAGGAATTGGAATGAATGAACAGACACTAACCACTTATTCCTCTCCTGTATTTTGTATGTTTGAGTGTGGCTACATATGTCTGTGTACACATCCCTGTGTGTATATTGGTATGTCCTTCCCTCTGCCTGTATTGTGTGTGTATCGTTTTTATGTGTGTGTGTGTGTTTGGTTAGAAGCTCTGCGGGGGGTGACTATGGTGGAGCTGGTGAAGAAAGAAGGCAGCACACTGGGCCTCACCATCTCAGGAGGAACTGATAAGGATGGAAAACCACGTGTATCAAACTTACGACCTGGAGGACTGGCAGCCAGGTGAGTGAAACACAGTCAACCTCGAAGATGAGGATGAATACATAGATTCAGACTGTCTTGATATTCAGCAATATTCTGTACCATAAATGGGTCATTTAATAAAAGGAAAAAGAAACATGTGGTTAAAGCCTTTCTCATTTGTGCAAGCCTTTACATGCTTTTGTCCCTTCTTTATGCAGGAGTGACCAGTTAAATGTTGGGGACTACATCAAATCCGTGAATGGGATCAATCTGACCAAACTGCGGCACGAAGAGATAATCAGCTTATTGAAAAATGTAGGAGAGAGGGTTCTGCTGGAGGTGGAGTATGAACTGCCCCCCACAGGTATGTATTTGTTCAGCTAGGCTGGTTGTTTCTACATGATTTTTAAAGTCGTTAAGATATGAGTTAGTGATGTCAGTAAGGTCCTATCCAATATCACATTAGAAATTGCCGGTTACTGGAATGAATACTGTAACTCTGAATAGAAGAGTAAATGTAAATGACAGCTAGGTACACACAAAACTCGCACCAAGGTCTCACTATGTATAGTATATACTACTTCTTCATTGATACTGAACATTGGCGCTAGATATTGATACATTTGTTTACTTGCCAAGAGACAGCTCCTTCATTCATTTAAATGATTAAACTCTTGGCACAGTGTCCTGTCTTTACTGTACTTATCAATCATAGGGATTTACTGATAGTCATTTTATAGCTTTAGATTATTTAACGTTATAAAACTTTGTCCTGTGTCATCTGAACAATATTTATTCTGCTGGATCTATTACACTTGTCTATTTTATTGTATCTACAGCACATGCTGAGGAAACACACACAGGGAAAATAATTTCATTTGAACATGTCCATCCTATAAAAAAACTAAATGAAAAGATTCCCACAAAAAGACAAGCTATCATTTAAATTGGTTAGAAAAGTAAAAAGGATACTTTTCCTCTTCAACTCCTCTCTAAACAGCACAATACAAACCAAGGATCTTCTTACAAGAAAGCAGTGCCAAACGTTGCACTACCAATGGGCCCTGCAGACTCGCAAGAGGCCTGCTCAACTATACTCACAGTGCAGCACACAATGTGACATTACCCAATTAAAAACAAAGTCTACATGAAGATATATAGATGATACAAATGAGGGGGTTTTAATATTTAAAAGGAAAAATGCTCTATGGGAATGGCATTTAACTAGATTATTTTTAATATGCTAAGAAGACAACTTTTCACCTTTCATTTTTCAACCAAATTGAGCCGTATGTTGTATTTTGAAAAGCTACGGCTAGGTGAATAGATTTGCCTCAGAAAACAACACTGATGGATGTTTGAACCTTCAACATCTCTCTTCAAAACATTATTTTCATTTTAGGATATTTAATTTTACGATAGTGTAGTTTTTAAGTATAGAAATTTAAGGGAATCCTGAATTGACACTCAAATACTACGCATAGTTTAATACAGGAGTGTTTTTGTTTTGTTTTGTAGTGTTGTAATTGAAGAGCATTCAAGTAATTATTATTGTTTAATTGGTCTACATTAAATATCAGTGCTCTAATGTCATGATGTAAACTTCAGGTTATGCTGATACATTTTAATTGTGCCGGATTAATCCCTCAATTCTCTCTTTCTTTCTCTCTCTCTGTGTTTCTGTGTGTCTTTACTCAAAGCACCAGACAGCACCTCAGGGGTTATATCAAAGACAATTGACATCTGTTTGCACAAAGAAGGGAACAGTTTTGGTTTCGTCATGAGAGGTATCTGTCACTTAAAGAAAGCCCATTACTGTATGTTTTTTATGGTTATGCACTTAGTTAGGAGTAACATCTTACTGAAATGGTGTCATCTACACTACATTGAACTGTGGCAATATATTGTACAGTAGCTGTTCCCATATTTATTAGAAATGAATTTTGTCTATGCTTAATAAATATAGGAATAAATTAGTTAATCATACTACTCATTCTACTGAGAGGAATATTTTTGAACTCTTGTGATGGTTCTAGTTTGGCAGTGTTTCTCTACTTTGTTAATGATAACCTCCTAGGACCTGGCATCCACATATGTGGACATCACATTTTGGGTTGTCTAGACCAAAATATCCACTTATGAGGACATTATACTGGCACTGTTCTATCGAAATTTAAAGCAAATGTCCCCATTTGTGGATCTCATTTTTCTCAGAAACAAAAATGAGGTAAAAAAAAAATCACGTAATTCTCTGTTCTTACATTCATCAGGTCCCAATCAGCTCAAATAGCAAAGAGAAATTAAAAATGCATGCCATGAAAGAGTTCGGGTCTTAAGAGGTTAAAGGAATATCACTTTTGTGCTAAAAGGAAAAAATGAAAGACAACATCACTCCCCTTGCTTTGTTTTTGTTGGTTCATCTAAATTTGTATTTAAAGATCTGAAGTTTACATTTTATTATTAGATTTTCTCAACAAATGATACCTTAAAAGCATTTTAGGATAAGGATAAAACTACCTCCTGGCTGCAACGCTGTGTCACATTTTTATTTACTGCAATGTAGATAAATAAATAAGTAAAACATAAGCTAATGTGGTATTTCTTTGTAATGTGTCTCCAGAATTTAGTGTAAACAGCTTTGCCCTGCTCCTCTTACAGGCGGTACCCATGAGGACTGGCACAAATCACGCCCTTTAGTGGTCACCTATGTCAGGCCAGGAGGCCCTGCAGACAGGTACTGAATGCATGATTAAACAAGCATAACTGGCACACATGTAGGTGATGAGTTAAAGGAAAAAGCTGAACCTTTTGTGTTACAGCAAGTGCTCCAGTGAGCATGGTTTGGGTTTGCAGTGTCACTGCAAGCCAATACACTTGGTCTAATTGATGATACCTTTCTATCCTGATAGCAGTGGTTTCTTCAAGGATGGTATAGCCCCTATTCAGCCTGAGGGGTCACTGAATGGCTTAATAAGTATAAAAATATATGAAATGCATTCTATGGTCTCTGTAGGCACTTGCTTTAAAGTCAGTTGAGCACCTATGGGAGACTTTATGCTGTCTCGTTAGACAGTGTTCTCCAATACCTACAAAACACACCAAATAACAGAATATCCTTTCTGAGAACAGTATCTTATCCCTCAGACAGAATTACAAGGAAGGTGCATTTAAACTGGCGGTGCATAATGGTGGAAGAACTCATTAAGACCAGCCATGTTGGATTTTCGCTTATTCCCTTAATGCATTTGCATTCACACATATGCATCAATATGTGTAAATGCAAATACTCCAGCACAGTTACACTGACATATCTAAACAAACATAAGAAAACACATGCAGTGAGACCCAGAAATAGAGATTATTTAGTCTTTTTGGAAGGTGAAAAGGGCAATGTCTTCCCATAAAAATAATGTCTGGGAGAAATAAAAGCCAGACAAGAAGTGGCCTCCATTGAGTGTAAACTAACAGCAGCACAGCTCAACCCATTCCCGTCGGGAGTCTGGGAGATTTGTCTGTGCCTTCATGCGAATAGACCCCAAGGATAATGGTGT
Source organism: Oreochromis niloticus (assembly GCF_001858045.2). Classification (NCBI taxonomy): domain Eukaryota; kingdom Metazoa; phylum Chordata; class Actinopteri; order Cichliformes; family Cichlidae; genus Oreochromis; species Oreochromis niloticus. The sequence goes on from NC_031970.2 coordinate 14,043,049, forward strand.
CATTTCCAGTGACCCTCACTGGTATGTCGACAGTTATGTGTTACTCATAGCTGCAATGGCATGAATCATCGTATCCCTTTAATGTTGTCATCATGTGTCTGTCTCAGGCTTGATGTTTAAGTCATAATACATGACATTTTCATATAAATGTCAGCTTTGCTACTGTTGCTACTCTCACACAGTAATAATTAAACCATCTAGAAATGGTGTAAATAATATTGTTTTAGAAATAAAACAAATTTCCATATTTAAAATGGATATAGATATAGATATACAGATATCCATAACTGTGATGGCCAAAGAAAGTCCACCATTTATAGAAAGTCAGACCTCATATATTCTGGTGGAGGTTTGTTTGTGAAGTTTTCTTTCAAACCATTTTTAAAGTTAAAAGCACAAAAGTCATTAAAAAAGACAAAAGAAAAGCAGTTTGGTTTTTCACTCAGTGCTTCAAAGGACTTCAGTTCAACGAATGGATTGAATGTGAAAATTATGTGATTACAAGTGAATCACTGAGCTTTAAGAGTGATCTGCTGTCACCCACCATCATTAAAACACAAAAGAGAAATGCCATTTATTTCACAATAAGGAGCACTGAGCCTGTTTTAGAGGTTTGCAATAAAGCAATATCTTACATCTGTTTGTCACACATCAACACTAGCATTAGGCAAACTTCAGCACCCAAAATTTCCAATTTTGAAGAACATGATTGACTCAGCTGTCCCTGATCAACAAAACATTGGAATATAACCTTCTTCTCTGATCACTTAGCAGCTGCAATCATTTCCTCCTAGAAATTCGAACTGTAAGTTGCTATTTTTATTCTGACAGGTCCTGTTTTGAGATTGCTCTGCAGCAATATTTAAAGCAGATGCAAAAGTGCCAAAATACTAAGCTTGAGTACTTAATGCCTCATCTTTCTACTGATTAAGACATTTTACGCTTTCGTTTGATTCATAAGGGCTTGATTGTGGCTGTAAATCCATCTTAGATTTGTCAAAGCGACTGCCGACCCACCAGATATATAATGATGTTGCCAAATTGGTCATTTGTATATACAGAAGTGTAAACCTTCACCAAATAATCACACATTACACAGCCTTACAGACTGACTGAACCTTCACTAGTTCACAGACAGAACTGGCAGACCAGGACAAAGATTAAAGATTAAATTCTTACTATTGAGTTATTTCACCCTGAAGCTCATCTAATACCGTTCTAAAGAAAATCATCTTCAAAATGTGGGTCAGTCCTGGGGAAACGAATGAGATATTCATGCTGTTTTATATCCCATTTATATGCCAATTGGAAAAAAAAAACTTAATCCACAGCACCATACAGTCCCAGGAGTGTCTACATTTTTAGAATTACCCAGTGGGAATTAAACTGCCTTCTCTGAAAGTGTTAGAGATCCATGGTGTTTTTTTACAGGACCACAAAGAAACTGCTTTCACTTCATTGTCAGATGCAGATAGAAAGATACCCTGCAGGTCTAAAAACAGGTGAAATATCAGTCAAGTTCTAAAAGCTTATTTGTTTCAATCAACATATGGTAGAACCTTTAAATTTTAAATTCCCTGAAATTTTCCCAGAATCACCTGTCGGTATTGTACCTTTTCATGTGCTTATCCGACACCCTGTATGTACTACGTATGTTATTCTGCACCAATATTCAAAACCAATGAAAAATGTGTAAATCTGTCAAGAAATACTCCTGTCACATGGAGTAATTCCTGCCACAATAGAGCCTTTGGGTTATAGCTTAGCTTGCATCATGTTGAAAAGCTTCAGGGCAATCAGCATCCTGTTTGAAGACATCTGGCTGGTATGATTACAGCTCAGTGTTACTCACACTCTGACATCAGCATAAAGCATCTATCAGTGCTCTAATGCGGCGCGCTGCATTAAAAATTCAAAATGTTAAATATCCATTTTTGTGGAAGTAAAAAATTGCCTGAACAGTCCTCCTGAGTGTCTCTAAAAACACAGAGGATCTGTCTGTAAAAGTGTTTTTTGTTTGTTTGTTTTTTGTTGTTGTTGTTTTTTTAACCAGGCACTGAAAACAGACCAACATTTTAAATGCTGAAGACATTTCATGCTGTTTCCATGTGTGTCCTCGATTTGAAATGAAGGTGAATTTTTACTGCAAGTCTCAGACAGATAAGAGGAGAGAAAAGAGGATGATGAGATCACAAGACAGTATTGTGGAAGTGAAAGTTGGGAGAAGAAAGAGGCTTGGATCTAGCCGGACAGAAAGGAAATGAGCAAGATGAAGAACTAAGATGTTAAAAGAAGAAACAGGGCTGAGTGGAAGGAATGAAGAACACAGAATATGTTAGGAAAAAAAGGGAAGGTTTGGCATTTGATATTTTGTCATTTTTAACAGACATTATATGCTTGCTTTTGCAATATTTTCCTAGCCGCACAAAATAGGCAAATCTGAAGTCAATGATTGAAATATGATGGTAAAAGAAATAGTGAAGAAGGACAATAAACTGTTGATGTGTTGAAATGAAACACGCTACAGTTTTCTGGAAGGAAGAAAGCTGGAACTAAATGCAAATTCTAATTTCCAATCCCTGTCTCCTGTAATCACTGTATCAATGTCATTTTTTTTTTTTTGGATGTGTGTGTGTGTCTACGTGCAGAGAAGGTACCCTGCGCCCTGGCGATCGTCTCCTCAGTGTGGATGGTGTGCCACTACACAACGCAAACCACAGCGATGCCCTCAGCATGTTGGCTCAATGTGGCCAGGAAGCCCTGTTCCAAATTGAGTACGATGTAACTATCATGGGTGAGTCCACACGTAGACACACAGACATATGCAAAAAAAAAAAAAAAGCAGACAGAGAGAGACACAAATTAAAGCTTGCGGCAAAATTTCTTTCTTCTCAAATGCCAGTGAAATTAAAAAATGTTTTTGGGGGGTTGATTCTTTTGTTGTGATTGCTGTTGATGTGTTGGCATTTTCTGCCGCCTCAGGCTAACGTCTGCCTTTTTTTCTGGGTAAAACAGCTCAGTTTAACTTGCCCGAAAAGCACTGCAAAGAATCCCCTGCTAATCATGTCTGGTTATGTTTTGAAGGACATATATGCTCTTAAACTTTTTCACTGTGCTATTCTTGGTGAAGCAGATATTTAAAGGTATTTGTACTTTGCTAGATTACTCTAAGATCATTTTAAGACTGTAAGAAACAGCAAGCAGTAAAAGGTCAAATTATTAAAATAACTTCATTCTTTCCCGTTCAGACACACTGGCAAATGCATCTGGTCCACTGTTAGTGGAAATAGCCAAGTCTCCAGGAGCAACACTAGGCATCACGCTGACATCGGCCAATCATCAAAACAAACAGGTCATTGTCATCGACCGGGTTAAACCTGGCAGCGTGGTGGACAGGTATGTGTCTACATGCTACTCATTCTCCAGGCATTCTCAGTTTTTGAAACCCACTGATGTCTTACAGACCCACAGGAAGTGTCCTTTGGTGTGAGAGCTGTGATGCACTAGACAGTGAAATTAGTGCAACCAGCCTCAGTCTAACTTATCATATGTAAGAGAACCCTTGGTGTCACGTTTAAACATGCTGGCTAATTGTAATTTTTTACTAAACAGAGTTAATATTCTTAGAAACACAACTAGCACGTATGTGTTTGCATACATGCCAGTTGTAGTTTTGCCTAGATTTACCCTTTAAGTTCTGAGTGAATTTTGTTCTGTTATCTGTCAAACTACAACAGATGATGAAAGAAGCTCTGAGATGCTTTCAGATATTAAGACAACATTGTAGCACAGTACAGTTTAATACCACAGTAAGTACTTCATGGACAGTTTTCACTCTGCAGAACTGTTTCCTCATTTTGTCTGTCTGTCTGGTTGGTTTGTTTGATGCAAACTTACCATTAAAAGAATATTATGTATTGAAATGCTATAAAAATTATTTGCTTGAGAACAGGGCTAGTGCACAATAATATATAGTTTACACTTTTGCAAACATCTGTCAGCTGTATATTTCTCTTTTGTTGAAAAATGGTTGACTTTATAGTTTCTCCTTCAAGATTTAATTTGATTCTGCTGTTGGATTACAGATTTGCAGTGGTTACATTTATGTTTACAGCATATCTTCTCTGTGCAAGAAAGACACAGATAAACACACATAGACTGTGTCCAACCTTATAACTTACACAGACAGCAGAAGACGGGATATTGCTTTCAGCTCCAGTCTACCTCTAAAATATACATGAAGCACTTGAACTCTGTGTCAGTGCTGAAATGAGCACTAAAATAACCTCAGTCAACAGGACAAGTTGACTGCAGAGGTCTATGCTCTGCCACTATTCATTCCCACATGATTGCAAAGTCAGTTTGTAAAATCTAACCCCTGTGTGAAGAGCAGCGATATCATTCTGACCAGCACTGCAGCATGCCGTTGTGAGCTAAGCAGATTAATGTGGGTAGCTTATATACTGTTGGCAAAAGAACAAAAACAAAAAGCTTTTCTGAAACAGAATGGAAGCTATTTGTGTTCTGTTTATTTATCCAGTGTATTGTGGTGATAACATTTTGTGCTTATTCTCTCTTTGTCTCTTTTGTATTAGATGTGGAGCACTGCATGCTGGGGATCACCTGCTGTCTATAGATGGGACATCAACAGAGCACTGTACGGTTCTGGAGGCAACACAATTAATAGCAAGCACAACAGAACTGGTTAAATTAGAAATTCTTCCCTCGCATCAAACGAGGCTAACTGGAAAACAGCATGACACAGGTGAGTGTAACAGCTAGGACCACCAGATTCACAGTAAACTCTTTGGTTATTTTATTAATCAAAGTTTTACAGTTTTATCTGTCAATATTTTATCTGTCATCGGGGTAAAATTAAAACAAAAAAGCCACTGGTAATTATGGAACAACCTTGTTAAATCATGATGAATCAACTCTGTTTGCGGGCTCAAGCCTCTACTATGATGGCTGATGCTGCCATGCCTGCTGCATTGCTCTTATTTGAATAGGTACACTGAAAAAAAGGCTATGTTGGATTTACTTAATTCAATAGTGGACATTGGTTGCACACAAGTATTTTGCTTTGGCAGAAATTTAAACAACTGAGTTAAATCAGCACAACTTATTCATATTCAGTAAACCTGTGCATTTTGTGTTGATAAAACACGACTGAAACATGTTTAGATGAAGTAAGTTGAGCTCTTGGAATATTTTAATCCTTCACAATTTTGTCATTTTATTTCAACACTATTCAGTAACTTTTGCCCCAATACTACTTGGTCACTTAAATACCACATGTTGTCTTCATATTACATAATGTTTAACAAAGTCTAGAGTCTGGCTAAGATAAAAATTTGAATGGATCTACAACAACTACCATCCTCCTATCTTTAGATGAGTTGCAACATAACCCTGACACAGCTCACCAGTCTATTACACAGAGACAAACAACCATTTGCACTCACATTCACGGGTAATTTAGAATCACCAGTTAACCCTAACTCTAATGACTGCATGACTTTTAACTGTGGGAGGAAATCAGAATACCCAGAGAGAAACCACTGCAAACTAGCCAGACTGCAGATTTGAACCCAGGACCTTCTTGCTGTGAGGCAACAGCACTAATCACCATGCCACGCTTAACAAAAGTAGGAAAGCTATGATTTCAAGGCTTGATACTGAATTTTCTGTACGTTTTTTTCCTTGACAGGTTAAACCACAAGAAATAGCGATAGCATACACATAGTGTGTGTGTAGTTGTCTGCCTCTTATACCTCCACTGATTTTCCTGCAGTTTGAAATCTCGTGCGATCTTGTGAATTTCTTGAGTCCAGCAACTAACCACCCTTACTAGATTGTATCATGTCATCTCAACAAGAACAAATTAAGCTGTTGAATTTCATACAGATCCTACATGATTTAATTACGTTCAAGATAGAAACATGAAATTTTTGTGTTCAAATTACAAGATACACTTTTTTAATGTAACAACCTCCCAATTTAATTTTTTCGGTATACCGAAAAAAGTAGAGGCGGCTGCTTGACTTGACTGAGATGGATGCCTTCCTCAAACCACGATCCAAAGCGCGCGAGACTGAAATCCCGTGCGGTGTCGCGAGATTTAACATTGCTATATTATTGACTTACTTCACTCAAACATGACATGAACAATTTAATCTACCATCTCTGCATATCATGTAGTTTCTACACTATATAGTTACACTTAACTTTAAAGCACGAGGCAATTGTGTTAAATACACGCAAGATGCTTACATAAATCCAAGAGATGGCCAATCCCTTTTTTTCAGTGTATGACTCCTAAAATTGTTAAATTGTCTTTCTACCCATGTACAGCTTTGTTCATCACTCTTCATGTGTAGTATACCTTTTGAGCCAGAGTTTCAGAATCACATAATAATTATATTTATTTATTTATTTTCAAATTCACTTGCTTTGTTTTTTTTTTGTTGCATACATGTTTATGAAATTAAACTGAAATTTTTTTGCCAGAGCTTGTTATACTAACATTTAACAGCAGGAAACATAGTTAGATGGCAGTATTTGTAATATTTAGCATGACAAATGCTAATTATTGAAGAACAATGACCAACTGTGTATTTAATTCCTGGTCAGCTCTGATTTGGCAACTATTAAGTCGGATTCCAAAATAAAAGCAGAGTAAAAACCACCAAGGAGAGTTTGTTTAGTCTTTGCCACAATTAAGTCACCCCATGCATATTTAGCAAATCCGAGTGGCAAAAAAAAAAAAAAATCCCATTCATTCCGGTGTCTTTCAGCCTCTTTTTTTAAATACAACTCCACTTGAGGGATAATTTGGCTGTAATGGCAACTTTGTTCCTAATTAGCTCACCCATAGCCAAGTGATGGCTTCTCATCTGTGACAGAATTAGTGCCAATGGATTTAGAGGGGAAATCCTGATTCCAGTAACTAGTTTTTTTTATAATATGTTCATATGTTAATGCTTGCAGCTGAGGCTGCTTAAGTATGACAAGTGTACACATCACACTCACACAATGAATATTGTGAATAAATAGAAAGTCATCACAGTCAACATGATCCTCTACTTGTAGACGCTGTATAGTTTTATTTTGTTTTTCCCCAAAACCTTTTTAAAAAAAAATCTTTTTTGTTAGAAGAAAATCTTTAATGTGTTTCGGTCGATTAGAGATTCCCAGGAGAGGATGACAGAGACGGGATTAAAGCAACGGCTTTAAGACGGAGAGGAAAAACTAGATATTCTAGACTTGAACTAAACTAAAACCTTTCTATTAGTCTATTTTCAATAGAAATTTTTGTGTGTTGGAAGATCGCTCTCAGCATGAAAACAGCAGAAAAAGTGAATGCTGAAAAGAGAAATGGCACATGAATGAGAAATAGAGTGACAGGTAGTGTAAAGGCAAGATGGGATTTAATTAAAGTCATTACACCTCTCTTCCAGCTGTCAAAAACTGCTTACAGCTGGCAACCTCCTCCTATCCCTTGTCCTTTTCCTCTCCTCTCTTCTCTACTATTAATCTCCGCCTTTGACTTCTCTTATTCGCTACACGTACCTCATCTCAGAAATGTTCATCTCCTTCCATTTTGAAATTATTTTCTAGTGTTCCTCTTCGCTCTTTTTCTCTTTTACAGTTCTGTTGTGTTCTGGTATTATTTTAAAGTGACAAAAAGACAAATTTTTAATAACATTCTTGGAGTCACACGTGTGAACACAGCACACACAAACACACTTATTCACTCAAAAGGTCACCATCTCATCTCATTTGTCTGCAAGAAGCTAAATTTATTCTTTCCTTCTTCTAATCACAGTTTTGTGACCGCCCTTGTGTGTACATGTGTGCATTTGTGTGTGTGTTAGGAAATGAACACAGCTCATTAGGATACTGATGGCCTTGCAGCAGACCTTAAAGCCAGCTTGCAGCTGCCTTATTAATAGACACTCTGATTAAAGGTTTTGCAGTTGTGTGTGTGAGTTATGTTTCAGTCGGTTTTCTTGCCACATAGATTACGTTTGGTGAATCTAGACACAAATGTGTCTTAGAATGTTCTCATGTTTTGTGTATCTTCTCATAATATATCATGTGTAAATGAGCATAAGTGTGAATTCAAAGTGGCTTTGTTATGTGTCTGCTGTCTGTGGGCATTTACAGTGTGTGTTACTGCTGCCGTTCCTTGTCAGGAGGCCCGTTTCTCCGGTGTGTTTCACTGGACATAATGACTTCATTTTTACCCAAGGAGGATTAGATGAAAAAATGTTTCCTCATTTCACGGATCTCACCCCGAGGTTGCCCAACACTTCCGCTCCTCACACGTCCTGCCATCAGAGTAGTTTAGATAAGAGGCCTCACACGTCGAGGAAACAAAAGCTCAGCTGGATGGCTGTGGCAGCACAGAGTAGCTTCGGATAAACTTCAGAGTTTAGATACACGAGCGTAAAGGGGAATTACACACAAAGCTGTGTAGATTGTCAGGTTGTCAGCCGCGATTGTATCATTAAGTTCTCAGTGGGAGTTTCCTCAAAAGAGTTTTTCCCCCAAAACTGAAGAAATGCACATTTTTAGCAGATAACACAGTCAACTCATTTTTTTTCTTTCTCCATAGTGTAATGGGTAACCCATTCACTTGACAAGCAAATAGTCACTGATTCTCTTCCCGACACAACTTGTCTTTGTGGCTGCGACAGGAAGGGCATCTGGCATCTGATTCTGCCAAATCAAACATGTGGAGCCACCTGTTGTGGTCACCACTTGTGACAAAGGGAGCAGCTGAATGTAGCTTAGAGCCACTTTTTCATGGACCTAATTAAGTGACAATGAAATTAGTTTGGATTAAATGCAATACAGTAAGGTATTGAATTATATTTTCTCTTATATAATAGGTATTTTTGGAAATATGTTCACCTGATTGGTTGGCATGTGCGTGTTAATAACCCGAAAAGTTTTATATCTCTTTTAATCACAGTTCAGATGAAATTTGTTGTAGAGATTAACTGATAAATGAATGAATCAAGCTGAACAGTAATGTGATCACTGCCTTAAATACTCACAGCCCACTTTGCTGGGTACATCTGTTGAAGTGCTTATTAACGCAAATATCTAATCAACCAAACAGCAACTGAATGCTTTGAGGGATATAGACGTAGCCAAGACAACCTGCTGAAGTTCAAAGCAGGCTTCAGAATGTGACAGAAAGGTGATTTAAGTGATTGTGAATATGACATAGTTGTCAGTGCCAAACGGTGCCTGCTCCTAGTATTTCAGAAACTACAGATCACCTGGGATTTTCACAGACAAACATATATAGGGTTTAAGTGGATAGTGAGAAAATTTGCTGGTGACATTTGAACTACTATGTGCAGTGGTGACCCGAGTGGCTATGATGTAGGGTCGTTTTGCCCCTGGTAGGGTCAAAGCAAATTGGTCCAGGGTGAGCGGCAAGGTGAGGTGAGAGTTACAAGATCTCTGTGAAGAAAACACTGAGGTCTAACGACACATCAATCAGTATCAACCTAAAAGATTCAATCCATTCAGAAAAAGTAGATAATGCGCAGCTAACTAGCTAAACAGCAAGCAGTTAGAATGGTTTTAATATGAAAAATATACAGATACTGTCTGTGACAGCCCATGGCAATCAAAATTACATGAAGTTCATGGGATGTGTGCTCTGTGTGATCATATTTGGATGAGACACAGGGCAAGACAAGCTACACACATAACAGGAAGACTGCCATAAAGAGAGATATACCTATTATATAGGTTATAGATGAGTTATTATGTCCAAATCTCTAACTAACAATTTTATAAATTGCAATTAGGTAACATCTGCATCAATTTCTCCTTATCAGTGATCAGAATGGATGATAACTCACCTTCTTGGCAAATAGCAGACATGGTAGGGTGCCTCCTACCTATATCTGTGACAATGATTTAGCCTGATAGAAGCCATTTAGTGGGCTGATAGCATAGGAAGAGCAATGCTACATGTACACAAAATCTAGGAACTTTTAATTTAGGTTCAGACATTTGAATTTTATTAAGGTTAAAATTATGTAAGAGTTGGTTTAGCCTACACCTAGCCATTGATTTTAGAAGTATTAAAGTTCAATGCTCATGTTTCATTGCATGTGTTTTGCAGTCAAGGTTCAGAAGTCGGACCATCCCCACTCCTGGGACCCCTGTGTTAATTACTGTCCCCCTCCAAACTCCACTCTCTGCAACACAAGTTCCACCCTCAATAAATCGTGGACCACCTCTAACAACAACACAATCAACAACCTTGACTACTGCAAGTGTAAGAACACAAAAACAACACAACTTGGTACTACATAAGTATAGCCATAAATTTTTAGTAAAAGTCTAAATTTTAGCTGTATGCATTAGGAGTTTGGTCCGTACATTGCCAAATGGTACTTGGCTTGTTGATGATGGCAGGCAATGTCTGTGAAAGGGTAAATGAGAAATCAAATGTATGCTGCCCAGTAGAATGTATATGTAAACCCAGTACCTTACAGCTGTGAGACAACAGTGCTAACTACTCAGCCGCCATGCTGTGAAAATAAAGCACCAAACAAGAAATAAAATTTTACCTGACATGTCCATGTTTGCGGTATTTATCATGTGCTTTCTGACTCTTTGTGAAAGAGATGTATTAGCATCTACTTCTTTGGTCTTTTAATTTCATTCTTAAAAGTCCAAGTTATTGTTCATGTATTGCAATATTGAAAATAAACTTTTTTTTCCCCTCACTCTTTTTTTGCAGCTCTTGTATCAGCCAGTTTCTCTCCTGCCTCTACAACCACTTCTGGGCCCAGCAGCCAGAGCTCGAGCACGTTACCCAGGCCCACTGTTCCCATGAGTCCCCGTAATTCACTGCTCAAACGACGGCAGAGAAAGAAAGAGCATAAGAGCTCCTGTAGGTTCCATCTCCCTGTGTCTCTGCATGATGGATCTAATTTCCCAGAAGGGATGAAACTAACTGTAATCTATGTGTCTGTGTGTTTTTAGTGTCCCTGGCCTCCAGTTCGGTGGGTCCAGGTGGTCAGGTGGTTCATGTAGAGACCAGTGAGGTTGTCTTAACAGGTGACCCACTGAACGGCTTTGGTGTACAACTACAGGGAGGAATATTTGCCACCGAAACGCTGTCAGCACCACCACTTATTCGATTCATAGAGCCTGACAGCTCTGCAGAGAGGTGAGCGTGCATGTTGACCCAGTCATACAGAGGCACGTTTGTAGCATAAATTAAATCTAAACTACAATAACTGTCATCTGTAGCTTTTTCACTACAATATCAAATTTAGTCTGACTTTTTTTTTTTTTATTTTGGCACTACAACGTCAAAAGTCTTGTTTTTGTTCCCCTCCTTTGTGATTCACTGCCCCACCGTCATTGTTTTCATTTCTGGTGAAGTGTTCCCAGCTGGCCATGTTTCCACCTGTGTCTGTGTCTTTAGTCAGTCTTTTGTGGATATATAGTCACAGGCTTTTCTTGTGTCGCTAATTTGTGCCTCTGAGTCACTTCCATTCTCTGTCTTATCATTGACCCGAAAATCAATTTTAGTATGCTACACTGAAGGATGTTTCAATTCCAAAATGCATCTGGAAAAGAGAGGACAGAAGTGGCTTGTCAGAAGGGATATATAGAAGGTGCACAGGTGTATCCTTTGTACAAGTGTTTTCAACCTCATTGTCTATAAGAGGCATGACACACAGTATATACAAACATGGTGGAAAGAGGACTCTTCAAATAATTCATTCCTTTAAGCAACAATCCTGTGTGTGAAAAAAACTATAACATCTCACATTGTCTCATCTTGTGAATTTGAGTAAAAGTGACCCTACAGTAAATATAAATATGCCATAAGCACAGTTATGTCTGAGATCTGAAAATACAGCAGTAGTTGGACTATGCAAGTACTTGAATTTATATTGTGCTTTCTTAGTCTTAGTGATTCCTCAGTGCTTCTAATTACAAGTCACACTTTAACCATACATACAGACATTCCTTTTATTCCATCAACTTCAAGCACCGTACCTCACACCCGTGGGCAATTTAAAATTACAAGTTAACCAAATTGCATGTCTTTAGACTGTGGAAAGAAACCAGAGTAGCCAGAAGAAACCCACACAGCCCCAGGGAGAGCATGCAAAATCTACACAGAAAGAGCCCTACTGGGAACCTTCTTGCTGTGAGGTGACAGTGCTAAGCACTGTATCACCACGCCACCCTATTTCAGATGTCGTGTCTATTTCAAGGCACCACCCTTCAACACACCCTCTTACCTTATTATGACTATTTTAGATTCAAGCTTTATTGTCAATACACAGTATACACAGTATACAGGTACCGAAATGCTGTTTCACCCCAAGCCCCCCATGGTGCATTTATAAGTGTATAAAAGATATATCTCCAAGCGATATAAAACTAGGATTTACAAGTAAATAACATGCTAAATTTCTGTAAAATTAAGGGAAAATTAAGGGATAAAAAGGCACTAATTACTAACTATACAATACTATAATGATAACTATACAATACTAAATGTACGATAAATAAAGACAGGACAGAGACAATACAAAGTGGATTGTCGGGTAGGTATTGAATACCAGGTTCAAGTTATTGTCCGGATATTGTAGACGAGACAGGACGAAGACATGTGCAAGATGCAAAATGTGCAAATATAGTATAATTTAGATGTGTATTCATTAACTATGTGACTTATATGCACCATATATTATCACTCCTATACTGCTTTGAGATTTCCACATGATATTTCAAAGACTAACTGTTGCTTGTCTCTGTGGAAACTGGAGCAAATATGGTAGAAACATTGGTGGCAATGTCAAAGTACCCTTTGAACTCTGTCACTATTTCCTATGAAATACACACGGACAAATCTGACCTTTCCTCACGTTTACAGTGTAGTAAAATATAGATGTGTAATTTAAAAACTCAGTAACAGGATGTTCACTGTATTTGTGTAATTTCTCTAGAGTTGTACAACAACTGTACGAATGGCTTTCTGTTCGTTTGAGGACAAATGCTGACTTTAATGCTGCATTAACAGAGCTTTACTTAGCTTCCCTGTGTGTATTTGAATGTCAGTGTTAGTGTGGGTGGGTGTGTTAGACTGATGTTTTGGTGTATTAACAGCTCTTCTTGGCTCTGTATTATGTGTGGGTGTTTAAATGTTTGGAAGAATTTCTGTGCATGAGTGTAGGTAGAGTTTTTTTGTGAATACTGACATGCAAGTGTGTCCGTGCCCACAGCTTGTGTTTGCTGTTTCTCAGTAATTTGTTCACAACTTCATTTAAGTCTCTGTATGAATTCTCAGTCGTGTCTGCATCATGATGCTGTGCTTATGTCCGTGTCCACTGATTGATGTTGATGTTTCCATCATATTAACAGCTTCTGTAAGTGCTGGGTGTGTTTCGGCACCCTGAGGCCACACTCCCTACTCCATTAGCGCCCACACTAACAACACTAATTAGCTAGCTTCCCTTTGCCCACTCTGGAGGAATCGATAAATACCTTTCTTTCCGCTTGGCAGTGTGAATCCAAATAACCCCCTTTACACCACCCCGAATTACACTTATCCACAACTTATAGCCTTTAAAACTATACAATTTGTGCAGCAGTGGTCTGTGGAGCTCTTTTTAAGGTTTTAACCTGTAATTATTTTCCTTTGGTGCTGCTAATGCTGGAAGATTTGTTTTGTAAATGGTAGACCATTTACCATAATTTAAAATGTGTATATTGTAGCACTAAAGGTTTCTACATTTGTTTATTTTATTTTTGAAAAAGGAAGGGGGCAAAAAAAATCTGACTATTGATAAAAGATTCAAAAAGCACAAACCTACTTATGCTCCAGTAATTTCTTGCCTTATTTGGCCCTTTTCCCCCAAAATGATAATGGCATAGAGAGTAATGTTAATACAGCAGTGAGCCACTTTATCTGCCTGTGTACTCCACAAACCACCATGAGAACTCCATACATACAGATGTATGTAAGGTGGAGTGTATTTTATATGTTTTTAATATATAATAAAAATACTCTAATTTTTGTCTTACTTTCAAATTTCAAGTGCACAGTGAACTATTACAATGGAAGATTGCATAGTGATGAGCAAACAGAGACCACTAAAAACAGAAAAAAACACAGTAAAGTAAATGTTACACAGACAGCCACACAAAAATGGGTCAGTTATCAAACAGCAGTTTGAAGGTGGATGTTCACTGTAATAATTGAAACTTGATATTGTTGCCAAATTTAGAAGCAGCATGAGTCTGACAAAACAACTGTTTGTATCTTAATCCCACTTTAACTTGTTTAGTTCTGCACATTTACAGTTCTGATGATGTAAGTTTGCCTGGGATTATAAATATGACTAGTCGTTGTTAAAGTAACTTTTATCATTTGGCTTCAGTTAAGGTTAGAAGATGAAAATTAAATTATTAGTGTAAAGTAATACAACAGTGAGGCAGTCATAGGGCTGCACCAAACAGGATGAAAAAATGAGACAACGAAAGCGAAGAAAGGACTTGGGCTTCTTGAACAATTAACGGGAAATGGAGGAGAAAGAACGACAGGAATGAGAGCTATGGCAGACCATTTTATCCTCGGTAAATCATAATGAAGATGTCTGGCTGTATATTAATACAAGTCACCCACTCGTGGCTTAATGGAAGATACAGTGCCTCATTTGTGCATCTGTGTCACATAAAAGGAAAACCTAGATGGCCTGCAAATCTATAGGGCACCAACTACATTACAGTGAGGCCGAATTAAACTGAGACAAAAACATCTCATCTTCATTTTCTTCTGTCAGATGTCACCTTGGTGCAGAAGTGGATAACTGTTGTAATAATTTCATTGCAAAAAGGAACATGACAGTGGGCCAATTCTAAGAGTTGACGTTTCACCCTTAATCCATAAAATATACTAGCAGCTTTTGGATTTTTGTTAACAAAAGTTACCCAGAACACTCAATATTGCTATTGTTTAGATGTATAGCCAGTTTTGTGTTTCAAAGTCACACGTTTAAGCTACTCAAATATTTGCCTTCCTTTGCTTTTCATAGCCACACATTGCATTTGTTTTTAACTGCTTCTGAAGCTCACTGCATGAGCTATCTTATTCTGTTAGGCTGGAGTATTATAGGTTTACTTCGCTGTGTTTCAGGAAACCCACTGAAACCCCACTGCTGTTTTCTGCTGCACGGTTCTGACTCACAGACAGGGATCTTCTCATCAAGTTTTTCCTTCCAGATCCTTGAAAAGCAAGAAAGCTGGAATTGCTTTAATTCTGAAAAAACAGTGGAATATTAATAATATCACAGGATAATATATCAACAGAAAAGGCACATGATTCCTGAATTTAATAGTCACAGGTAATGTGCTTTGATTTAATTCCAACAGTCATCTATTTAATGAGCAGCCAGGGTTGGTGTATTTTGGAAATAATAGCTAAACAGCAGCATAAAAGCCACAGTATCTAAAAATAATGTGAAATTTAACACAGTGGGGAGTCATAAGCTTACTCTCCTGTCATCTGTCTGTAAAACGAAGGGGGGGGGGAGAGATCCAGATAGGGCAGCTACTGACAGTTAGCAAACATAAATGCTTGAATTTTTATTCTCCCCTTGGGACCAGTTTGACCCTGGAGGTAATCATATTAAACAGGCACAGACAATAGCGAGACAAACAGGCTTTATTTCAGGCAGCAGGATCTGACAGCTTGTGTGAACATAATGCTGAGTGTGGTGTACTGCCTGAGTGAGCTGATGTTTGGAAAGTTCTTGAAACCTTTGTCTCACGCTCCAGTGGATCGTCCTCGTAAACAAAAAAACTGGAGAACTTAAGTTTAGTTGAAACCACTCCAGTAGGTTTCCTCTCCATTGAAAAAACTTCTCTTCCTTTTAAAACCCAGTAAGATGTCAGTCCTAATAGTGATTACAGGCTATCAAGAAAAGGTGTCTTGCCTTATGAAAACATATACTTTGTTTTTAATCTCATTGTTGATGATACATCGATATGAAACACAGGGAAATTAATTATATGTAGAGTCGTACTACATGCTTGTATGTATCCTTTTCTTGTGATATATACAGGAACAGGACCAGAAATTTTAAATCTTTACTTTTACATTTATGTTTATATTAATCATTATATTAACCCCAACCCTAATTCTGAGCTTTATCCCATGAAAATCACTACATACATTTAGCCCTCTTGTAGGTGAGATAGATTTTTTGTTACCATTGTTTGTGTCTTTGCAAAGTTTCTGTCAGAGTACTCTGTGGATTACTTCTTCATATCTAATCCAACAGTCCACAGTGTACTTTAAATCCCTTCAGTGTGAAACCAGAATTTATGAGTTTTGTTTTAAAAGCAAGAAAACCTCATTCAAATTCACACTGGTTATTAGTTAATACTACCAGCTTTCTCAGCACAATGCATGTGCACGTGAATGACAAATCAAAGAGAAAATGTGTTGTTTATTTGTTGCTTTTTAGTCTTTCTGCAGTTTTGTAAGAGGTTTTTTTTACATCCTGAGAGCATCACAGAAAACTGAAAAAAATAAAACAAAAACCTTACTGGAAGTTGTAGATAAGGGAGAAACTATTACACACTTTGCTGCACTGGTAAAATAAAATGAGGGCTGTAGAGTTTTTGTTTTGTTTTTTCCACTTTTTTCTCTTCAACCTGTCAAGCATGGAAGCATTGCTTTTTCAGTCACTAAAGCATCTTGATTTTCTCGTAGGTGTGGCCTGCTGCAGGTAGGAGACCGTCTTCTGTCGATCAATGGAATCCCCACAGAAGACGGAACACTCGAGGAAGCCAATCAGCTCCTCCGAGATGCTGCATTGACCAATAAGGTCACACTGGAAATAGAGTTTGATGTAGCAGGTTTGTAAACTTAGCAAAAGGTTTTATACCTTATACCGTGTCATACATGCACCATACATATTCCTTGCTAATTTGTGAAGCCTGAAAAACGTTTTCACAGAATAGAAAGACACCTTTGTGTTCGTTAATAGCTCCCATTTAAAACATACCTTTGTTTAAAAAGCACATATAATCTCATTTTCACAGACTGGATATACTGGTGAGATTCCTGTGCTGCGAGCTTTTGTGTTAGCAAAGGCAGGATTAGACAGAATAAATACAGCTCTTCACTGCAGAGCATGGCACCATTGACATGCTGTCAACCCCTGTGGAAAGTACTCTGAGTTCATTCAGGGTCTTTATTTCTGATTTCTCTGTAGAAGAAAAGTCTCAACAGATTCCATTTTGGAAAATGTTAAACTCGGATTAGGATTAAATCAATCCAAGATTATTTTTTAAGAATCAAATTACATTAAATAAATACAGTGTAGTCCTTGTTTTGAAGGGAATCTGTTCAGTACTATAATTTAATCATTCTAATAAGTGAAGGCTGAATGACCTGCTTTTGTTTTTAACTTTGATATAATTATTCAAAAAGTCATTTTTGGTTTTTTGGTTTTTTTGTTGTTGTTCATAATAATCATTCAAAGACTTGGTAAAAAATAAATGTGTAGTATAATGGAATTATACATCCAGGCATCTACTTTTACACCTGTAAGTGTAAAAAGTCCTTGTGAAAAAATGAAGTACTGTGCAGTTTAGGTAGTCACTGGGAATTTTCAAACAATTTAAGTGTTTGATTGAGGTTTCTGCAGATATTAATAGTAGCTTTTTCACTCATTGAGTTATATGACCAGCAGATAATTTCGAAGTAAAGGATGCTCATAACTAACTCTATAAATTAAAAAGAATAGATTTATTAGATCTACTGATAATAACCCTAAATTTGGGTGGTACGTATTCACCAAGTGTTATATTTATATTGGTTTATGTTTGCTTGATTGTTAGTTTGTTTTCCTTTTTAACTATTTTGAGTAGATCTGTTTTGTTGTCTGCTTTCATGCACAAGCTGTTCAGGAAATTAAATTACCTTTTCTTGGTGAGTGAAACAAACTCTAAAGTAAGAAACAGATCCAAGTAAGGAGTCAGACAGCCTTACGTGGTTGCTGTGCTTACAGTTTTAAAGGTGTTTTACTGGTAGAATTAGTATTTACTCCTGTAGGCAAACAATGAGGATTTACAGTCCCCGTTTGCCGTGTAGAAGAGTTATTATCTGTTTCTTTTTACATTACTTGTTTCTCTGGTTATGCTTAAGTGTCTGTGTTTCTGTTGCAGAATCAGTGGTGCCAAGCAGTGGTACTTTCCATGTCAAACTGCCGAAGAAAAGAGGAGTGGAACTGGGGCTCACCATCAGTGGTAGGAACACACACACTTGAAACATTTTTCATGTGATCCACTTTTTGTTTTGAACAGCTGCTGGCAGAATGTTTAAAATTCATTCGACCACCCACATGCATTTTTTATGATAACAAAGTCTGCAGAGAAGCTAAGCTATAAATTCCAACAATGTTTATTAAATGCTATAGATATTGTTTGTCTTTCTGGTGCCACTGGCATCACGCTGTGTGTCCAGCATTTTTTCAGTTAGAGCTAAGTCACTTAGTTTCAACTGAGGAAAATCTACACAAAATCTCTACAGTGATGTTTTTTGACTAACCTTTGAACTTCACCTCAATGGTGGCATTGTGGAGAAGAGACAGTTGAGAGGAAAAGGTATACTTTGGATTCCATCTCCTGTATCTTCCAACTTCTATGATCATGAGCTTTAAGTGGTGACCAAAAGAAAGAGATCCTAAGTGATCAAAATCAGTTTTCTCCATAGATCTGTTGGGTTCAGACACCACACTGCTATGCAATAACTATGCATGCAATTATTAGATGGACTTCAAAGCAGAATAGCATGAATGACTGCTCACCTGTTGTTTGTCTATGTTCACAGCCTAATATATAGCCCTGCATTAGGGGACAGGTTCCAAAATTTTAAGGGGGCTCGCAGTAGAACTAGTTCTCCTTTTCATCAAAAGATGTCCTCTGAGGTAGTTCGGGGATTTAATAAGGATGCCTCCTGGGCACCTTCCTTTAGAGATTCTCCAGGCTTGGAGGAGATCCAAGTGTAGACCCAGAACTCACTGGAGAAATTATATATCTCATCTGACCTGGAGCGTCTGGGAATCCCCTGCAGGGAACTGTAAAAGGACATCTGAATTACTGATTAGCCTAGTGCCGCTGCAATAAAGAAAAGAAATTGAAGCTAAACTTTGTGGCAGCAGTTCGTAAGTTGATGTTAGTTTGAATTCGAGTGCACAAGGTCAGGGTTAATTTTTCTAGTTTTTGTGAAATACATTTCTCAGCATCATTAAATATGCTATGAGATGAACAAAAATACTGGCTATGAGCTGAGCGCTACCCGCTAACATCAATGGTCAACCTCACTGTGTGTTAAATAAATAGGAGTAAAGTTATGTTGCAGAATCCATAGAGCCTTTCCAAAATTGATGTTCAAAAAGAACACATGGGTGCAATGATCAGTGGTCATGTGGTGTATACAGTATAATGTTGCAATAAATATTTGTAATCAAAAATAAAAGCACACACTTGAGCGTTTACCCTGCAGACTTGGAATTATTCTGCCAGTCAAAAGTGGTTATTGAGAAAGTAATTCATCACACGCTAACTGTATCTGTAAAGCTTTATAGCACAGTCTTCACTCTTCACTGGGAATGACCTACATTCAGTGTTTAATTATACCTAGCCTTGAATGTGGGTATATTGTAGTGTTCCACGCTTATTTTAAGTAGCATTAGCTCAGTGACAGGAGAACTACTGAACCTGACACATTTTTAAATATTTAAAGAGAAGATAATTGAAGACGGCTGGGCCCCAGCAATTTTGCTGGAGGTTGTGTGGAAGAAAACAAGCAGGCAATGCCTATTTTTTTTCTTGTCCACTATGTTGAATTTATTTAAAGAAAATATGCAATTTTTATGTCTAGGATTTTGGGCCTTAACTTAATATGTTATATATTTTTTAATGTTAATGTAAATCATTGTCTGTATCTTGGAGTCAATACTAAATCGAGGTGTGATATCTGGCTCCTAAAGATTGTCTTGACTGCCTGTAAAAATGCTGTCATCAAATCCTCAGAGAAAACCTGCTTTTGTGTATCTTTTTGGCATTGCCAGATCCACATGCCCCCTTTGTCCACTCAACATGATTGGCGTGGGGTGGGGGTGGGGGGGGTGGGGGGGGGATACTGAAGGAGATGCAACTGTGAATGTACTCATTTTCTTTTAGTCTCTCTTATTTTCTCTCTATGCCTTCTTACATTAGACATCAATGCTAAAAACCTTGTGTGCACCTTGTGTGTATCTGCACATGCCTACTATGCCTGTCTCTGATGTTTGCTGATACCAAGCAACATTTCATATCCCTGCCACACATTTGCATTTAAAAGTGCTGTATATATATCGTGTAAGGAAAATAGCTGAAGACATAAGCACTGCAGAAACAGTGTAGCTCTCTCAAATTATTTCTGCAAACCAGTCCTACAGGATAACTGAGAGTATACTATGGTGTAACTATAGAGAGTCTAAGCGCATAAAAATATTTTTGTCCTTATTTCAACTTTCCTGGCTAAAGAGACAGGATGTTAGAGCTATCATGTATATCAAATGTCCAAATCAAACCAATTGTCTTACCTCTGGTCATTTTCAGCCCTGAAACGCAGGATTTTTTAAATTTAATTACTCCCTTGTTCTTCAGTGACATTGTAGCGATGTGTTATAGTTGTCACCATCTAAATGACTAATGATAATAACCTCAAATTAAGTTATAATGTCACAATTCTGATGTATGGTGTATATAAAATGGTATAAAGCACGTTGTTCCTTGGCCGCATTTGAGACAAGAGAATGGTGCAATGGTGCCACCTTCTGAACAGAAAATATTCACAGCTAGCTGGGCTTACCCTCAGAGAGCAGGGAACCCAAAATGTTGGCTATTGACACAAATCTGCATGCAGGCACTTTGTCCTGAGGTGATATTAGAGGATGGATGGATGAATATACAACCTTAATGTTACTATTTATATTGAACTGATTATTGTTGTTATTATTATTATTATTATTATTATTATTATTATTATTGTTGTTGTTTTTATTTTTATTTGTTGACTGACATGTTATATTTTGATGTTGTTGCTGCTGTTCCTGCTAAATCTTATTATGGTTTCATCTACCTTAACAGCCAGTAAGAAGCCAGGAGAGCCTCTTATCATTTCTGACATCAAGAAGGGAAGCATGGCTCACAGGTATTTTATAGGGACTAGTGTTATATTCCTTTGTAAGGACTGCATGTAAAAATTTCTTTTCAATTTCATTTTGTTCTGGGTTTTTTTGTTTTGTTTTTTGTTTTTGAATTTATATCCATATTATAGTTCACTTTTTAATTGTGTTTTATGACACTTGTTACAATGTATCACCTTCTGGGCAATTTTGTTTTGTTTTTAATCTTAGAGTAAATTGCACACTAAGAACTAGGACACCAGACTTTACTAGTCATGTGTGTTTCTCTTGTTCACAGTAATACACAATTACAGTGATATGAGCTTTAACATAGACCCCCTTGCCTTAATCCTTTGTGTCCTATATTCAGCAACGTGCTGGACACTGGACAAAGTTTTTGGTCCATATTAACACGATAGTATCAAACACCCTTCTAACATCAGAAGACGGGTACACTGCAGTCATAAAGAAGTAGATCTTATACTCAGGCTATGTTTAAACGATGGCCATTTAATACTAAAGGGATCATTTTGACTATATTTATATACTTAAGTGCACTGTGTTGTTGCCTTGTGGATGGGCTCAGATTTTTGTGTTAATGAGCAGCTTAATAATTTGTTTAATAAGTAAGTAATAAGAGTGAGCACTACTATTTTCTAACAATATAAATTATATAGAGTTTTGGAGACTTAGCAAGGACCACTAAAACCAGCCAGCTCAACACAGTTTGTTTTTTTTTTTCTGGGTGGGTTTATGGGCGTTGTATTTATTTTCCAACTAATATATTGAGGAGCAAGACATGTCATATCATACACTCATAAAGTTACACCTTTTTTTAGAATTCCACTGAGAGTTCAACTTAGTAACATAAGTGTTTTTACTTCAGCGTTTGATTAATATCTACAAAAGTTTCAAGTGCTTTGACTTTTTACTTTGTCACTCTCTGTTCTTTCACTCTCTCACCACCAGAACAGGAACACTGGAGCCTGGAGATAAGCTGCTGGCTATTGACAACATCAGACTTGAAAACTGTTCCAAAGATGATGCAGAGCAGATCCTCCAGCAGTGTGAGGAACTCGTCAAATTAAAAATACGTAAAGATGAAGACAACTCAGGTACTTTTGTGAATATAGTTATTTCTATATTTGAGGGACAGAGCTCTGACCTGAGTTAAGCTATTGTTTTAGGTTTTCTTTAGTTTATTATTTCAGTTGCCGTCAGAAAAAAGAAAGCTGTACTAATGGGGTTTGACCACAAGGTGGCACTATTGTCCAAAACTCTCGGACACCTACACAACTAAAATGGTCTTCATAAAAGCACTATTGAAGCTATTTGAAAATGGAAACAGGCAAATCCTATGTGAGACAATAAAGAATGTATTATAAATTACAACATAAATCCAACATGTTAATACAATATAGTATAATTTTATATAGAAAAATTGTGTTCTTCTGTGCGGTGACCTATTATGGGTACTGGAAACAACAAGCAGCAGCCTAGAGTTCTAATCCATCTAAGGACCTTTGTGCATGGTCACATATTCACACTTTAACAGTCTTACAGCTTACACCTTGTATTTATGTATACACATAAACACATTTAAGTTATATAATGTGACGTAAACGCACACACACACAGACTAAGTTAGGGACTGTGTAATGAAGGTAAATTATGAGACTGTAGTCATCAGGCACAAACACACACAAGGAGGAAATAACATGTGTGCATGCTATATGATGACAAGGCAGTCTTTTCCCTGGTTACCATGGAAACTGTGTCTTGCCTACCAGTGTAGTCTCAAGAAGCGTTTTGACCTACTTCTGGAATCAAGTGTGTTTGTGTGTGCGCGCATTTCCAGCGAGCAGGTAATGTGATCCAGTATTACTTAGTGACCTGAAGTGTTTTGTGTGCGTGTGCATCAGATAAGAAGCATCCATCAGACGGTATAATGTACTCCTCAGACTTGAAACACTAGATTAATGTGTGTGTGTCTCTGTGTGTGTGACTGCGTGTATGTGTGTTTGTGTGTATCAGATGAGCAGGAGACGTCAGGCAGCATCATATACACAGTGGAACTGAAGCGGTACGGAGGCCCTCTGGGTATCACCATCTCTGGCACTGAGGAGCCTTTTGACCCCATCACTATATCAGGCCTAACTAAGAGAGGCCTTGCAGAAAGGTACATACTCAGACACACAAAATCTCTTCTGGGAATTCTAGGTTGCCATTTTGTAGCTCTAAATGAAATTCCCTAGATTTCTGGATAGAGCATTTTTGTATAAATCCAAATCTAAAAAACTGATGAAATGAAAATGAATTGAATATCTCACTATGTCTATCATGTTTTAAATGTCTGTGTCGCTCTGTAACTAAAAAAACAACAGTACCAGCATTGAAGCTCGCTTTATTTTACATTAACCAAATGTAGTTATTTTAACAAAAAAAGCAACTCCAAAAGAAAGGTGACTCATGCTCCATGGCTGCAGACTTTTGGAGTTTGAGGTGATGACCCAAATGCAGACAGAACGAGGCGTGAAATGGGAATTAACCAAAAGCGAGCCAATTTATTGACTGGTAACGGTACAAAAACAAAGGCAAAGGAAACCATAAACTCTAACTGAACTGGAAAAAGAGAAGAGAAACATGGAAATAAGAAATGTGGAAATCATAAAACCTGGAACACAGAAGATTAAACAGACAATCTGACAAGGAACAAAGGAAAACTGACACAGAGTACACAGACGGGGATGATTAGGGCGATGGAAACACATGGGAACACAGCTGGGATGAATAAACATAACAACACAAGGGAAGCTAAACTGAACACACTGAACACGGGACGAGAGACTGTCAAAATATAACAGGAAGCACACAGAGACATAGACTAAGACACCTGGGCTTGACACAGAGACGGGGATAAACAAACAGGGGGACGAAAGACCCCGATACGACTAAGATACACAGAGGACGAGGGAGCGAGAGGGATGAAACACAAGGAGAGGAACATGGGGACAGTAAATGGAGACGAGACATTACCGAGATACAGACATGACCGAGGAAACATACACAGAGAACATGACAGACTCTCACAGGAGACACAGGGATGAGATAGAAGAAAACATGAACCAGAAATACACACATGTCCACTGGCAGATAACAGGATACTGTGTTAGCATAAGGCAGCCACATACAATTAAAGCTCACTGCATGTTTGCACAGCATATTGCTAACAAGCAGAACAATTACTGTTGTTGAAGTATATGTCAATGTGACATGTATTTACATTTCTGCAATGGTTAATATCAACTGTGTCACATCAACACAGAATTGGATATATCAGTTGCCGATCCACCAGTCATTGGTCCGAGCCAGTTAGATAAAAACCAAACAATCAGTGCATCTCCAATTTTCATGTGTTGATATTTTTGTCAAGCCTATATTCCTTCCTTCCATCCATCCATTTTCCAGATTCTACACCAGAAGCTGAATGGCCAGCAAGTGCCATTTGACACAGAGTAATGACAGATGTGATATTCTGAACACGAGATGGTAGCTAGTGTCCAAAGCAAGACTAAGAGAAAGATGACATAATGTTTTCCCTGAGTCATAAACATCCATTGGTAAATTCAGCTTACATCCACTCCACCACACAGCACCTTCAGCTTTTATAACAGGCTCACGTGTTATTCCATCAAACTACGCCCACAGAGGCAACATACTACTTTCCCACTTCCAAATACACACACACTGTGACCCCATTTCCCTGAGTCTGTGATGTAATTGTTCTATTTCCCATTCTAAACTGTTGTCGATAAAGCACTCAGACCTGTTGGCTAAAAGCACTCTACAAATAAACTTGGTGCAGCTTGACACAGATAAAAGTGCAGGAATACATACGATAACCACAGTGCTACATCTTACACCGACCCAGTTTTTCTCCTTTTCTTTTTTTCTTTTCGGTCAAGTGATTTAATTTTGTTCAACCACCAAAGGACGTAGGGGCCAGGCACAAACTAGGACCATTATAACTTAATGCATTCTTCCAGATATTATTGTTTTTTAGTGGCACATGATTTTCTGAAAGTAGCACTAAGTTTAACTTTTTGGCAGTCCTCTTTCTACAAGTCATCTACAGTGCTTTTAAAAAAATGTAATTGATTTTGGCATATTTATATTTATAGCACATATTTCACTCAATTTAATACTACACAAATACAAAATAGTTTTTAAATGATGATATTATTTATTAAAAGAAAAGGCTATCCAACCTACCCGACCTTATGTGAAAAAAGTAATTGCCCCTTGCACCTGGTTGTGCCACCCTTGGCAGCAAGAACTGATTTCATGCATTTCGTTTAACTGACAATGAGTCTCTCAAGTCACTCTTCAGAATTATTTTACTGTAACTCAGCCCCATTGGAGGGTTTTTGACCATGAATGGCTTGTTTAAGATCACGTCAAAGATTCTCAGTCAGATTTAAAAGTCTGACTAGGCCACTCTAAAACTCTTTTTTTTAAATTTAATTATTTATTTATTTGAGCCGTCCAGAGCTAGACTTGCTGGTGTGTTTTGGATCATTGCCGCCCTTTAGGACACGAACTGATGGCTAGACATTCTCCATCAAGATTTTCTGGAATAGTGCGGAATTCATGGTTTCATCAATTATGGCAAGTCATCCAAGTCCTAAAGCAATAAAGCAGCCCCAGACCATCACACTAACACCATCTTGTTTGACTTTGATCTTCTTTTTATAAAATGCTGTATTAGTTTTATGCCAGACATAAGAGGATACAAAACTTTGTAAAAGTTCAAATTTGTCATGGGCTTCCAGCAGGAAGGCTCTAGGAGTTTCTGGATATGACACTATGTATCCATCCATGAAGGAGGAGGAGCTATATGCAGTACAAAGCAGATCTGGGAAAGAAACTTATTCTATGAAGTTTGATTGTCATAAAATTCCAACATAAGCTTATAATACAGTTTTAGTCTGAGGGTCATAGGCTGTAATGCATGGATCCTAGGGTGGAGCTGACATGCTCAAAAGGCTCAGTCACAAATGGCGAGCTTATAAGGCAGGTAGGGGCACTGTGTCTGGTGAATACTTCACTGACAAACTTACTGGCTGCCACCTGTGCTCTTGCCCCTCTAACCACACACACCTTAATCTACTTGGAGAAATTGTCAACAAAACCTACCTTGATTTAATAACCTGACAGATTGAACAGGAAGCAACATAAAACTTGATATCCGCTGCCATTTCTGGCCACAAAAACCTAGACTACAGTTTTACGAGTGTTTGGGAAATACCACGGTGACGTGCAGTGGGGTGGTCATGATAGTAACTGAGCAAGGTACCATGCAGTGTTTAAGGTATTTCAATTGATGCAACCCACATCTGTGCTTTGGGTCTTTATAGGAGAGTAGACCATGGTAAACAAAAGATGATGAGGAACCGTTTCCATTCATGTCTGCACATGGGTCTGTTCCTAGATTTCTGGACAGCTGGGCAGTGACTTGGTCATCTAACTGCATTTGTTTAATATGTGCACGATCTGTCAGTAAAACTGGAGGCACAGTATGGCAATATAAACTACCAATGATGTTGCACTCTGGCAAAAAATCTGTGGGAATGAGGAGGAAAGGGTCAAACTTTTGGAGTCACAAAGACCAGCAGGCTAGTCGGCCGATGGGATCAGGACGAAACATTAGCCACTCGAGGCGGTTGTAATCTGTATATACTGTATATATAGTTACATGGAGGCCCTTTGCATAAGATCTGAAAGGTTCAAGAACTCAAATCACAGCTAAACACTCCTTCCCAGGAGCAGAGTATGGCTTTTCTGATTTGTGCAGGGTTAATAGAGCTGTGATTATAAAATGTATTCCCAAGATGAATGGGGATGCCAGGTTATAGATTATAGCAAAATGCTGATAAAAACATTTGTTCATTAAGTCAATAGATAGCCAAGTAACACCATCAAGGAAGCACAGGCTCACAGATGGATCCATCCACTGGTGAGGTTGGCAAGGATAGGTGTTGTTCTCCAGGATTTAAGCTCATCCTTATCAGAAAACAGAGTTGGTGATAAGCCTAGGTTATGATTGGGTTGGGTTTGGCTCTGCCTTGTTGCAACCTGGGCAAAAGTGAGTTGTGTACCAATTCTGAAATGTAAGAAATATAAAATGACCATAAGTCACCTTTGGTCTGGAGCTCCATGCAAGATCTTACATCAAATTGGGAGGATGATTATGAGAAAAGTGGTGGATCAGCCCAAAACTACATGGGAGGAGCTTGTTAATGACCTTGTACTGGAACTGTTTGTATGCTATTTCTCCAGGCCTATAGGGGGCGCAGGTTTGCACAGTTTGCTATGTTGAGCCAATTAGTTACTAGAAGAAGTGTGATAGGAAGTGTTTGCTCATGAGTGAAGCAAGACATGGTGTGTTTCTTCTGATCCAAAGCCATCCACTCCGTTAAATCCCTTTGAGTGGCAATATGAGTAAGTTTATTAATTGTATTTACCTTTAAGACAAGGTATATAGCATTTTTGAAGTGATTTGGAAACGTTTGATGTGTTTTATATGTCCACATAAGTTCAACCAAAGCTAATGTTTATGTGACATGTCTGTATTCTGTATCATTTCAGTTTCACACTTTTTTGCATTAAATCCTGTCCAAATACAACACGTGCCTGTTCCTTGGAGGAAGTGATGCAAGAGAGAGTTTAGCTGGCTGTGAATCTCAATATAGGACACTGGGTCACATTGGGTGCAACAGTACAGTGAAATCATAGCACTCTGCGAGGGACGTCGAGTGACAGCTCTACTCTAACATGGAGAAATCAGAGGCTGAAGGTCAAAACGACGAGGAAACAAGGTCCACTCGCTCAAGAAAGTCCTCAAAGTCTTCAGGAAGACTGACTGTTAGATCATCTGCAGCATGTTCAAGCAGGTCATCAGCATCAACCCGAGCCAGTATGGCAGCAGCGCGGGCACAAGCAGAAGCTCAAGCAGCAAAAGCCAGATTAGCTTACGCTGAGAAGGAGATGAACATTAAAGTAGAAAAGGCCCGCCTAGAAGCAACTCTGGATGTAATCAACCTCCAAAAGGAAGCGGATGCAGCCTTGGCTAAAGCAGAGGTAATGGAGTCAGCAGCAGCTCAATTTGACAAAGCTGAATCAGGGGAAGAGTGGCCATTGTCACCCCTACAAGTAACCCCAGAGCAAAAAGTGAGTGAATACATAAATAAACACAGCCACACTGACCTGGCCCCAGACATTACATCTCACCATGACGACAGTAAATATCAGAATGAACAATCCAAACAACCAGTAATGTACACACCTCTTTGTCCCAAACAAGAACCAGTGCAGTACTCATTCATGCCACAAGATGGGGCAGAGAGACGACTACAAAGAGATGTAAGTCCGCAGACTCTCCACGATGCATTACAACTGCAGCACAGATTAAGCTCAAATAATAATGCAGACACCATAGCAAGTGACCTCGCCAGATTCTTAGCCAAGAGTCAGCTAATAACTGGAGGACTGTCTAAATTTGACGACAAGCCAGAAAATTACCTTAGTTGGAAAGCCACATTCCAGAGCACTGTTAGGGACCTTTGTCTAACAGCCACTGAAGAAATCAACCTACTCATTAAGTGGCTAGGCCCAGAGTCTTCTGAACATGCCAAGAGATTAAAAGCAGTCAACATAAAGCATCCACCTGCCGGTCTGAACATGATATGGTTGAGACTAGAGGAATGTTACGGCTCACCAGAAGCAATAGAAAACTCCCTGTTTGCCCGAATACGAGACTTTCCAAAACTCTCCAGTAAAGAACCACACAAGCTTCGCGACCTGTCAGATCTGCTGTGTGAACTCCAAGCTGCAAAGCTAGAAGGTTATTTGCCTGGTTTAAGTTACCTCGACACAGCTAGGGGAGTACATCCAATTGTGGAGAAGCTGCCCTTCCATCTTCAAGAGAAGTGGACAATGGTCGGGTCAAAGTTTAAAGAAGACCACAATGTTAGCTTCCCACCATTCTCATTCTTTGTTGAATTTGTGAAACGTCAAGCAAAAGCAAGGAATGATCCAAGCTTTACCACACCTTTCAACACAACTCTTTCCTATGTCAACCACATGCCCAGCTACAGAAAAGAAAAACCGTTAAGCAACCACAACCAAAGGTCATCAGTTACAGTGCACAAGACGGACGTATCATCAGAGGGATCAAAGGCGAAAAAAGCAGACGAAGACATTGAAAGACAGTGCCCCATACATCACAAACCCCACCCACTCAAAAGATGCAGGGGCTTTAGAGCTATGCTGCTTGAACAGAGGAAGAGGTTCCTCAGAGACAATAGCATTTGCTATCGCTGCCTTGC
This sequence comes from Oreochromis niloticus, assembly GCF_001858045.2. Classification (NCBI taxonomy): domain Eukaryota; kingdom Metazoa; phylum Chordata; class Actinopteri; order Cichliformes; family Cichlidae; genus Oreochromis; species Oreochromis niloticus. The sequence goes on from NC_031970.2 coordinate 14,072,684, forward strand.
TTCCACCGGCCACCAAGCCAAAGACTGTACAGTCACGATTAAGTGTGAAGAGTGCAATAGTGACAAACACTTGGCAGCTCTTCATCCTGCCCCAACACTGCAAATGCCCAAGCCTCCTTCATCTCCTGAAGTGCACGGCGGGGAGCAAGCAAATCCACAAGACCCGGATGTTACTGCCACATGCACAGAGGTATGTGGAAACGAAATCACAGGAAGATCCTGTTCTAAGGTTTGCTTAGTGCAAGTCTATCCCAAGGGTCAGCGAGACAACGCCAGAAGGATGTATGCAATAACTGACGATCAAAGTAACCAGTCACTTGCAAAGACAGAGTTTTTTGACATATTTAACATACAAACCACACCTGAACCATACATGCTGAAAACTTGTAGTGGTGTAACACACACGACTGGTAGAAGAGCATGTGGCTACATGGTTGAGTCATTAGATGGTAAAATGAGTTTCCCTCTCCCCACGCTCATAGAGTGCAATGCCATCCCTAACAACAGGGAAGAGGTGCCAACGGCAGAAGCTGCTTTACACCACCCACACCTGAAAGCAATAGCCTCTCGACCCAAGTGCAGACATTCTGTTGCTGATAGGACGCAACCTTCTGAGAGTTCACAAAGTGAGGGAGCAAATCAATGGCAGAGATAATGACCCATTTGCACAGAAGCTTGACCTGGGCTGGGTTATCATTGGCGATGTGTGTCTTGGCAATGCCCACAAGCCAAGTAAAGTGAATGTTCTGAAAACCTATGTATTGGACAATGGACGCCCAAGCTATCTCACTCCCTGCGACAGTCACCTTAGTATAAAGGAGGACTTCAGTCTGGGCCAAACCAAAGCCATCTCCAATCAACTGCCATCTGCTCATTCACACCAAAGGCCCACAACTGAGAATTTGGGAGACTCTGTGTTTTGTCACACCAGTAACGACAACCACCTTGCTCATTCAGCTGAAGATGTAATCTTTTTGAAAAAGATGGCAGGCTTCTTCAAGGACAATACAAACAGCTGGGTTGCACCACTCCCATTCCGAACCCCCAGACGCAAACTCCCAGATAACCGGTCCTACGCCTACCAACGGCTCATGACGTTACGACGTACGCTTGACAAGAAACCAGAGATGAAAACACACTTTGTGGAATTCATGCAGAAAATGCTAGATAACCAACACGCAGAGCTCGCACCACCTCCCAATAAAGACAAAGAGTACTGGTATCTCCCGATATTTGGCGTGTACCATCCACAAAAGCCGGGGAAGATACGTGTGGTGTTTGATTCGAGTGCGCAGTTTGATGGAGTGTCCCTCAATGAGGTGTTGCTGTCCGGCCCGGACCTGAACAACACGCTTTTGGGTGTGCTGCTTCGCTTCAGGAAAGAACCAGTCGCAGTCACAGCTGACATTGAACAAATGTTCTACTGCTTTGTAGTCCAAGAAGATCACAGAGACTACCTTCGCTTTCTTTGGTACAAAGACAACGACCTTGGCAAAGACGTAGTAGACTACAGAATGAGGGTGCATGTTTTTTGGTAACAGTCCTTCCCCCTGCAGTGGCAATTTACGGGCTGAGACTGGCAGCAAGGGAAGCAGAAAGTGAGTTTGGAACTGATGCCCGAGACTTCGTAGAGCACAACTTCTATGTCGACGACGCATTAAAGTCTTTCCCAACTGCACCTGAGGCTGTTGATGTCCTACAGAGAACTCAGAAAATGCTTGCCCTGTCAAATCTACGTCTCCACAAGATTGCTTCCAATAAAGTGGAAGTGGTGAGTGCATTCCCCCCTGAGGATAGGGCCAAAGATATCAAAGATCTCGATTTAACAACAGATGAGCTTCCAGTCCAGCGCAGCTTGGGGGTAAGTTGGAATCCCACAACAGACACATTCACATTCCATGTTCCACAAGAGCAAAAACCCTTCACTCGCCGGGGCGTACTCTCTACAGTGAACAGCTTGTTTGACCCTCTTGGTTTGCTTGCACCTGTAACCATCAAAGGCAGACTTCTTCTCAGAGAGCTCTCCAGCAGCAATCTTGAGTGGGACAGTTCCTTACCCCAAGACATGTACGATGGCTGGAGAAGGTGGCATGACTCGCTGCGAAGTCTAAGAAATCTGCACATTCCCCGCCCCTACGTCACGTTCTCCATCTCACAAGCCACATTCATTGAACTTTGTGTGTTCTCAGACGCTTCAGTGAAAGCCATCGCTGCGGTAGCTTACCTGAAGGTCACACATGAAGATAGGCACAGTGAGGTCGGATTCGTTATGGGTAAGGCCAGACTAGCTCCTGTACCAGAACCGACCATTCCTCGATTAGAGCTGTGCGCCGCAGTGCTTGCTGTGGAGATGTCAGAGCTTCTCACAGTAGAACTAAACATAAAGATTGACAAGACAACATTCTACACTGACAGTAAAGTGGTGTTAGGATACATTAACAATCAAAGCAGAAGATTCCATGTATATGTGAACAATCGTGTACAGAGAATCAAGCAGTCTTCCCTACCAGATCAATGGAGATACGTCCCATCAGAGCACAATCCTGCTGATCATGGCTCTCGGTCTGTACCAGCAGAAAAACTCTCTGGTACTTCATGGTTGTACGGCCCAGCATTTCTTCTCAATCATGAGACTCTCTCCCCAGAAAAGGGTCCATTTGAACTTGTCGATCCAGAGTCAGACATTGAAATTCGACATAAAGTCAATGTGCTTGTGACCACAACTGCTCCGGGTGCCTTGGGTTCATCACGCTTTGAAAGATTCTCAAAATGGACTTCCCTTGTCCAAGCGGTGGCCTACCTTCGCCACATCTCCCACAGTTTCAAGTCTAAAGATGGTGATGCCTGTAGCGGCTGGCATCTTTGTAAGGCTAGTCTCACAGATGAAGCATTATCTGAAGCAGAGCACACGATCATCAGGTGTGTCCAGCATGAAGTTTATGCAGAAGAAATAAAATGCATCATGGCAAAACGAGACTTACCACGCAACAGTGCTCTTCACAAACTTCATCCCATCATCGATGGCAAAAACTTACTGCGAGTAGGAGGTCGACTTGCAGAGTCTGGCTTGCCGAGTCATCAAGCTAACCCTCTTCTGATACCAGGGAAGCATCACATTGCAACACTGCTCATTCGACATCACCATGAAGCCACCCAGCACCAAGGAAGACACTTCACTGAAGGGGCTGTGAGAGCAAGTGGCTTATGGGTAGTTGGGTCTAAGAGGTCTATCAGCAGTGTAATCCACAAATGTGTCACCTGCAGAAAGCTTCGAGGTAGAACAGAGCAGCAAATCATGTCTGACTTACCTGCCGAACGCCTTCAGACGGACCCCCCATTCTCTTATGTTGGTCTCGATGTATTTGGACCGTGGGAGGTTTCAACACGCCGCACCAAAGGTGGTCAAGCAAACAGTAAGAGATGGGCAGTCCTGTTCACTTGCATGTCTACACGGGCTGTTCATATTGAAGTGATTGAAACTCTGAGCTCTTCCAGTTTCATCAATGCTCTTCGCAGGTTCTTTGCGATCAGAGGCCCCGCCAAGCAGTTGAGATCAGATTGTGGAACCAATTTCATCGGTGCCTCCAAGGACCTAAAGTTGCATTCCCCAAAACCTGGTGAGACAAGTGTGGATGACTACTTACGCAAGCAGAGGTGTTCCTGGGTGTTTAATGCTCCTCACTCATCTCACATGGGTGGTGCCTGGGAGCGTATGATAGGCATCTCACGACGCATCCTAGACTCGATGCTCCTACAAGCAGGAAACCCTACACTAACTCACGAGGTCCTGACAACGTTAATGGCGGAAGTCACGGCTATTATCAACGCAAGGCCCTTGGTACCCGTTTCTTCGGATCCAGACGCTCCCTTAATCCTGACCCCCTCAGCTCTGCTCACCCAGAAGTTCGATCTGATCCCAACTCCACCTGGGGATTTCACCAAGGCCGACATATATACACGTCAGTGGAAGAGAGTTCAAGCCCTTGCTGACACATTCTGGGCCAGATGGCAGAGGGAGTACCTTCACATGCTCCAAGGTCGTCAGAAATGGCAGCGCAGCAAACCAAACTTGAAGGAAGGAGACATTGTTCTTCTGAAGGACAAGCAACTAAAAAGAAATGAGTGGCCTATGGGTGTCATCGTGAAGACACTTCCAAGCAGAGATGGAGTTGTCAGAAAGATGGAAGTGAAGGTGACACGTGACAAGATTGCAAAGACATTCTGTAGACCCATTTCGGACTGTATCCTTCTTCTGAGAGATTGGTCTAACATGTAAATAGTGGCATTCTTAAAATAATGCCAGGCGGGGAGTGTACTGGAACTGTTTGTATGCTATTTCTCCAGGCCTATAGGGGGCGCAGGTTTGCACAGTTTGCTATGTTGAGCCAATTAGTTACTAGAAGAAGTGTGATAGGAAGTGTTTGCTCATGAGTGAAGCAAGACATGGTGTGTTTCTTCTGATCCAAAGCCATCCACTCCGTTAAATCCCTTTGAGTGGCAATATGAGTAAGTTTATTAATTGTATTTACCTTTAAGACAAGGTATATAGCATTTTTGAAGTGATTTGGAAACGTTTGATGTGTTTTATATGTCCACATAAGTTCAACCAAAGCTAATGTTTATGTGACATGTCTGTATTCTGTATCATTTCAGTTTCACACTTTTTTGCATTAAATCCTGTCCAAATACAACACGTGCCTGTTCCTTGGAGGAAGTGATGCAAGAGAGAGTTTAGCTGGCTGTGAATCTCAATATAGGACACTGGGTCACATTGGGTGCAACAGTACAGACCTAAAGGCAGTTGGGACCACAGTCACCAAGAAGACATTTGGTAACACACTATGCTGTAATGGACTGCAGCAAAAAGGCACATGTATAGGCCCATCTTATGTTTGCCAGTGAACCTAAATCTGAATCTAAATGATTCAGAGAAGACTTGGGAGAAGGTTATTTGGTAAGACAAAACCAAAATCAAGCTCTTTGGCATCAACTTTGAAGGAGTGCTTAGTATGAGCACAAGAACACCATCCCTACATCCTTAGAAAACCTTATATGCTATGCTAGGCTTTCTCAAAAAGTGTTTAACGTGTACGTTTAGTATATGCTTTCATAAGCCTGTGTGTGAGACCTCAAAATGAATAATATCTTCCTCAAATTA